>NC_136610.1:19785050-19872550 GCF_933228915.1 Telmatherina bonti | reverse complement strand
GTATATGTAAAAGTTTGTGTCATCTGTGTGGATTTAAAAAATAATCAATTAATTCCCGCAGCATAGATAAACATTTTCCTGGCAATACAATACAGCCTGGCCTTATCTTTATATATCACAGCAGGGAGACCCGAACTAATCTACAGAGACTGGTTTTGTCAGGATCCATGCTGCATTGGGCTTATGTTTCTTTAGCTTCCCCAGAGAGCCAGATATGAGCCTGAGAGACAACACTGAATGTCAGCTTCTCTGAAAAGAAGCTCCCACTGGTGTCTCAGCAGGATGCTGTTTAAAGGAAGCCTCCAAGACAGTCAAGCACAAACGAGCAAAACCTTGCCTGGAAGTCATATCTGAGAAGAACATCATCAAAGTCTGTTACCTGAAGTGAAGGTGCAAAGTTTGTGCAAGCAAGAAAATAAAGCTGACAAGAATTTGAATTAAAAAAAAAAAAGAAGTAAAATCCATCCCTCTAATTTTAAAAGACCAAATCAGCCAGGCTCACCTCATAATCATCAAAAAGTTCCGAGTTCCAAGAAGTTGCAGATATTAAAATGCAACTTCTTGGAACTTGGAAAGTAGGAATTTTTTTCTTTTATTTGCAAGTTCAAAAAGGTATGGGACAACTTCCAGAGAGTTGCTGTCATTTATATGGTATAAAAGTAAAATACATAAAGCTACATCTTATGCATGAAACCCATTATTCCTAGTTTGAAAAGGAGGACAGTGATTTCTGAAAGAGATGCAAACATGCTGGATATACAGTATGTAGGAGGGTGTGATTGTTATTAACAAAAATATTCATGTTGACAGGCAAATGTAGTGTTTGAATTTTAATAAACCATAAACAAATTTTTAAAAAAAAGAAATGACTAGTGAAGCAAAATGCTCCAATTTCTTATGGTTCCTCTTGAGTGGGTGGTATATCCCACAACAGAGACAGTGGCTGCGGGGCTCCAAAGGCAGCTTAAGTAACGATGGATGACCTAAATGTTCTTGTACAGACTTAGTGACTAAAAGGGTTCATACATATGAGTGAGTTTCTCTCAGTGAATACCAAAGGAAAACAAGTTTCCCATACATAAAAGACATCTTACACAACAGGAGAGTTAAAAAAAAAAAAAAAAAAAAAAGGAGAGAGCAGCCAGGAAATAAAAACAGAATCCAAAATAAAACTTATTTCCAGACATTACTGATTAGGGTTGCCTTCCTTCTAATTCTCTAAACAAGATGTTGTGCTTTGGCATGTCATAGATCTAATTACCCATGATGGATGTTGGACAAGTTTCTGACAAGATCTATTAGCAATGTTGTCTCTGAGTTTGCCGCTTCCTCTTCTTCTCACTTCCAAACTCTGCACTTCATCATGTCTGGGGATTCTTAGACAAAATAAACCTACAACATGTTGATGAATTATTCAAATTTGACTCAGTGATGTATGAATACAGAGTTGCAAGCCAGAGACGCAGTTATCACTACCAGCAAACCTCTTCCTCCAGCTGACTGAACCTCCAATCCAACCAATTACCATCCACAGCCCTCCAGCTCCTCAGCACCAAGTGGGAAGAAGAAATAAGAGCTGCTGCCTACATTATTCTAAAGTTGCTGCAGTCAAAATTGCTGCAGTGCAAAGATGGAGTTGATGGAATTTATCAATTTATAGTGAAGCTGAATTTATAGTGAAAATGAATTACAGTTGTTCCAGCAGTCAGTGTCAATGTCAATCTACTGAAAAGAGCAAGAACACTTGATGTGATGTCCCCCTCCTTAACATAATTTCTGTTTCCATTACAAACCATTCCATCTGCATTTTAAGACAATGAATGTGTTACCACCATTGTGCAGTATCTGCCAGTTGGTTGGTCAAATTTTGGACAGGAGGAGCCATTCTTAGCTAAATGAAGAGCTGAACGAGGTTGCGGTATTTGGTCCAAATGTAATGAGAATACAGATAATCAGTGGTTTGCAAAGCAAAAATATGAAACATAAGTGAATTGGATTTCTTGAACTCTTTTAGTCTCTCTTTAATGATTTCTGTATGATTCTGAATGTCAAAATATTTATTTACCTTCAGTTAAGTAATTTTTTTTCCCCCCTAAATTTGCATTTTTAGGTAAAGTAAAGATAAATTTACCTTTAAATTGTAATGGTAAATTTACCTTTACTAAAGGTCATTCCTAAAGGCCTTTTTTCAGATTTTACCTATTTACACTGAAAAAGACAATACGCTCTCTGCTTTCATAAAAACACTTTTTTTGTATGAATCCCACAGCAATAAAAACTTACTTTGGTTCATTGGATTACCTTGAAATCAAGATAATTTTAAAGCCAACTTCAACAAATTACTTCCATTTGTAACAAGTGACCAAATTACATTTATCCAAGTTAATTTATAAAATTAGTTGAAATTGACAGTCAGGTCTACTCTAATGTGAAATGCACGTTCAGCAGGAAGTTAACATTTTGTGATTTCTATGCTATGAATTTGAGTTATGTGCTTGACGGTCTGCATTATGTTCACATTTAGACAGTGTTGTTAATATAACCTGTATTGTTTGAATGTTAAGGTTGACACCATAGGTGTGAAGGGAAGTGCAGGGACAAAAATCCACCACCATTATTTTGGCAGCAGAAATTAACCTTTAGATGAACATCTATTGTTGAAGCTCAGTATTGCTGCAGTAAAGTATTACTATTTCAAAAACTAAAATGAAATGTGAACAAATAAAGTTCAAATACTTATTATTCAGCATGTATTATTCTAATGTGAATACTAGGTAACTTTTAAATTAATAATAAATATAACAGGGAACCACTGGCATCTTTCTGAATTGACTCTGTTGAATTGAGCCTTCAATAATTCTAATTCTTCATTTCACTTAAATCAAACTCAAACTTAAAATGGTCAAGTGAAAAACCTCATAACTGAATTTGTTACCCTAATTCAACATAATTGCAATCACGTTACCATGTAAAACAATTTGTTTAAGTTGATTTAACAATCCTCTTTTTACAGTTTACTGTGTCATACATTGACAGTGACAAAGTAGCACAGCGCATTGTAAAACACTGAAAATGTAATGGAAAATAAATGATGCAGCCCATGCTGAACTGGTCTGGTGAAGAAATGTGAGTGAGCAATCAAAGGCACTTCTGGCAGCAGCTGTTGTTCAGCAGTGTGTGGAGATCTTGCATTTCACTGACCTATTGAACCAATTTCCTTTCACTTGAGAGTGTGTCATATCTGCCTTTGGCTACTGCAAAGTCAAGCATGTGGCCATCAAACCAAGCATCACCACTCAAACTCCACCCTTCAATGTGCCTCATTTTAATTCCTTTTCCATTCTTCCAAACTCAGTCTGTACGTTCCTCTTGTCTACAGTGTGCCTCTGGTTGTTGGTCTGAAGCTGTCTTAAATATTCATAACCAGGGAGGAAAAGAAGCTGATGAAGGGGGCAAAGAATCACATACTCAGAAGAATATCAACCAGACTTGTACACTGTGCTATACAGGTTTAAACTACTTAACAGCCACAACTTACTGCAGAACAAAATGTTATATTACACAAAAACTGCAACAAGACAAAAACATGTTACTTTTATCTTTTGTTCCTCTTGTTTATTGGGATCATTGGGTACGATTACATGATGGTTTTTTTTAATTCTGAATAAATAATTCTGAATTAAATCATTCAGAATTAACGTATTCTCCTACGAGTTTACATGAAGATAATAATACGGAAAGAAACTCATGAAACCCATCCTTATTTAATTCCTCTTTAGAGCGGCGGGTTGGAAAGGGTTCTGATTGGACAGAGGGTGCACGTGAGATATGACGTATACCAGAAAAAAACAAAGTTCACTTCCTGCTTCTCGTCTTTTCAGTCGTAACTTGTAAAAACTACATAATAAGTACCAGTTTCACAGCTATTCTTATGATAAATTTGAAGTAGCAGCTCAACACGAGCATACTACTTCACTTTTGCAGCAACTGAGAAGGAGAAGAAAGTTAGACCACCGAACACTGGAGGCAAAACAACAAACGTCATGAGGACAGGACAATGTAACAACCACACGCAGAGTGACTGGAATTAACATGGAGCGGAATTAAGCTTTACATGACAGAGGAATTAAATAGTTCAGAATTTAAATGCGAGTGAATCGGCCACTTACATTGGATTTAAGTTTAATTCCAAATAGAGCTTTGTATGAGGAATTAAGTGTTTACATGGTCATTTTTCATTAGTTTAAAGCGGAATTAACTTTTATTTGGAATTAAACAAGAATTAAATCTCCCATGTAAACGTAGCAACTGTAACACAAAGTGTGTGTCAGTATACACAAATTTGTTAAACACACAGGGAAATTAACTAAATCACTGTTTTGTGAAAAAAAAAAAAAAACCTCCAATGCCAAAAATGTTGGGACACTGTGTAAAATGTGAATAAAAACACAATTAGATGTTTTGCAAATCTCATAAGCCCATATTTTATTTCCAGTCAAACATAAACAACATATTAAATGAAAAAACGGAGATATTTTACAATTTCAATTAAATCATTAGATTTTTTTTCACCTGGTGGCAACCACAAATCAAGAAATGGAACAGGAGCAATAAAAAACTTATGATGTGATTTTTTAAAAAAAAAAAAAAACCAGAATCAACTAGAGGAAGATTTGACAACAGATGAGGTTTACAGTCATGTATCAGTCAGTAACATGCCTGAGCATTTCAGTGATGCAGAACATCTCAGTTGAAAAGATGAGCAAGTTCACTAATCTGTGATTAAAAACTGCATCTAAAAAATAGGGGAACAGTTTCAGGAAAACGTTCCTTACTTTCCTGGATGTCTTCTCAAAGCAAAGTATAACTGAAAATGGTATGAAGCATTTCAGGCTGAGCCACACCAGGTCCCACGGGCAAAGCCCCAGCCACCAGGCGCTCGCCTCCATGCCCCACCCTCAAACAGGGAGGAAAGCACCTGGAGACTCACATACGGGAAAACAATACTTTTCTCCAATGTTCTTACTCATCATAGGGGTTCTTGAAACATGCTTGGTCTGGTCCCTTCCCTAGAGACTTGTTGGCCATGGGTGAACCAAACAGGGGCATAAAGGCCCTGACAACATAGGACAGAACACGCAAACTCCTCCGGCAGATCAAAGGTGGTGCCTCGGAGAGGAGAACACAAAAACAAAAATCAGACAGAACATAAACAGTATTTACAGGATATTAAGTATGAAACTATAAAACCCCTACACATCTATATAAAAGGAAAAAGCAAAGATCAGTCTGTGATAATGTACTTATAAAAATGATATTTTTATAATCTGGACCACTGAGCAGAGAATCATTTTGAATATCTTTGGCTGTAAAAGACAGGCTGGACAAAAACTTTTAAACAAGGCCAGAACAGTTTCCCAAAGCTGAATGTCAAGTGCTATTTGAACAATATGTTTGTCAAACTAAATATCTTAAGATCATTATCATGTAGTTGCAATCAAAGAAGTAAACTTTATCACACTAATATGTGTTTTTGCTGCAGTTTTATTTTTTACGTGTGAAGGTGATTGAGCTTTTCCCTCAGTTTTCTTCCCTTTCTGTGGAAATACCAAAGAGCGCCCGTGTTGTTTACAGCACTGTTAAATCTCCTGCAGGATTCCAGCTGTGGGCTTATTTTGATGCCAGTGTGAGAACACATGCAGGCAAGATGGATGAAGGTCATGCTGTCCACTTCTAAAAGAATAGTTCAGCATGCTTTAAAGGCAAGTGGCTGCTCAGTGCCTCACAAATGTTTTCATGTAAAACGCAAAAGAAAAAATATATTTAGTCAGTTTTTAGTAAACAACTTTATATCGCACCTCATCTTTAGTGTCTCCTAAAACAGAATGTATTGAGCTGTTGGACATTCAGCTTGAAAATGTTATTGCATTCAAATAAAACACTTGGTAGTATACTAGCACTGAGGACGACTAAGATATAAATTTAATAACAAAACTTCACCAGAAATTCTGAATTACACTACAAATGCAGCCATTCTAACCGTTTGCACTACAGAAAGGGTCTGAGTCTGTGTAAAGTGTTTGCTATTGCTCATGAGAAATCCTTATCTTATCCAAAGGCCTAAACTTAACTGTGTTTTGTTTTGCTTTTTATCTCCCAGACAAACCAACTTATCTTTAGAGAAAGATAATAATAATAATATGAAATAATCCATGGCTGTACATTCTGAGATGATCACAGTCAACAAAGTAAAACACAGTAACTAAAAACTGCTCGGTGGTTGGGTAGTTTGACCCGCAGATAAGTGAACTTTGGGGTCTCGAAAATAAAACTTACTAATCTTTTTGTGCAGTATGTCGGAACTGGTCTTACCCCATGGGCTTGCAAGTAAAACATAATTAATCATCAGAATGCTTAAGTATAAATCATCCTTTCAACACAACTATAACCTTCTGTGGTGGTCTGGTACATCCCATGCCGTCTCACGTAAGCATATTTCTGATACTGCACGACAGATCACCCTCTTTGCATTTACAGCACGTGCTTTCTTTTCTTGTTTCAAGCACAGTTGCTGGTTGTTGCCTCTTTCCTATGAATGTTCTGAATTATCAGTTTGCTGCCTTTTTAGCCTTGAGAAACAGCTACATAATGTGCAAAGCAAAGGATGTTTGAGCACGTAAACCTATGGGGTTAGAGATGCAATAATGTCAACCTTTTCTACAAAAAGAAGATCAATCAAGGTTTCAGTATGCTTTGCATGATAAAATTTATTTTGAATCCAGCTGGTTCTATAGACTTTCATCTGAATCAAAGCAATTCAGAGCAGAAAAGTTTGTTCAGATTTAATTCTTACCAGAAATGTATAAAACAGGCTTTTTTTTTTTCATCCTGACTTATTTTGCATTTTGTATTGCAACAAAAAGTCACTGATCAGTTATAAAAAAAAAAATAAAAAAAAAGTCTTTCAAAGGCACTCAAATGCACTCTCAACTGTGGCTGAGTATGAATAATAAGTGCCTATCCATTGTGAATGACAATCAATAATTGATGTTAATACAGGCATGTTCATTTCAAACATGTTGGTCTATTGTGCTCCAGTGACTGTGAAAGAAACACATAAACCCCCCATGTGTAACATTTGTGGCTCTTTTTTTTTTTTTTTTTTTTTTACTTCAGCCTGAAGCATTTGCCAGTGAGCATATGGAACTAAACCAATTTCAGGTGGATATCGTCCGGTGATGCTTACTGTATCTATGCAGGTTTGCATGGCTGAGTAGGACCATTACTCATGTCCAGGCATCATAGCCCACTTCCCAGCTAGGACAGCTGCTCAATCAGACTTTGCCAAATTATTCTGCTGATATATAACCTCATAAACCCATAACACACACAAACACACAAAATAACGAATGGTGCTACCGTTTTTGAAAAGAAGGCTCCTATTTGTCTTAATACTCCCTTGTAATATGTAGGGAGTTACATCAGCTTCAGTTCTTTTACTTGCAGTGGCCTCACAAAGGAGGAGTTTCATGGCAGGATGGAAAGGGAGAAATCAATAAAGTGATATTACCTCTTTTAAGGTAAATATGAGGCAAGTACTTTATTAAAATAGACAAGAACTTTTCAAGGCTATAGTGATTTAATCTAAAGATTTTTTGTTATCAAATGGATGTGCACTTGACCAGAATAATGAGAGGATAGATTTTAATCAAAGATGCAGTGCATTCATTCTTTGGAAAATACAGTGGGATAATTCCAGCATTTCATTATCAGGAAGAGCTTTTTTTTTTTTCCTCCACAAAAGGTAAACTTTAAAAAATTAATAAGAAAAATATCTTCTAGCATGAATTTGGAATTCTACTTTGGAGACTGTGTGAACTTTAGAGCATTCACTATTAATTATAAAACGCTGTCAAGACAAAGGCTCAACATAAATCTAAAGGATATCTGCGGAAAATAAGGGTACTATAGTCCAGAAGATCCCTCACTGCTTCTGCTAGCTAATTAAAATTTAATGCTTTATCATGTTGCTTAGCATTCCATTCATTTCCACTATAAACCCACAACAGCAACATAAAAGAAGCCATGGGGCATAGTATTGTTGTCTCTCACCATTTCTATCACTAAGTGTCGCAGGCATTGCAGGGAAAATAGGACAGCCATTGAACGCGCCTTAAAATCCTTTCCAACAGAAATGAGTCACACAAACACTATTTAGAACTGCTACCTACAAACACATCTTTTACAAGCCATTTCATATTAAAAAGGAAAAAACAAGATCTTTATTCTACAAGAAACATCTCTTCTGCCAATTATATATGTTTCCCCCAGCAAGGTAAACAGAAAACAAAGACAGTACAGAGCATTTTATTTATGGCTGCATGTTCCTAAGCCATAAAGCTGCCCATCACTGCATCAAGCTGCATTCAGATCAGAGCAGCCAGAGTAGTATTTCATTATTACAACTCTTTGATACACAGCTTTCTGTCATGACGATGCAACAATTAAAACCTGCTGCCACGTTGTTGTAACATGACCCAAAGCGTACCAGTTTCAATCTGCTCGGTAAACAAATCATTACAATTGATCTACGGAGAACAGTAGCTGGGTTGTATGCTTGCACAATGAAAATAAGACTGAGTATCAACCAGAGGAAGAAAGCATAGCCAGCTGTTTATGTCAGCTATCTGCAAACACAAAGTACTAATCCAATCTTAAGGCACATCTTTTACTGTGCTTTTTGCAATGCTATAGATCCCATTAGCAACCGATCTGTTTCTCAGTTAAATAAATAAGGAAGTGAAAAAGATGTTAAGCGGGTATATCCGCTGTAAATTCTAAGGCTTTGCAGGAGTATTTATTTATAAAAACAAAAATAAACAAGTCTAATTACATGACATACTACATCATGCTACAGTAATATATTAAACTAAAGTCACAACGCAGAATTGAAAGACTCCTTTAACAGGAAGTATGATGATGTTTGATGTTATGAGGTTATCAGTCTCAAATCACTATGTAAAAATCTGGGTCAGTGTTCTTTACAGCTTTGCTTCAGTTCCTTATTATTTGCCACTCTGCTTGGTATTGTTGTCCTTAGCACATCCAAAATCAGTCAGTTTTAGCTGAATGACAGATGGTCTCACACTGAACTCTCAAATGCTTTGTGATACAGAGAAGTTCATTGTTGATCCAGTGACTGCAAAACAAGCCCAAATCACCTTTCTACCACTGAGCTCAGCTGTTGGGTTTTGCTTATATGCTGCCCATGGTTTTCTCCAAATGTGGGGCTGTACATTATGACCAAAATCTTCCATTTGATCTCATCTTGCCTTTTAGAGGCAAGAGGATTTTTCTGGGCAGCCCTTCAAAATAGATCTTATTGCAAGTATTTGCCTTTTGACAAAGTTTGTGTTCAATAAGTGATGACGCATACTAATATGTATTCTTGTTCTCATGTCATGTTTAACTTATTTAGGACCTGATATGGATCACATGATTCTTTATTCTCTCCTGAAATGTAAAAGCTTAGAGCTGAATAAAGATTTACTTTCTTTTTTATGGCTGTACATTATTTTTTTTAGGATGAAATATTGTGGTTTGCTTGAATTACCTACTTCTAAGAATGAAGAAGTAATGCTGTGCTTGTGCACAGTCCTGGAATATGATGATGGCCAAACACTAACAATCAGTAACCTGCAGTGTTATAGCAGCCAGTCCATACATGTTAACCCTTTCCCTTATTTATAAAATCTATATCTTTACTTTACATCCTTTAGTTACCTTTAACTGATGGTTTTGTCACTTAAACATGCAACATGTTATTTTGAAACACTTGCCATCTGATGCTGTTATGCTTCTTTGGAGAACAATCTATTATCAAAGCATCTTGAATTGGTAATCAATGAACATTTGTTTAAGGTGGGCTTTTTTTCCCCTCTATTTTAAACTATTCACCTATGCTTTTGGAGCACATAATGTGCCTTTACGTACCTTCCTTTACATGTATGTGCATTCTTGCCAGGGTGACATTGTTTGGAATGATAGTTAGGCGGTCAGATTGTTGAGTAAAAGCTGAACAAATCAAAACAAAAGGCAGCTATCTCTGTGGGACAAACTGCTTCTTCCACGAGAAAAAGCAGGAGTGCAGTTTAATGTGGTGAGTTAGAAAGAATGCAAATGTAGATTAAATGAAGGTACATGGTGTCCAGAGCTGTCATTCAGACTTGCCCAACATAACTCAGTGTTATCAAAGGAAAAGACAGACTCTTCAGTAGGAAAAAAGGCTGCAAAGAGAGTACAAAGGTACAGCTGTGATAGTCTGCTCAGAGTTGAAACCCTTATCTTGAATTCAAGAAAGTACTCACTTCACTTGTGTGTGCATGACCAACGTATCAGTGTTTGAAAAAAATGCCTCTGCACTCTGAAGCATAAAAACACAAACACCTAAGAAGGGAGATATAAACTCACTTGGCTCAGGCCTCCAGGGCACTCATTAGTGACCTAAACTGTCACCATATTTACTCATAGACTGACCTTTCCTTCCATTTCTGGCTGTTCAGGTATTTGTACAACGGTTAAACATCCCAGGTACTCAGCCAAGCATTGATCAGCCTCTGTTTAGCTCTGCGCAGTTGTTTCCTGATATCAGGAGAAGCCATCCTCCTTTGACAGAGGTCAGATAGGGGCAACAAAAGAAATACTGGACATAATGTATTTTATTTCTGCTCCACATTTGTGCATCTTTGGTGGATTCTGAATTTTCTTCCATGGTGTTAGAGCCTCATTGGCTGAATTAAGTATTTGTTTGTGTTTGGGAGATCTATTCTCATATACTCATGTTATAGTAACCTTTCTCACCAGCAGTAAAACAAGCATACAGTAGTGTTAAATATAACTGTACAGGGTAGTGCACATTAAAATAAAACATCACAGATCATTGTTTTCATCTCAAAATAAATAACACATCATTTGATAACTATGAGATTATTTCAAAGTCATCTCACAACAGCAGCAGTGTTTTAAGCCACCATTGCTTCCTCAGAAATTGTCAGTATGTGAAGCTAAATCTGAATTCACAGTTTCACTGAACTACATGCCTGGGAATCAAAAAAACCTTTTATTGTGTGTGGGTGTTGTCCAGCATTTAAGCAAGCAGAATGATGGTCTGGATGCTGTGTTCTGCTGAGCAAATTTACTTTGCCCAGGGGAGCTTAATAGATATAATGATCCCCTTGATTTTCTGAATTCTTATTTTATTTCTTTATTTATTTTGCATTATTGTTTGTATGGCAGAGTTTGCATGGCTGAACCGGACTGGAGAAGATAGAAGAGAAAGAAGAGAAAACACATCAGAGAAAAAGAAAGAGAGAGAGATAAAGAGGGAGTGAAAGAAAAACATACATATACACATTTACACACTCGCCTGAATGAACACACATACAAGCCAACCTTAGATTCATATACCTCTTGTGGAGGCCTAAGCTATCACCTGTTGGAAGTGCCAGAAACTAACAGGTTAAATATAAATGAGAAACACAAAGAAAACTAGCTGCTGTTAATGAATAAACCTGCAAGACGACCTAGTAACTGTGTCACATGCAGAACATACAGAGTGGAACGTGTTCAGAGAAGACTGACTGACAGTGTGACCCTGCCCACAGAAATGCAAGAGGGAGGCCAGGAGAACCCCGAGACCCGGGTAACCAGCAGCCACCTCCAAGTACAGACCCACATCACCTCACTCTGGAGCCAGCCATGCACCCACCCAGGAGGCTGTAGAGGGGGCCGCCCAGCCAGAGTCCCCCGCAGCCCGGGGGAACCGGCCCCGCTGGGCACCGGCTGCCCAGGGCAGACAGAGCGTGGGCCCCAGGTTCCCAAGAGCCCGAAAGCAACCCCACACCCCCGCAGGCAGAGGGCCCAGCCCACACTTACAATTGGCCAGGATCCCCATACCACCACCAAGCGCCAGCCAGGCTGCACCCCAGTGCTGCGCTCCCCGGAAATCTGACTCCCCCACCCCAAACACACCCACACATACCCCCACACACTCACGCACACATACTCCCTCCCTACACACTCTACCCACCCCATCTCTTACACACACTCCCCTAACCCCCTGCCCCAACTCCCCCATACAAACATACACACCCCCTACTCAACCCTCATTCACACACCCACTTCTTTATCCACACACACACACCCCCAATCACACACACATCCCACCCCACCTCCAATCAACAAAAATAACCTTTGACTACCACTAAAATGTAAAGAACGGAGAGCCAATATTGTGTTAAACTAACTTTGACATTGTGATCTTCCAATAATTTGGCTCAGTGACTCCCACTGACTCTGTATTGCCTTGTCATTTCCTTTGTGGCAACCATGTCTGTATGTCAAAGTCTGTCAGCCTTCTTTTGGTCTGGCTGTCTGCTGTGGCTGGCAGATTGAATTGAATGAATCCTTTATGCATGCAGACGGATGGTCATGTCTGTCTGGATTATTCCTTCACTTTTTACATCTGTGAAGACTTGAAAAGTATTTTCTCTCTCTCGCTCTCTGTCTCTGTATGCACACACACGCTATAATGTGTGTGTGTGTATATATATATATATATATATATATATATATATATATATATATATATATATATATATATATATATATATATATATGTGTGTGTGTGTGTGTGTGTGTGTGTGTGTGTGTGTGTGTGTGTGTGTGTAGTATATCTTATATGCTTTAAGGGATAAAATTCAAACACTTTTCTCTCAAATAAAGTTTATGGATCAAAACATGACTGACCAAACAGCAAAGGCCACAAGGATTAAGCTGAAATGGGTTTCGGCACATATTTATGCATGAGTGGGTGATATTTGACCAAGCACGCACTTCATTTAATGGTGGGTAGCTCTTGAATAGGTTCATGCTACCTAGAAATACCTTATCAGAAGTTGGAGCACATTTTACCTCAGACTAAAGGTGTCTTGAGAATGTCTTTAGTTTTTAAGTTATCCTGCCAAAGAAAACTAAAAAAACTCAACAACCATGTCAACTCCTTTGCCTGTATAATTTAGACACTTTTGTACGCAACAAAAAAACCATACTGTTGATCCTTTCTGTAGGATTTTAGCTTCCTCTGATGGAGTCTTTGTTTTACAAGGCATTATGTTTTAAAGGGGTGACAAAGCTGGAGTGCAGGAAGATCTGTTTATCACCTGGACTATTACTGAAGAAAAACTTGCTTATGTAATATATAAAGATCATGGTTTAGTTTGGTCTTTCTGAAATAGAAAAAGCCTCTTACTAGCAGAGACTAAATCTAAAGTAGCAGTAAACATAAGCTACTTACTGTCATCATGACAAAAATTAATTGCAAAGGGTAAATATAACATAATGAAAACAATCATCTGATAATTCTGAAGTGTTTCAGGGTATGAACAAATGACCAGTATGACCGTTTGAGTTAGTGGACTCATTTCCATGTTTGTAAACTTCCACTAAATAAACAAATTACTTTCAATACAGATCACTGCAGGTCAAAGACCGGTAGTGATCTACTGAACACTTGTACACAGTTTGTTTCAATAACTTTTTAGTTTATCATCATCATTAACCATAATTTGACTTTTTCAAGACTGCATCTCGGTACACAGAGCACATAGATGAAAGAGCAGACTCTTTTTTTTCACCTCCACCAAGGCAGAAGATCATTTTACTGAAATTTTCAAGAAATCTCAGAATAGAAAAAAGGCACAAGCGATAAGATTTTTGAGGTGATCTGGATCTCTGCCTGGATTTAGGCAGTTTTTTAAAGGACTCTTTACCATGTGGATATAGGGATAATTTTGCCTTTAGAACTTGGCCGAGGTCTGTGCTTTGAGTTTTTTCTTGTCATTATTTTTTGGTAGGGGGATAATAACCTCTTTAGGCTGTATGGGCCACTGCACAAAGCTTTATTTGCTGTGCAGCTGAGGACTGGGAAATGTTTAGACCACTAACAGACTACTCCAGTCATAGGCCTGATTCTGAGAGGTTGAGATTGAGATTTTGTGAGCAATAATTTTTCTAAGGTTGAAGAAGAAAATTACCCTCATGGTAAATATACAGTACAATTGCTGGACACATAAAGCAGTCCGAATAAAAACTTGAGACAATTTTACACCTAATTGCCGTGATACAACACGTTCTGTCCACAAATGTCTTTTACTTTACCGGACAAATAAATGAAGACCAGTACCGGTCAGCCATTTCACCTAGTCTTTAAACACTGCTAGCCTGTAATGTTGGGTTAGAAGTTAAGTTATATATGTGACCATGAATGAAAAGAAAAACATGTGTCATGGTTATGTTAGGGTACAGTTATTAAGGAATATCTTCCCTTTGGTTTTCTAGTTGAAAACAGAAATAGCTTTGACTGTTCTTGACTGCTGGAATCTGGCTTCCCACTAAAAACATCCTAATTAGAACTATTACAAATGGCTTGGATTTACAACAGCAGGACTTGGCAGCACTAATAATGCTGCCCCGAGAGAGCAAAGGCCAGTGTCTTTCTTGTGCTTGATCTCCAGCCCAAAAAATGTAGGGGACTGTGTCAAATCTGTCGAGGCCTGGGTTAACAACAACTGCCACTGGTAATGCTTATCCAGCAGGGATTGCTGCTTGTGGGCCTTAAGGGCCACTTTCCTGTGTATTTTCTTACTACAACACACCTGAGTCAAATGAAATGGTTCAACAGCTTGTTGTCAAGTTCTTTTGAAAACTTATTTGTAGTCTGTGAACTGGCCAGGACTGGTTGGCACTGATACAGGTATTTATAAGCCCAATAGCACACAATTCTGATGCTTTGTTTGACGGTTACAGCACAGAACAAACCAATGATGTTGCTGCTTATGGCAATGAAATAAACCACACAGAAAATTCTATGTATTAAAGTGGAAACATAACACTGATAAAATAACGTCTTTTTTTTTCAATTTAAGAAATATTAGCAACATTATGGAAAAATTGAACATTCTTATAATGGACTACCTGTAGAGCTGCCACTAAAACTGGTTTGATAGTCGCATAGCATTTATGTATGGTAGGCCCACTGTGGCTGACGCTGGTGAAATGTGTTTATAAAAATATAGTATAATATGGTACAAAACTGAAAAGGTGTGTTTTGCTTTTACTTTTGAAAGTTTTGGTAAAGTTACAGGATATACTAACAATTTTTACCACTTTGACTACCGAAGTTACATTTGTATTGCTGTATTTTCATTTAAATGTTATATTATTTGTGATATAAGATTAATTAGCGTAGTGCATGAATTAATTATGATTATTAAGTCATAGAGTAATCACAAGATTGCAGGGAATAGATTCTATAAAATGCTGGTATAGTTAATTTGATACATAAAATCTTTTTTTTTTTTTTAAATATTCTCATTTGTTAATTCAGGTTAAGCTTAGACCGAAGGCTGAGGATGACAACGGTCCAGCTAAACCTTAAATTACTTTAAATGCCCCAAGTCTCTTCTCTTATCACCCTCAGAAGTCAACAAAATACTTGTGTGTAAACATAAAAATGGCACACAAAGAAAATGGCTCACGTACTGTGAGTAGAGTTTTCAGTCTATGATGGTTGAGCTGCCGTACCACACAGTAATGTCAGGATGGATTGTACAACGCAACTGCAAAAGTTGTTGGGGATTTTTTGTGGCTGCCAAACCTCCTCAACCTCCTCAGTATATATAGCCACTCCTGAGTTTTCTTCACCAGCTGAATGGTATTTAGTATCCACAGGGCCTGAAATGGAATTTGGGATTGTATAATGTAATCAATTCCCACAAACTAGCTCCAAATATGCAGGAAATTCTAGCGGTTTGAAATAATGTGTAATGAAAGTTAGCATCAGAACCATAAAACGAAGTGGATGACCTTTACAATAGCCAGTAATGATATAAAAACAGATTCTACCACCGTTTGTTTAGTCAGATTGCTCTGCATGTCTTTTTGCTTTGTAGAGGTGAAAGCTGCTCAGCCACAATGCAAAGTCTGGAATAAGCCTACAGAGCAAGTGAAGAAAAAGGTAAAAATAAAAAAAAAACCATACAAAAAGTCTCTGTTTTTGTTCAGCAACAAGGTATGAACATCAATTCCGTTGCAAAGTAAGCGCACATTAGAGAGGAACATTCTGTGAAGTGCAGCACATAATCTACACCGGCAGAGAGGCTGAAGCACACCTGAACGTCTTCCTCTTCTACATGGTCTCACCTTGCTCAAAATGGCATGCAAATCACAGAGGTAGCCAGAAACTATTGAAATAAATCCACAACTCATATGTTCATAAGCCCCTGTAGTAGGAGTCACCCAAACGGTTGCAGAAAACGGGATTAAATCACAAAACAAAAAAGTATAGCACACCCAAACACAGTGGCAGCCAACCACTGTACCATGCGCCATTCTTAAAAGAAAACTAATACTGGAGAAACTGTGACCAAGTTTTATTTCCATTGGTCACTTAATGTATCCTATTCACCACAAACAACGGCCTAAATGAAAAAAAGACAAAAGAAAAAACAAAAAATAATGTTAGCATCTCCCAATTTTGAAACAAAACACTATAATGTAAATATATTGGTTATGTCTTATTCTTCTTTGTGTCAGACAGAGGCACTGCAGCAAAAGCCATAAATAATGATTTTACAAGAGGTTTTGCTCTTATTTGTTCATTTAGTTTAAGCATGGTGCGATGGTATTGCACCTGATAATCATAGAGAAAACCAAGGAGGATGAGTTTGCTTTCCGTTGAACAACAAAACTTGTCTGAAATTCCCTTTACTGTTTGTGAGTACCTAATGTTATTGTGACTGTATGCAGTCCAGACATGTGCTGTGTGGAAGTTAAAAGTGTTACGAGCTTCAGTAAGATTATATTTGCTATTTTTACAGCAAAGTGACCAGTGTGCTCATTCAGACATGAAGCTGACACGTTTGGCTGCCCTCAGATTAATGGAAAGGAGCTCATGTCTGAAAGGGGCTTAATAGTCATCGTAACGTAGTGAGCACTGCTGTCCTTCATGAAAACCTTGCGGATGACAGTGGTATGCAGTAGGGAACATACTCCTTGCCCCACATGTCATAACTCATGTCACAGCTACTCACTACGAAACCAGTAACAACAGCTGAACTCCCCGCACGCAATGCTTCTGGTGTTGTGTTGTGTTTCTTATGAGAATGCGTCACACACTTGGGTGTTTTGTTGCCAAGTTTCACCACCTACTACAGGCCTGACATGTGTCCTTATGTTTTCCCATGCATAGAGTTAGTTTTCATTCTGCTGTTGTGTACATGCATTTCCTTTCAAGCAGGTTTTTTGTGGTGTAAACGTGGCCCACCATCATCACCTTCCTCTTCCTTGCAGGTTTGCTCCAGTACATTATGAACTAGTTTTTATGCAACTGGTGGCAAATAAAAAAGCAATGCACAGCAGTAGAAAAGTACAGTTGCACCATGAATGGAAACCACATTTTTTTTAAGCAGAACATGAAAAATAAAAATACTTTTTAAAATGCTGTTCATGAACGCAGGTGAAATCTTCATGTTTTATCAGATTAATTTCATCAGATTTATCTACTCATTAAGTCTTTTCCTCTCAGCAAATTTTGGATGTTTAAAATTCTGCCTAGATTCTGACTGGATCTGTTGGGTTGAATCAACTTGGAAAGACAGATTGTTGCAGAAAAGGTCTTTTCATGGTCAAAGACTGTCAGTCAAACTTAAAGACCAGACAAACCACCTTCCAAAGGAAGTCATAGGTGCATGTGTTATTATGAACAGGCCCCTACACAGACTATGTAGGTTATAAATGTGCTGGATTGGACTGTTTGAAAACCATGTTAAAACTATTTGTTGTCGATAAACAGGTGAGACGTAATTTTGGAAGGTGCTGGCTCTGATCCCAAATGGCATGAGCCACTCCTACAATATGAATGACCCCTGAACTGCCACACCAACAATGACAATAGAAAATCAAATAAATATTTAACGGAAAAATATTTTTATATGGATAACCTCTTTCCTTTGTTGTCACAGAGTAGGCCAGTGCTTTTTTTTTTTTTTTTTTACAAGACCAGCTGGTGGAGATGTGCTCCATTTGCTTTAAATGACTTGCAATGTTTACATTAGGGCTGTTTTCTAAATCAAGTTCGAGTTATTGTAGAAGTGAATGCATTTAATTTAGTTAGGTAGAACAAACCTATCTGACATTTCATGTGGTGAATTATACACAGCAGCATTGCACACAATCCTGAGGCCCCCATCCTTTTGGGAACTAGATTTGTTCTTTTAAAAGAAAAAAAGAACAAAACAACAACAACAAAAATAAATAAAAAAATCAGACTTTAACTTTAGATAGGTTTATCGACCAGCTTTAACTCACAACACTCATAACTCACTACCTCCACACTAAGGCTCATTTCTGTGTAAATGAGGCATCCTTTATTTAGAAAAAAAAAAAAAAAAGAACCACTGCTCCTTTAAACGATTACCCTTTTTAATTTTTGTCGATGGGAGGAAAAAACAGAGACAAGGAAGGCGAAGCAAGAAAAAGAAGAAAAAAAGAAAAAAAAACGCGTTCATATAAACTCGCGGGTGAATCGACACTTCCCTTTAACATCAGCACCGCCACGCTGTCAGACTGACCACAGTCGTCCAGCTGCTGTGTGGATGTGTGCAGCCCTCTGGACTTGGTGGGAGGGGGAGAAGTTTCCCCAAAGATAAGCCTGGATCTCTGAGAGAGACGATGCCTTTCTCTTCCAGACGAATCTCACAAGCTGCTTCGTGGATTTGCTGATTTTCTCTTATTTTTCTTTCCAAGTTATTCGGCGGGTTTGAGGAGAGATTCTGAGCCAGAGGATGCTCCCACAGGTCATTTGGATTTTGTATGTCTTGTCTTTTTGCTTTTTCCAAGGAGGCTTTATCAGGTAAGCCGCTTGAAAATCTATTATTTTGGTTTTTTTTTCCCAAGTTATTTATTTCTTTTATCTTCTGCTTGAAATTAACTTTTCCACATTTAGAGTTGACACTACTGTCACACCTGTCACCCTATCCACTTTTTATATCGCTCTGTTCATGTCGCGCTTTGCATGAACAAACATTGCGCGCCACGCACAGAGCGTCATTCACTAATAAGAATAAAAGAAGAAAATCGTATCAGTATGACAAGGCAGTGCCAAAAATAACAGCTTTTTATAGACCCGTAAATTGGAGCAAGGATGCGCGCACTTCCTATAAAAGAAAACAAATCCAGATTTTTACGCACAGAGGAAACAGATCGTGTCCATTCTTTCTAAAAGTAAATGATTCAGTATCGCTTTATGCGAACTTAAAGCAAATAGTTGCTCATAAGCAAACATGCATTGGTAAAAAAAATAAAAAAAATTAAAAAAAAAAATTAAAAAAAAGTGTACGTCACATAGTGTCCTGAGAAAACCTCCCCTGCTGTCAAACTAGGCTACCTGTGGAATTCATTCACTGTGGGGCTAAGTGGCTTTGTGAAGAGCATGAAGAGCAACGGCAAGGCTGTGCGTATGATGCCAATAAGGTGTGATTACAAAGCTCACTCGGGAGGGGAGGGGAGCGGGGAGGGGAGCGGGGAGGGGGGCTCACTCCAACATATGCTGTGAATTAAGAATGTATTCACAGTTGTGAGGAAAAGTGTGGTCACAAATTGTCGTCTCTTTTGTCTTCTCTTTCATTCTTTGAATTGTCCCTAAACACACCTTATCACTCACATCTTCCCTTATGCACTCAGACCATCTGACAAGAGCTAAGCTTCTCTTTCCCACTTTCTTCTTCCCAACCTTCTCGTTGCCTCCTTGTCCCTGTCCTTTCCCTCTTCCCTCCTCTTGGTGGCAAAAAACTTTTATTTGCTCTGAGTACTTTCAGTATTTCATGCCCTGCCACCCTCAGGTGAGAGCGAAAGGGAATTAAGATCTGCATAATCCTGGAGCGGAACGGAGCCGTGACTCTGAGAACCCAGGGGCGAGGAGAGCAGCTTTTAGCCTGGAGAGAGGCAGTCAACTGACAGCACCTCCTCGGAGAAATTATATGGTCTCCTGCCTGCCTTACTGCTTACTATGTGAGGATAGAGTGGGAGGGAGGCAAAGGGAAAAGGAAGCGACTGAAGGAGGGCAGGTGTAAAATGACAGGCAGAATCAGATGGAGCTGTACAAATGTAGAGGGAATTATGGAGGGTGAAAATGGGAATGGAGCAACCTGGGATGCATGCGGACAAGAAATAGAGAGGTTGATGCATTTAGGGGTAGGCAGCAGGGAGATTAATAAAATGGAAAATGAGGCTTGTAGATGTAGAGAAATGCTTTCGATTGGCAAGAGGAGATGAGGTCGAAAGAAGGAAAGTGAGAGATGGAAAGCATTATCAGGAATGTGACATAAACTTGTCATGTAAGAGGGTTAAAACTGGTTGGATCCAAAAAAGGGTTAGATGTTGTCAACAAGAGTAAATGGGAAAAGAGACAAAGGATGTAATGAATAATACAGATCAAATTCATTCATTTTCCGAACCGCTTATTCCAATTCAGGGTCGCGGGGAAGCTGGAGCCTATCCCAGCTGGCTTTGGGCGACAGGCAGGGTACACCCTGGACAGCTCGCCAGTCCATCGCAGGGCCACACAGTGAGAGACAAACAACCACTCACGCTCACACTCACTCCTAGGGGCTATTTAGAGTGACCAATTAACCTATCATGCATGTGTTGTGGATGGTGGGAGGAAGCCGGAGAACCCGGAGAGAACCCACGCATACACGGGGAGAACATGCAAACTCCACACAGAAAGGCCACTGACCAAACCAGCCAAGGATTGAACCAGTGACCTTCTTGCTGTGAGGCCACAGTGCTAACCACTGCGCCACCATGCAGCCCCTACAGAGCAAATTGTGATAGATAATAAGTTTGGAGATATTTTAATCACTGTGTGCATCCAAAGTGACAGTGTTGAGTTGTGCAGCTCAAGTCAATTAAACTTGAATATCAGCTTAAAAGAAAACACTTAATCTGTCCGGTTCCTTATGCAGTCATAAATGCTAAGTTATTTTCATGGATGCTGTGATCTTGAGGCAGTATGCACATATTGGTTGAATTGTGTAAAACTTTTCTTTGTATAAACATTTTCCTTGTTCACCATTCCATACAGTGGCTTTAGTTTGATATTTAATTGATTGCTTTGTCTGCCTGAGGTGCTTTTCTTTGATATAATCAGTATTTTTCATTTCATTCATTTAGTACAATATGATGCCCAACTGACGTTACTTCTTATTACTGTAGATACAATAGGAAGAGATCTCTACAGGCATATGCTAATCAGCACTGCTGTGCTGGTGGAGTTTGGAGTTTTCTGCATTTGTGAATAAATATGACTTAAACCTTTATCGCGTTTTGTACAAGTCCTTAGAGTAAATTAAAGTATTTGAGGAACATATTATGGCCAGAACAAGGCAGATTTACACAGATCTTGGAAAAAAAAAATGGTTAGGGATGCACATCATGTTGGAAAAGCTTTAAAAACTAGCATTTGTGCAAGTGGAGGAAATTCAAGTTCAGTGCTACCCTCCACAGGGGTCATTAGGGCATGAGGAAAGTAGTTTGCAAGGTCAATTTCTACTCATGGCCTCTTTAAGTGGTTAATATGCAAAGTGTAAAAGTAAAAAAAACAACAATATATTGCTGTTAAAAATATTTTCAGAGTAATGAAACCAAATAAAGCAGTTTATTTCAAATGATGATTTGTGGCAATTACAACAGCAGAAATAGTGGAAACTTTTCTGAGCATGAGCATTATTCTCTAAGACTAATGCCTATTCTTATCCATCAGCACAATGCATGCTATAATACATTGTTATAAAACCTGACATCAGAGCTCGGAAGTGAACTCTGAATGTTGCACTATCCACCGTAGTGGAAGTATTGCCTAGCAACCATGTTGACATAAAAGACATTTAGGCAGTTTTATTTGACAATGTTTGAACCGGATTTCCCTGTTTGTACATGCAAAGTAAGCTAAATGAGCCCTTCAAGTGGTAACACAAATATACTATCAAGTGAAGGTTATAGGAAGGATGAAACATCCTTTCTAGTTGCTTTACTGTAGGAGCCTTCTGTTACTTTCCAAGCCTAAAATGAGAGGTGGTGGATTTGGAGTACCTATGTAAAATCTACTATTCTAAGAAGTGATTTGTCTGCATCTCATTTTATATGTTAATGTTTTTCCAGAATGTAGGGGCTGTGCAATAATTTGTTTGTTATTATGGATAGTGATGTTGTTTTTAATGTGTAATAGGTATGTGGTGTGATCTTGCAATATCTGTGACTAGCATTTTATGTAATACTTGCTTATTTACTGTTTTTCTTCATTTTATAGTTACAGAAGTGGCAAAATTAGCAAGACATCAAAGTCTAAGATATACATTCATTCATCCATTCATTCATTTTCTGAACCACTTAATCCAATTCAGGGTCGCGTGGAAGCTGGAGCCTATCCCAGCTGGCTTTGGGCGACAGGCAGGGTACACCCTGGACAGCTCGCCAGTCCATCGCAGCTAAGATATACAGTCATGGAAAAATATTAGACCACCCTTGTTTTCCAAACTATTGTACCTTTATTTGTACCAGGCATAAAAAATGAACATGAAATTTTGATAAACAAATGAGGTCTAATCTTTTTTTCCATGACGGTTTTCCTACGCTGGGAGAGCAATGTGGTACTAATATAATGTTTAAGAATGGCCAAGTGGAAGCTATGGCCTTTATCTAATATAAATATTGAGCAGGAACCTAAAGTAAAGTTTTGTATGAGGAAACGCACCATCATCCCAGAAGTGAAGCAGTTCTGGGAAGTAGCACCTGGCTTCCTTTAAATCGATGTAACAGTCAATGAAGTTCTGCACAAGGAGTGATTAGTTCATGTCAGGTATGTTGGAACAGGGGTTCACGGAAAACCTTCAGGATAATGTGCCTTGAGGACTGGGCACCCCTGGATAAAAGTTATTGGGGGAAAAAAAACCTTTTTGATCCTAAATTGATAAATTAAAACCAATAAAAAACAATTTGTAACATTTTTTTCCATTAATCTGCATGTAAATGATCATAAGACAGAGCATTTTTCACTCCATATAAAGTGGAATCAATGTGCTGTTCTTAGCGTGTTGTAATAGCACTTTGGATCCCTAACTGAGAATAAATGGTGTGTGTTAATGTTTCTGTGTGTGTATGCGCATGGTTGTTTAACACAAGAATAAAAAGTGAATTCTTGATTTTATCTTGTAAAGCACTTTGTGTTGCCCTTGGCATGAAAAGTGCTCAAGAAATAAAGTTTGATTTGATTTGATTTGGACATTGTTTTTCAAGTTCTAAAAGTTGTTTAAATTGATTAATTTAAGTTAAAAACAAATAATTACTTGAAATAATAAATGCACAAAATCTTTCATCACTTAATTGAGAAAGCAAACATTTCTGGATTATTTTAAATTACAGTATTAATTTAAAATGAATTGATGTCCATGCAGCTTATTTATAGTTATTGGGATTCAAATTCCCAATTTGTTTCAGTTTGCATCTACAAAAATGTTAAAAGCCATATGAGCCACCTCAGTCAGTATATACACCAACATTTGGGGCAAAGGGCCCCAGCTTTGCAGTCTACTTCCATGTCGAATAAAAGTGCCTGTTGTCCTGTACACTCCCCAACCCACAGCTACCATTCACATCAACTTTAGCTAAACCCATTCTTAGATAACGTAGCGAGAATTTTCTTCTGGAGCGCCCATCTCTCACACTTAATTTTTTTTTTTCTTTATTGAAAGCCAAAGTTGAATCAACTTTTGGAAAATCACACTAGTGTCAGATAGTCTACGCAATGAACTACAACTGCAATTTTAACTTTCCAAAACATTTAACTTCAAAATCTAAAACTTGCATGAACTCTAAGTTAAAAAGGGGAAGTTCATAGAGCTAACAGAAAGGGGCAGAAATGGTTATCAATGTACGGCCTCAGTATAAAATTTCAAGACAAATGCCGATTTTATTCATTCAGTTTTCATACCCATTTCACTATCTGGGGTTTTGTGGGTCTCGGTCAGCTTCTAGTGCGAGGTAGACCTGCAGGTCAGGTCACCAATCCATCATGGGGTCATGGCATTTAAGCTATGAATGTCTGAAAATTCTTATAAGCGGTCAGATTTTCCCTTATCCTCTGCATGGTAAGAAACTCCTGAGCTTTTTACGATAAGATTTGAGTTCCTCATCGGTGGGCTTTGGTTAAGTGTCATGTTTTTGCATGACTGCACACGTCACCAGATCGAAAAGGCCCCACTTTGTCGTAATAATGATGTTATTGCATCCTGAAATCCATTAAGCTTTCTTATAATACTGTATTTAGTTTAAAGCAAGCCCTTTTGAAACCTAGGGGTCTAGTTTTTGGCTTTTCCTGGTGGTTTTTTTTTACACCTTGTAAAGTTATTCCACTAGACCCCATTTTAGTGATGCTGTGCAATATTTCCCCTGCCATTATATGGAACAGTCCGATGTTAATTATCTTAATATGCCACAGAATGTTTGATCTTCTGTCTGTATTGTTTAGGATGTGGTTCTGCACAGATGCAAACACACACAGACACACACTACGTTACGCTGAGAAATTCACGTTTATCACGGGAATCCGGACAGCTGACTAAAGCTACCATCACTGTAATAATTTTGGAGGCAAATGACATCTTAAAGTGGATTGTATGTTTGCTGTTGTTTTTTTTTTTTTTAATCATTTAAACAAGTCATGTAAGTCATGTAATTTAAAAATGTTTCACGATTGTTCTAAACAACATGGTCTCAATGAAACCATTTATGAAATGGAACTTTTTTTCGTCATGAGCGCTTTTTCTATCAGCTAGCGATGAAGTTTGAAAATGTGACGTGACTTAACACCTCTGCAGCTGTCAGTAGGGATGTAAATTGGCAGTTTGATCACAATACTAGATTACATCAATTTAATGGATAGTGTTACTGCGTTTCAGTGAATTCAGTCACAACCAGATTTTAATTTGGTTTAGGATCCATTGATTGATATGAACCAATATTACAGGTAACTGAACAGTTAATTACACTCTTATTTTAAATAAATAAATAAATAAATAAATAAAAACAAAAAAAAAACAAAAAACACTTAAAATATTTTTATTCCTGAAGTCATGTATTTAATTTCCTTCATTTAAATAATCTGTTCCTTTAACAAAGACACACTAGTCATAAACCAAAAACGACATGCCAGTGTAACGCCAAGTACAGCCATTTTTACTAAAATGAAAGTGCATTGATAAACAGTTATTGTATTGCTTTTTGAATGATGTTTGCATTTTGTATCAATGTCATTGGCGTTTTGACCATATAATCGATACGTCGATGTAGATTGATCTATTGTTACACCCCAGCTGTCAGATATGTCATATTCCCACGAGAGGTGGGTCAATTCACTATTTAATCAATTCACTGCAATGCAACCTGTGCCAGTTCAATTACGATTTGTTCAAGTTAAAAACAATTATTTTTCATATTAATTAAATTATAGTAACATCGCTGTACACCAGTTTTTAAAATCTTTACACTGGCGTTCAGTCAGGCACAGGATAGATTTAAAATCATACTGATAGTTTACAAATCCAGGAACGGTTTAGACCCAGAATACATCTGTGATGTGTTCAAATAATATAAACTCAGCAAAGATCCCAAGACTCAGGTCAACTAGTCCAGACCAGAGTCCAGACTAAACATGGAGTAGCAGCATGTAGCTGTTATGCTGCAAACAAGTGGAGCAAACTGACAAGGAAGATTGAACTCTCACCAAATAAAATCTAGGTTAAAAACTTTTTTTTATGCATTAAATATGCCCGGTAACTTTAAACTGCTCTTGCTTTTAATCATTTGAATTTAATTCATGATTTTGTTGTGATTTTGTCTGTTTGTTGCTGCTTTTTGTACTTCTTTACATCATCTCTAATGCCTTGTTATTGTTTTGCCTTGCCTATTGTTTTTCTGCAACTTGAACCTTTCCCTTTAGCTCTGAAAACTCTTCTATCAGGTTCTTATTTAGGACAAAAACATTTCCCTGCTTCATTTCAGAAATTTTCTGCTTAGATATGGTGAATGCTTGCTTGCCATTTTCTTGCTTGATCAAATTTTTACAGGGTTGCATATTCCTGACCCATCAACCACTGCCTCCACTGTGTCAAATTCTGTTTTCTGATCGACAGGTCTTCATTTTTCATGTAGATCACGCTTGATCTGAACAGCTTTTAGACATTTAAGTCAGTTGTTCATCTGCATTACTTAAATTACAAGCAAAACCTATTGTCAGAATTGCAACTTTGGCTTCATTGCCTTTTTCGGGTCAGCACGTCAATGTTTTCTTCTCAGGCTTCCCTCACACTTTTCAACTGTGGTCTCCCCTTTTACATGTGTTTGAAAAGCACAGACAGAAGTTGTTGGTGTAATTTTTCAAGGTCTTATTTTCATTTTGCAGGATGTGAACATCTTTGCAAAGTTCAATGAATCCCTCAATGTCTTTGTGTGGGGCCTCTTTTTTTCCTTTGCAGTATCTTAGTATTGTTGCAGAAAGTTTTTTGGGTTTTTTTTTGCAGCTGTTCAATTGTGTTTTTTAAGTCTTTGTTTCCGCTCTTATGCTGCTAAGGACAGTTTTTTTCTGAAGGGTTACCTTCCTAAACAAGAAAGCAAAAACAGAAAGGACATGAAAATCTATTTATATATTGACTAGTCATGCCAAATAAAATTGATTAATCATGATGTCATCAATAATAAATTGAAAAGTACTTTATGCGAATGGGGGAAATGTTCAAATTTCTGTTAAATATGGTTAAAACTTATTTCCTGAAGTGATTTAATCCACAATAGGCTGATTGAGTGTTTGCCCTACTACAGCTGCAAAATTTTGTTGGGGAAGCATTGTGATTTGATTGTATTTTGATGAAATCAGATTTGATTTAATATCTAATCATTTACAAATATGTATGTAATAACAGTTTAATATTTTCCTTGAATAATAAAGACATTCTCAGATTACTATTTTCATAAAACACATCACCATCAAAATCAGATAGCTATTTGGGAATAATCAGATATTGTGATAATCTGATGTGACGCGGAACTCACAATAGTCGTATTAACCGCTAATTTGAGTGGTAATAAGCTGCTAAACAGTTTACAGATCAATTTAACCTAACAGTGAATGATAAAAATCTGAATTTAGGATTGTCTCTGTGAGAAGCAGATTTAGGGCATATAAATGACTTGTCATAGTTGTGAACATAATCCACTGAAAAGCATTGATACTGTGAGTCACGTAAGGGTACCCAGATAGCAAAAACTGTTTCGCTCAAATTTGCCCTTGACTTATGTCGTTGACAAAATATGGCTGCTGAAATTCAGCCACATCACAATCAGATGTGGCCCAAAAGGACATTGTTGTAATCTCTGTTGAGCCAGGCTCCTTTTATTCTGACCATTTCTGGCCCACATAATACTTGCAGTAATCTGTGTCCATGCTGACTACTGACTTCTGGACCACATGTGGCCCACAGAATACTTGCTATATTCCAAACCAGGCTGGCAACTGACATGGGGTCCACTTCTGGCAGACAAAACTTGCCACTGACCTTGCCAAAAGTACAGCTTGGATTGTCAGTTATCAGCATAGGGTCAGTGTTGTCACAAGAAAAGAAACATATTAAAAAAAGAAAAGAAAAAAGAAAAAAAGAACTCACTGTCTAAGTTTTATGAATCAATATTGGATTAATTCAACTTTAATTGTTCCAAACAATTAACGGATTTTTTTAACAGACAAACTGGAGATTCACCACCGAACAGACAATTTCTCACAGCTACCTTTTTCCGCTTAGACGTGTTCAGACCAGGTCAAGCTGTTCACCTTTCTCTGTCTGTAATGTTGCACGCGTACCACTGCAGGTCATGAGCATATTTACTTTATGGAAGCAGCCTGATGTAATGTTCTTTTGGCAGTTTTTTGTGATGTCCACCTTCATATTTTAACTCAAACTTGTACATTATTCAAGGTGTCAATGTGTGTTTGAAGTGTTGCATTTGTTTATGACCTCCATAATCTTTTTTACGCTTGCAGTACATGTTCAAAATCACCATCACTAGTCTGGGGATTAAGCACCAATCAGGGGATGCTTCCTCCACTCTCATGTCCAGAGGAGGAGAGGAGTTTTTGTCCCTCATCCCAAAACATCAAAAATCTATTTGGAGGAATTATAGACTGGTGCACTGATAAGCACCACTTTAGTTAGAGCATAAAAAACTATTTTAATACCACAAAATCTCAGTAAGTGTAACAGGTTGACAGAAAAAACTAATACATATGAATGATGTTTAATATGGGCTTGTTAGTGACATCACGGAGTGATCCTCTGGCACAGACCAATACTCCTCTGCATCGCCTTCCTCACATTTTCAACAGAGAGCGCAGCAGAAAACTCGCTATGACACGCTTGTGTGAACAAAGACTGCAGAAAATGTCAAGTCTAAATTGTCTGCACATTCTCGTGAAAATCTCAAGGATTTTCTGCTTTTAGGCTAAAAGGCCTCTCAGGCATTACACACATCAGCTGTGGAGAATTTAAAGTAAAACTATAGAATGTCCTATAAAAATTAATCAGTTAATGTAATGAAAAGTTTTTGTTTTTTTAAAAAAATACATACATATATTCTTATATATTCCTTTTTTATCCAACTATACCAGCTGTTTATAATTTCAGCAAAAAAAAAAAAAAAAAAAAAAAAAAAAGAACCAGAATAGAAAACTTCTAAAGGAAATTGACTTGTTATATCATCAGTTCTTATTTCAGATAAATCATATCTGGACAAGTGTGTATTAACTATGGGAGCTCAAGCTGTGGATCTGGCTCACTATATGATCTTAAAGAAGAAGGAAGTTGGTTAGTTTGTATAATCACAACATAAAATCAAGGACAGTCTGCCTCCAGTCAGGAAGAGATTATGAATTAGATCTGAAAATATAAAAGAAAATGTATTATTCTTAAAGACCTCACTGATAGTTTATAAACCGTTATAAAACCAAAGTTTCCATATCTTTAAGAAACATAGTCATTGGTAGAACTAATAAAGTATATTTTGAAATAAACTGTAGTATACGTTCTTATACAGGAAAGCAGGGATCCTCAAACTCTAGTACTCCATGGCCACTGTCCTGCAGGTTTCAGATGCTTCCCTGCTGACTCTGAACAATTTTCTCAGTTGATTAGTCAACGTTGCCTTTAGATGTCACAACATTTTCATTTTATTTTTCACATGGTGTCTCTCTTTTTAAACAATTGTACTTGAACAAAGTTAACTTTTTTTTTAGATCATCTTATTCAACAGTAAACTGTGATGAACAAATATCTGTATAAAATAATAATGGCACCGCATACAGTACATGCAGCACACTGTTCCTCTAGTGAGGCACTCATTACATGATGGCCTGATAGCATCTTTTTAATTAACTGCTGAGCTATTGTTCGACTGGCAGAGCACACAAGCACTTTAACTGGTGGAAGCTAACCTTGACATTTCAATTAAATAATTTGTGAGTTTGCACATATTGGTAAAAACAGATCTATCCAATCATAAACCACGATCATGTAATTGAAGCATATGAGCAACAGGCGTATTGACACTTAAAAAGTCAACGTAATTTCCCTGCAGATGTGTGGGTGAATGTTATGTGTCATCGAAATGCTGAATGTCAGTGTCATCGCACAGCAAGACAGCTATTTTTGTGTATGGATTTTAGTCGACATTGTGGAACTGCAATTATCACATCTGAGGACAGCCCTAAATATTATTTTCTCTGCTGTGAGAACAGATTGAATGGAACTGAGCAGCTGTAGCTTAGATGGTAGTTGTCCACCAATGGGAAGTTCGGATCGATTCCTGGTTTATCCTGAATGTATTTGGGCAAGCCACTGAACAACACCCTCTGCTGGCTGACTGCACCTTCAAATTCCCTGCACTGTGTCAAACCAGGAGGCGTCATAGCCTTAAAACAATACTGACCTTCTGACTCATTTTGATGGCACACTAACATTCACTCTACACATTCCTGGAGTTGTCTTTGCCCTGCAGCATCCCAGGGTTGAGAAACTACACTTCACAACTTTGTGTTCTCGCTTGGGGCATCTCGTGACAGACACTTGGCTTTACAGCACTGTGAACTGCACATACAATGGCCATGTTGGACACATGCTGGCTTATTCGGCAAAGAAAGCCAAGAAGACATCCAGAAGAAGCGAGGAAAAGAAAAAAAAATTGACAGATCAAGAAATGACAAGATTTAACATTCCACTGACTTTTATCGACTCAACAGAATTCAGAGTAAAGGCAGGATGCAAAACAGATGCCGGATTAGCCTTAATTTGGGGGTATCAAAGTGATCAAATATGACTTATTTCATTTTGTACTTTGTAGGGTATATTTTCATGGCTATACAAGTTGCTTGGTAATGAAAAAAATTGCAACAAACTTAAAGAAAAAGAAATACACTCTTATTTTGAACAGTTTCATATAACATTATGTAGATATACATGAGACATACATAGATATTTGATACATTTTGACAAACTATTGTTTACTAAAGTAAACAATAAATTCTATGTAGGCTGAAAATGCTAACCTCCTTCATACACCACCTATGTTACGTACGGTTTCCTTCCGTGTAGGGTGACCAACCATTTTTATTATGTCTCCCGAACAAGACCCTCAGAAATGTCTGCAGACATGCCATCTCACAGAAAATGTAAACAAATGTTAAAGTTCAATGCCCAATTTCACTATGATCACTAATAAGGACTTAAAGTTGCCCAACAAGAAGTTAAGCTGAAACATAAATTCTAACTTTATTGTAAAACAAGAGGATTTCTGTTTATGACGTATGTGTTTCAATTTCAAATTATTTCCAAAAAAAACTGCAGTATTTTTTTTTTTTTTTTTTCTCTTTTGAAGACTTCACTGAAATGCCTGTTAAGCAACAGGGAAAAATGTTCCTCACAGCAAACACAGCGGTGGAAGTAAACACAATCTAGCCAGTCCAAACTTCAAAAGCTCAGTTGTTGAGTGAGGACAGTCTTTCTGTGATAGCTTTTAATTAAATTCCGATGGTATTCCCTGCTGGTGTAGAAGCATCTGCAACAGCAAAGTAATATCTGGAGGCTTGTAAACAGTACAGGAAAAAAAGCTTGCATAAACTTCATTTTAAATGTTTCATACCACACCATGTGATTTAAAAAAGAATAATTTTTAAGATGCACGTCTAAACATGGATGGAAACGTAGCAGTTATTTTCAGATAGAAAATGTCCTAGTAGAAACTTGCATAAATAAACCTTGTGCAGTGAAAGACATGAGAGAAATTATTAATGAATCAGGTTTTTGCTCGTACTCAGCATTTCTTATATTTTTTATGTTTTTGAAAGGACAACTGTACAAACTAAAAGAAAAAGAAAAATCATGCCTTGAGTAAAACTGTCAGACAGTTTTGAGGCTCTCCTACAGTTTTTCAAAAATAGAGGAAACCCCCAAACATTTGGTCGACACACAGACTTACAGCAGCAAGGGTGGCTGGCAAAAAGAAAGGAGAGCAGATGGGAAGTTTATGTGAGTTAATGACTAAAAAATGAGTCAAGCAGGAGAGCAGAGATGAACAGACGGTTTGCTCTTCACAGCCACCTCAACTATGAGCAGTGGCGGTGTACTTATGAACAACTAGGGACACAAAGAAAATCCATCAAACAATAAACAAAGTTTATTTATTTATTTTATGCTTTTAAGTTTTAAACTCCAAAAAGGAAATGTTGAAGATCTACTTGTATCCCTATTAAAGCAAACAACTTCAAACAAGATATTTATTCTGCTCTTTCTCTGTGGAAACTTTTTTCCTCTGTCTTCAGGAGTAGTTTAATTTAAGAATTACCTCTGCTGCTAGGAAAAGTCATAATAACACTCACTCAGTGGTAATAGCAAGCCTCCTGCTCTTGACTAAACCAATATTAAATTAAAAAAAGACTTTGTAACATATCTTTGGCTACACAATCTAATATCAATCCCTTAGAAAGCGCAGCACCTGACACACTGAGGCGCTTTGCTTCAGTGGACATTAAATTTGTGATTGAATATATGGTGGAGGTGACAGTCCACTGATGGTCTCCAGTAGTCGGCAGGGCCCTCAGTGTTGGGGTGACACCTCAGGACGAGAGATGTGAGTGATGGTTTTCAACGCATTTCAATCAAACCACACCCGACCTTTCCCAGTGTCTGCTACATAAAATGCACAAAAAGCCTATCATCATAACCCAACAACTGTCACCGGGAACCTGATGCTGGAGGACAACATGTGGTTTCTATCAGATGGTTTTCCTCCTGAAATATGCAGATTCTTTTAAAGCTATCTTTTCTCTTATTAAAGATCCCACAGTGAGTGAAAAAGATATGATTGACACCTTAAAAAATAGTTTTTCCACTGTAGATGAGAAATAGGTCTCTTATCCAGCCTTCCCCCAGCTACAGTAAACCATGTGCTTATGATATGCTGCCACTGCCAGCTGAAATCAAAACCCTGAGCCACTAAATAATAAATGCATCATGAAGCACATGATATGCATCAAATCAGGGTGAATCTTTAAGAATATATTGTTGGCTTGTGCAAAGCTGAAAGTCTGATATTTTCCAGTTGTCAAGAAGAGAACAATTAAAAATCCTTTTAGAAAAGCTGCAGTGAATTTACAAATCTTCTGTTTGAAATTACTACCATTGATATAAGGACATCTCTGCTTGTATGAAAAAAATTTATTGTCCAATATGTTGCCTCATATTTGATGTGTAATACATCCCCCACTCCACCATCTTCTGAGACTGCAGCACAGCTTCGTTTGGTGCTATTTTAAATCTCTGCTTTCAGCCAGAGATTTTGGTTTTGTATGTATTATGGGCAAACAATTTCAAGTAATACCATGTCACTCTTGGATGCATTTGCATGTGGGATCAACACATTTTAAGCCCATCACAATGAAATTTACAGCCCTTTAACTGATTTGGAAGCAAAAAATTATATAAATATTATCTCAGTTTTTTGAGGGCAAAATTTATATCATGTATATTTTTATTGGTTATTTACTTTTACAATAATGATAATAGTGTTATAGAAGTGTAGTAGTTCCTTTCAGTCTCATTGCAGCTAGTAACTTGTTTTTACTGTTGTGGTGGAATTATGCGTATAGTGTAGTTTTAATATGTTACTCATTAAGTTTCTTTTAAGTAGTACAAGATATATATTCTGCATAGTTAGAGTAGTTCAGTAAGCTTGCTTTAGTAGATTCATGCATAAAACTAAGTGTTCCGTTCAAGGCCTGTTTCAGCTTTGACTGTTATCTTCAAGCTGGCAGTTGTTTTGACTAGTGCTGCCAGGCAAGGGTTGTTTGTGTATGCTTAAAGAACACTGTAGCACTCTGAGCAGGGGCAGAGAGAGCGAGACCTCTCGCCTGCAACATCTGTACATGGTCAATAAATTAAACAGAAAACAGTTGATTTATAGATTTATTTCTCATTGGATAAATTCCACGACATTTGTTTTGTTGTAACTAGCACCGATATGCAATAATTTAAATAGCATTACAAGAAAAGTTAAAATGTGCAGGGAGGTTCAAAAAGCGCAAAGGGCTTTTTAGCAACTCTCCCATCCTATTGATTGAGTGCAGCAAGTCACAACTGCATGTCACAAACAGTATTTAGTATGTTCAGTTATTGCCTGCTGCAGATGTTTCCTAAATGTTTTACAGAGCTGAAGAAAGTTTCACAAAATTAAGCAGGATCAGTTTGTACAGGTGTGTTTCTCAGTTCTGGTCCTCAGGACCCCCATCCCTGCACGTTTTATAGGCAACCCTACCTTAAAACACTTGATTCAGATTAATGAACTTCCTCATCTAATTAATTGCAGCCTGTTGACAAGACCTTTACTTTATTCACTTGTGTTAAAGTAGGATTGCCTTGAAATCATGCAGGGCAGGGGATCCTGAGGACCAAAACTGAGAAACACTGCTGTACAGGGAAGTGCTCAGAGTTCTTCCACAGCTCTTCTTTTACAGGATTTAGAAGTCTTCTGAGTGGCTAGATCAGGGATTATGAAAACATCTGTGCTGAGCATTTGTGTTATACAGTGTGAAATTTGGTACTGAATGTGCCTTTTCATAACATTGCTGTTTAGCTTTAATAGTAAATCATTTCAATCTCAGAGTCTGTCATTTTATTATAAAGTCTAATTAGTAGTTGAGATAAATATACTGGCTTCACTATGCATGAATGACATTTACATTTTCTTTCATAATTGTCAATCACAGCTGGATCCAAGTTTAGACAAAGTGTTGCAAAAGGGTTTTTTTTAGTCGTTGAACATACTTTAATGTTATCATACACCAAATCTGCTTGAATATGAGTCAATTATTGAAATATAAATCTAGAATTTGGCCTCATAAATCTGATAAATGGGGCCTGCCCATAGCGATCAGTTAGCTGTACGGTTAGTGTCCTAGCACTGTGACTTGGTCTGAAACTTCTGGTATACGACCTGTAGTATAAAAAAACTTACAGATTTTACAAAAAAAATTACAGCCCTAACACAGAATGAACATTGACTGATTACAACTAGATGTGACATCAGCAGAGAAATGGGATGAAGTCAACTTAACACAAAAAGGATGGTTAGCTAATACATAAATCAAAAGTTACAGAATGGGAACAAGAACTATGTAATATTAAAAATTAAATGGAAAGTGAAGAAAATACAGATGAAAATGAGAGAAATTCAAATTGTACGCTGAAATCCAGTAGCATTGACAGGGTTATGAAACCACAGCTTTGCCCAGAAACTCATATTCCTTCTCGTCTCAGCAGCTTTCAGTGTGAGTCTCCTAAGTATGTAGGAAACAAAAATATGTGACACGATGGTGAAGTAATACAATTAAGTGGACCTCTCCACTCCTCTTCTCTGGCACTTGAAGATTAAAATAGCCACTTATTGACTTGAGCAGCACTTTGGCTACGAGGTTTATAACGCTTTCAGCAATTAGGAACATGAAGTGGGGACCCATTATGAAACCTTCCATCATGTCATATCTCAACATAAGGCCAGCTGATAAAACTTTATTAGAAAAGTGAACTTTCAGGAAGAGAGCACTAAAAATGCTCATTTGGAAGAAGAGATCCTTGCCAATGGAGTCAAACTAGATATTTGTTTTGTAAATTAATCAAAATCCCATTAAGCCATTTGTGATAATTTTGTCATCAATTTGTCATTACATCACACGAGGGGACTATGAGCCGTATATTGCAGACCACAGTTAATCATAACCGCAATAATTATGAATCAGTAAGTCAACACAAACAATAAATAATTTGTTGACAATTTTTTTTATTTTGACTGTTATGTATCAATTCAATGTTTACTATGAACTTAATAACTTTGGGACATTTATGTATTACATGTGCTGTATTTAAACTACATTACCAGTTGCAGTGCTAGCCAATCTAGTTTTACCAAATTACATTGTTCACTGGTTTTTGACGGTGCTAGAATGAGTCATGTCAACACTGCGATCCTCTCAGATGTCACGTTGCAACACCCAGCTCTCTCAAATGGAAGAAACTGAAGGCTAGCTGCGGTCAAAAATAAAATCCAAAACAACAAATTTTTCCTTGTCCTCCATTTCCTCACAGCTGAAGACACGCATGAGCAGTGAAGCAGAATCTTTCAGGTAAAGGAGGTTGAGGGGATTACAGCTGTGTTTCTCAGATAACACCTTGGTTGAGAGAGGCCCTCTCCTCTTCAAATGAGGGTGGTCCACATCCACAATGTGTAAATCCTCGACACACTGGAGGAATTGCTGTCTGACGATAGGATTCACCTTAAATCTCACACACAGGAAGAAGCTATTTACATTCAATGGTGTTTATCACTGTTTCAACTGCAAATAAAAAGCCTTCTGAGAAACTTTTCTGCCTTTTGGGTGTTGAAATTGGTTTGTATTGATAGGCGGACTTAGTGTAGGTGGCTATTATCTAACACTTTGCGATGTAAGCGGTCTGTTTGCTGTAAGTGGCCCACAGGTGACTCTTTACTGTAGAGTGCAAAGCTGCTTCAAGGGTAAAACACTGCATATCATGTACTTCCACAAATCCCTGCCCTGACCTCTGCATCCCTGGCAGACTATTTCCTCCCCACATTAGTGAAATGACTAGTTGTCCTTGACAACACAGTATAAAACTGTTGTGATATCAGTGTGCTCAAGTTTTTAAAAAAAAGTTTGCTGAAGGAGAAAAACAATGTGTTTTGAAAGGTGTTGTTGCAAATCCCCACTGATATTCTTGGTTGCAGTAAACAGTATGTTTTTAAAAATATAGCTCTGACTACAAAAATGTGTTTTACTATTATTATTTATTTTTTTAATTAACCTTTTGCAAAAGCTCAAGCCATTCGGTTACTGTTGCTATGCACATCAAGCTTTCTGTAGCCAATGGAGTGATAGAGATTGTCAGGATGGGGATAGCTTGTATACCGGTATGTGTTAGTGACTCGTTTTGGAGCAATACTAACACAATATCCTCCAGATTGAGGCAAAAGGGGTTGCAGTGGAGGGATGATAAACTTGAACAGCACTTAGGGTACCTTTGAGCTGACATATGCATGCTTGTTTATTAGCATGCATATGTCTGCTCAAAGACAATATGCTTTTCTCTCGATTCGATTTTTAATGATTTTTTTGGGTGCCTAATCGATTTAAATTGCGATTCGTCAGTATTGCCAATTTCTAATTTGCCTTTTAAACACCAGAGCAAAAGCTTGAACTGCATATAAAAGTGCTGGTTTGTGTGTCTGTTGGCTTGCTGCTGCCATGTGTTTGGCTATTAGCTCTGCATTTACTTCAGGATGGTGTCTTGCTAGGTGGGCAGTAAAGACCTTGTATTACCGCAGTACGCAACATGTGCATCGCAGAGTTTAGAAATAGTGTTCGATATGTCCAGGTCTGCTTTTTCCTTAAAAACAGAAAATCCTAAATGTGTTCACACTTTTGACTTAAAATGTGATGGTGGAGGATTTCTCTCTGCTTATTTTTGCAGGTTGTCCACTATTCTCCATCTTTTGTTTGCATTTTCCAAAATTTCATGCGACTAGACAGTAGTAGTAGTAGGCACCACTTCAGATGTGTTTTTGGCTTTGAAAAGTGAAAAAACACAACTCTTCCTGAAACTATTGGAATACCTGTCTGATTTACATAATGAAGAGGTGCATTGCTTCACCATCTTGGGGAATGTCGGACCTAAACTGCATTCTCAGAGATGCTAATAATGTGTTATTGGACCATTTGGTTTTTGCTCAGCTTTTCTGAATAAAAATTTTAGATATATGTTTAGACATGCTTCGTGCTTGCTTCTTGACTATTTCACTTTTCATTTAAGCAAAAACAATTTGTTTTTGCAAAAAAAAAAAAAAAAAAAAAAAGCATTGATGGACAAAATAATGCAGAAAAACAGGTTAAAATGTCTTGTATATATTGTAAGATAAATTCATTTTGCATTTGTGTCTTATAAATTAGTTGAACACATTGAGGGTAACATATAGACACTTAGAGGTAATTAGAATATTACATAAGATCAATGGAAGAAAGGATATTTTAAACAGGAATGTCAGGCTTCTGAAAGGTATGTTCATTTCCATGCACTCAATACTTGATTTGGCCTCCTTTTTTTATGAATTATTGGATCCATGCGGCGTGGCAATGGCAGCGTTCAGCATGTGACACTGCTCATGTGTAATTGAAGCCCAGGTTGCTTTGATAGCAGCCTTCAGGTCATCTATGTAGTTGGGTCTGGTGTCTCTCATCTTCCTCTTGACAATACCCCACAGATTTTCTATAAGGTTCATATCAGGTGAGTTTGTTAGCCAATCAAGCACAATAACACCATGGTCATTGAAGCAGCTTTTGGTTCCTTTGGCAGTGTAGGCAGGTGCCAAGTTCTGCTGGATAAAAATCAGCATCTACATAAAGCTTGTCAGCAGGAGGAAGCATGAAGTGCTCTAAAATATCCTGGTAGATGCTGTGTTGACTGTGCACTTCAGAAAACACAGTGGACCAACACCATCAGATTACATGGATCCCCAAATCATCACTGACTGTGGAAACTTCAGACTGAACGTCAAGCAACATGGATTCTGTGCCTCTCCACTCTTCCTCCAGACTCTGGGACCTTGATTTCCAAATGAAATGCAAAAGTTGCTTTCATCTGAGAAACAGTCCAGTCCTTTTTCTCCTTAGCCCAGGTGAGATGATTTTTGTCATTGTCTCTGGTTCAGGAGTGGCTTGACACAAGGAATGTAACATTTGTAGCCCATGTCTCAGATTCATCTGTGCGTAGTGGCTCTTGATGAGTCCAGCTTTAGTCCACTCCTTGTGAAGCTCCCCAAATTCTCGAATGGATGTTGCTTCACAATCCTCTCAAGGCTGCAGTTATGCCTTTTGCTGGTGCACCTTTTCCTTCCACTCAACTTTCCATTCATATGCAGGGATACAACCAGCTTCTTTAACAATGACCTTTTGTGGCTTTCCCTCCATGTGGAGAGAGTCAATCATTGTCTTATGGACATCTGTACAGTCAGCAGTCTTCCCCATGATTCTGTAGCCATCTGACCCAGACTGAGAAACCATTTAAGATATATTAAGATATATTTTCTGGTATTTTGAGTTAATTAGTCATTGTGACACCATAACTTTCCGAGATGGAAGTTTTAACAATATTCTAATTTTCTGAGACACTGCATTTTGGGTTTTTGTTATCTTCAAGCCACAATAATCAAAATTTCACAGAATGGTTTAAATGTTTCCCTCTATGTGTAATGAATCTATATAATATATAGGTTTCACATTCTGAAATAAGTGACAAAAAGTATTGAACTTTTTCATAATTTTCTAATTTTCTGAGGTGTACCTGTACTTAAATAAACGGAAAAGGAACATTACTTTTTTGCCGGACTTTGTTATTAGTTTGCCTGAGGCTACAAGTATCTGCTGACTTTTTCAACTAAGGCAAATCTAATATATTCTGTTCTGAAACTTTACAACTTTACACTGTCAAGCTTTACCCCTTCTTTTGATTCAGTCTAGAAACCTCCAAGGCCTGTCTTTAACTCAAAGGACAGTCATGTTAGTTCACATGCCAAAGATAAAATCATTTTAGTTTGAGTAAAGCGGTTTTGAAATGATCATGTCCACCAATTTCATTTTCTAGATTAGTGATGCACCAATAATAACTCTAAATTGGTTGTAATTATTTCTCCTGAAGGAAGGGTCCTCCTGAAAGGAAGATTTCAGGGAAATATCTTCTTGGTTGACTCCTGGAGGTGTGCTGGAAGATGGAAAGAGGCATGCCCTGGATTCATAAAGACGCACATGCAGTCTGACGTAGCACAGACACAGAGATCACAACAAATATATACAGCAGCCAAGTGAAACAACCTTGTATATGAAATCAGGAGTGTTGATCCACCTCAGTTTTAACATTAAAACAGTTGTGTCTGACAATGTTAATGTTTTTTAATGCCATTATGACATCTGCTGTGTGTGAAGAGTTTGTGTTACAATGGTTTTTGTGCGGTCATATGACTACATGGCTGCATTTCATTGGTACTACAGTTATGTGATGATTATTACCTCATCTGATTTGTAAAACCAGAGGCATTGCGTGGCATTGCTAATTGAATCACTATCACCATCTTGGCAGTGTTATGCGTGCTGTTGCTCCCCAAAAATGACAAAAATAGGCAAAAATGAGAGGGCCGCTGTGAGCATGAGGGTGGATGATTAACATCTCCAAGAACCTCCGACCTGCCTGTATCTAAGAGCTAACTGAACTAACCTGGAGCTAATTGGAGTTAACCAGCTAATGGAAGTAGGCAGGCTAAAGCTAAAGTCATGCTGCAAGCCAGCTGTGGATTAGCTTCACTATGCCTTTTTGCAGCTGGGTATTGGGTATCTGTCAATCAAAAGGATATGTCCCCAATTATGCCAAATTTTTAAATTAAATGACTAATAAATGGATGAGTTTAAAAAAAAAAAAAATTCACTTCCCCACACTTCTCTTGAAAGTGATTTTTTTAAACCAGGCTGTAAACATGTTTATTTCTGCTGTGAAGTTGTCATTTTAACATGGAACTCTATGAGGATTGACTTCCTTTTGGACCGGCCCATCGTGGATGAGGGGGTAACTGCTATTTTTGGCACTTCTCCATAGGCTTCACTTCAGGGCTACCCGAGGGAAAGTAAAATAATGGAACAGTAAAACCAATCTGAAGAATAGCTGCATTTAGTTATAAGTTTAATTCTTTTTTCTTTTTTCTTTTTATTTTGTAACTACTATATCATAACCATTACAAGAGATGGGCACTACAATTCAATTTGATTGCTATTCAGGTGGCTATGATGTCATTATAAAACTATTATTGATGCTAGGGCTGTGACGATATGCTTTTGTCAAGATTCGATTAGATTCCAATTTTTTGGGTGCCGATTCAACTTAAACTGCGATTCTCACAATTCATCAATATTGCTGATTTTTGTAGATTCATAACAAAAATATTTAGAAGATTTTTTTTTTTTTTTTTTTTGCTTTTCATTTTTCTTAATTTCAATCAGGAAAGAACAACACAGTAGATATACATTCATTCTGCTGCTATAATGCCCAAGAAGACAAGTAAAAAGATAAATAAAAACAGTAAAAATGACAAAATTTTATAAGGGACTACTTTTATTTATTTGAACAAAATCTATTTTGTAACAAAAAAAATTATTTTTAAATTGTGAAACAAAAATATTATATTTGTATTTTTGATTTTTTTCATTCGATTTTCCCACCCCTAATTGATGCATCTTTTATCCTGACATGACAACTGCTACAACTTTCTTAGTGAAAATATAACATGCTCTGTCATATTTGTTATTACAAACAGCAAAGAAGAAATCTTGTTTGTCTTTTGGTTAATGCTGGGCAGCTTTAGACCACATCAGAGGAAATTATAGCAATATTTCTCTCAGCTATTGTTTTGCATGTGGGTATGTTTTGGTTGTTTACCCACAATGCTCGGCATTGTGCAGACAATGTCCTTTGCATTGTAGTCCAATTCCTTTTGAGCAAATGAAGACTCATAAAAGCTGGACTCTTTCCACAAGCTAACCATTATTGCATTATTTATATTTGTTTATTTGTTTATCTATTGATTTATTTTTGTCATTTTTTTATTGTAGTTTTTGGCTATAACAAGCTAAATTTAACTTGTTTATCCGGAAGATGAAAAGCCACTCATCACAAGTGATTTATGTTGAGTTGGCCGTAAAATTTAATTAAGGCTTTGCTCAGTCAAATAGTTGAATTGGTCATTTCAAGGTAAGTCAAGCAATATTTCAACTTCTTAATGATGTCAAATTTAGAGGACACATTGAGGTGTTAAAATGTAGACATCACTTTCAAGGAGAATGTGTTTGGATATTTTATTATGGCTCCTTGGAGGACATGACTTCCATGTCAGACTGGGTGTTCAAAACATGTTTTTTTTGTTTTTTTTTTAATCATCATTCTTACCTGCGGAAGCACACTGAATTATTTATGCATGGTCACACTTTCATCTTGTTTATCTCAAGCCACACACTTTGCGCTGAGCATCCCAATCGCCCATAATGGGAGCTAAAGATGCATCTTTTTATTGTGTCAAGCACACAGTGTCTGGATTATGTTCTTCTCTTTCACCTTGCTGCCTGACCACTGGGACTTGTTTTTTTTTTTTTTTTTTTGTTTTTTTTTGTATATTCCTGCGAGGCACCCTCATTGTTTAATGAAATTGTTTCAATCCGGTAGTTCTCTTAAATGAGAAATGTTGGATTTTCAATAAATGGCAGGTACAATCAATAAACGCACAACTACTGACGTGTTGTGATTTATTCCTTTGGTTGTGCCTCAAAAACTACTTTAAAGATTATTTTACTTTTGTAATGGACTGAAGAGAGTATATACTTAGAGCAAAATTTTCCAAATTGGACATATTTGCTTCTCCTTTATTCAGTGAAAAAATTAAATCCACCTGATAAAAAGACATGAGGAAAACACAACAGTCTATGTCAAACAGGATTAGTTCACAGTCTGTCTGATCTTGTTTTTCCTTAATTGGCTAAAGGATTACCATAGCCATGCGCCTTTGTTCTTTGGAAAAACTGCAAGACATGCAGTGCATGTCCAGCACCCCAAGAGGCTCTTGTGAATAAGACATCACCCTGGAAAAAGTGCACAAAGCAAATGGAGCAGTGCCTGAGATGTCTCTTGGACTCTGAGGAAATCTCAGTGAGCCAGTGTATTTCGCCTGTGGGTCTTTCACATCTGTGAGGATGAAAACATCACAACATTTTTACCTGCAGTCAGCTTTGTAGTGTCACAAAGTGGTTTAGTGAGAAATAATCGATGATTTAAGGCTGACAGCATCAAAAGTGAAAGCTCTCACTAATGTATGAGCTTCACTGCACATGAGCATACAACTGTATATCTAATCATGTTTCAGCCATGACTACGTCCAGGAGCTCTCCTAAATATTGGAATCCTGCCTTTCCGACCTCAGAGTTATCATCTCCCACGTGTTGCTTCAGGTAGCTTATTATGGATGGACGAGCAGTGCTTCTACAATCTGCTGTAGAAGCACTTCCGCTGGTTGGCCAGTCGTCATGCTTAGAAGGAAAGTTTCCCCTCCAGAGTCACAGATGGCTAATTGCTGAGAAAGTACTTCATCAACAGTGTAAAAGCGTTCCAATATGTTGTGTGTTTTTTCTGTAATCCACTCCGACTATGTGGACGTCCTCATCAGTACCATATGAAGTCTTTCAAATAAGATTTTGTCATAAACTTTTAAAAGCACCCTCCCGCCCTCCTCCTTACTGTGTACCTCTAAAGATTCAGCCATCTCGCAGTGGAAGGTGGTAGCAGGTTTAAGCTCTCTTTCTGGGCTGGTCTAGTCATGAAACCATGCACAGTTTTATGCAGCTGACTGGTTTAATCAGTAACGGTCACAGTGTTTTTGCTGTGCTGCTGCAGGCAGCAATACTTATAGCTCCCACATGATTTTAGAAGTTGTTGAAGAGTTTGTCAGCTTGGGGTGTCAACATTACTTGACATAAAGACAAAACCATAATTATTTTCTGTTTCAGTCGGATACAGCTGAACGGTAGAAATTACTTCCAAATTTACTAACTTCCTCCTCTACGAACAAGTTAAAGAGACCTTTTAATTTTATTAAAATGAGATGACAAAGTATTTATTCATGTCAAAATCTTGATTTCTTATCAGCCATACATGCCAATAGCATAGGTTGTTTAACTTGTCATTTTTCTCTGTTGTCTCTTCAACTTCCAGGCATGATCCCAATGTCAGACATCTTTATTTGACAATGCTGATATATATTTGCTAAACTGGTGCTAATGCTGGGGACCTGAAGTGTCACAATGTAATGAATTAAGGAAAAATGTGTTGCTCCAGCAGCTGACCTTCCAAACTGTCGCAATACAGATTGAAGTCCATTTCATGTGTTACTGTGCACAAAAGCACCCGAGCAGTACCTTTTTTAAAGTACTGCTTGGGTGAACTGCTTCAGTGGAAATTTGCTTCAGTGCATACAAAATTTGTGTGCCTTTAGTCCAAATAAAGTTCTGTTTTATCTGCATTTGTAAAAATAATTAAAACACAAATATACTTGCATTTTTTAAAGCAGTGATAAGTTTTCTTACTTATGGGTCTGATTCAGTAAATCCCTGGAAGACCCGGCTCCATGGCTTTGTCATGATGCTGTTGGTTCCTGCCAGCAGCTTGATCAAGCGAAACAGGCCAGTGGCTATGCCTACAACTGCCTTCCTCTTTTGTGTCATGTCCAAAATATGGGTCATGTAGAGTGCAGTGACTGTATTGGTGTGAGTGTGTGAACTGTTTGTGAGAAAATTCCTGTATGTAGTTCGATAACAATTCAGTCCACAAGTTTCAGCATTTTTCTCTCTGTAAAACACAAGGGTTTTGTACGGTGGCCCACAGGTGCAAGCATGCTTCATGTAGAAAAGAAGATGCATTTAGGAATAGAAATGCCAGCGGGAAAGGCTGCTTGTATAGAAGAGCACTGCAAATCCAAAAACGTAATGCAAAAGAAGAAAAACACGCTGCAAATAAAGAGACGAACTGCTAATACAGAAAAGCGCTGCATAAACAAAAACAGCTGCAAAAAGAAAATGCTGCATATTCAATTTCACAACAGAAGTGCTCCAGCGAGTTTCTACCAGAGACACAAACAAAGTAGGAAGTTTGTGCGCAGCAGAAGAACTACTTCAAGTAGAGTTGCCACCATATAGATTATGTTTGCCACCAAACCCGTAAAATACAGAATCATCCTTTAATTGACAGACAAACGTTGGATTGAATCTTGGATTGAACCAATACTGGACATACATATCTTGACCACCAAAGCTGACTCAAATAAACTGAATTCTTATTTATTAAGTAAGAAAGATCAAATATACAACAAGTTATCCCCGTGTCTGGGAAATATTTTGTATGTAAGAATAAAAACTGTAACCACATATTGACAAAATAGGAAGTTCTGTATCATTTTCACATACACCAAATTCTTCCTGTGGGCCAGACTGAACTCTGGCTGGCTGGTTTTAGCCCCCATTTGTTGGTTACCCCTGGTGTAAGCGATTCCAGTGCTGATTTAAAACTGGTGATTTAAGCCTGTTACATACTCCACGAGAAGCAAGAACTGAGTTCTTGTTCTCGAGGCTGCAAGAACAAGAAAAAACGTCTGGTTCGGCAGGTCCATACATACTCCACGAGAAGCACGTCTGCAGCGGGGAGGGATCACTGCGGGGGGGAGATGTCTGCTTTATGTGCAATGAACCCGGTTGTTACCTCTGCCGAGGAGGTTGTTTTTCCCGGCGTCTTTTTGCTTAAGATAACTTAAAAGGTTACGGAGGGATTTTATAAATATTTCAAGAGTTGTTGCAAATGTAAAAATGAAGAACTGATTAAATTCTGGTGGTGATCCGGATCACCGTTTGGATCCAGGAATGTTTTAAAAGGATTCTTAAACAATGTGCTTGGCGGAGGTTTCCGCTCTCCAAGTTTCTAGTTTCATATTTAACGAGCAGCTTCGTCCGCAGCAGGGCGGGTTGTGCACGCGGCTCGGTCCGAGTGTTTTATTGCCACATGTAAAAATGTTTGTACTTTCTCACCACCTCGATAAGCTGTTTTATCAAAACAATCCGTTTTGCCGGCAACAGCAAACACACGGAAGCAGCAACTCCGCTTCATGCTTTCTCTGTGTTAACGACGCCCACCTCCAATGTCCGACCAATCACACGATACTTCTCGGAGCCCCCCAAGAAAAAAGTTCTGCCAGCCCGGTGTGTCAAGAACTGTCCTTAAACACGTCCACGAGAACAAAATGACTTCATTTTCTTCTCGGAGCCTCGAGAACAAGAAAAAAGTTCTCGCTTCTCGTGGAGTATGTAACAGGCCTTAGGCAGTTCTAAGCTGGTTCTGTAAGTAACCAGCCACAAACTGGTTTTCCACATCCAGAGAGCCAGAATACAGCCATGGCATCACGTCACATTAAACACCTCTTTTGAAACATGTTTAAACTTCCCTTTAGTGTATTCTAAATGTCTACAGTAGATCAAGCAGCTGGTCGGATTATCTTCACAGATCACAGTGATAGTCTTATTGCTTTACAGTTTCAAACAAATCAAAATGATCATCATTATAGTTTGTAAACACTAACAGCATGTGTTGTAAATGTTTCCTGCAGTCCCACTGGGCAACTCTGAATAGTATTTATGAACATTTCTTCATACAGTATTTCATATTTAATGGGTTTTTTGTAACCACCACACAAATGTTCACAAAGTTTCACTTGTTATAATTTATTTCAAAAACAGAAATTGTGAATGTAACTGTGTGTTGCTTTGGCAGCCTTTACAAAATAGCAGATAAATAAGACTAACACTCAGCTCAGCTATACCGTGTCATCCAATTCAGGGGTGCAGGAAAGCTAGAGCTTATCTCAGCAAGTTAACTCTGGACAGGTTGCCAGTCCATCTCAGGGCCAACACAGAGAGACAAACAATCATTTGCGCTAATATTCACTCCAATTAACCCGACACATATGTCTCAACACCTAGAGTACCAGGAGTCAGAAACCATGCATACACAGGGAGAACATGCAAACTCCCCTATTCAAAGCTCCTTGCAGCCAGGGCTCAAACCAGCAACCTTCTTGCTGCGAGGTCACGGTGCTAACCACCACACCACCATGCAGCCATTTTTTTCAAAGCATAATAATAAAAACAGTTTGTGTGTGTGATGTTTATAACTGGGTAGCAGTGTTCATGTTGTTGTTTTTTTTTTTTTTGGGGGGGGGGGGGGGGGGGGGGGGGGCTGGACTGGATTAAAAAAAGTCTGATTAATATTTGCTTTGTAATTAATTGATTTCAATTATTCGTATTTTAATCATATAACACTATTTGTTAAAAAAAAAAAAGTGAATTCATTTCTTAGCTTTGCAAAATGGGTCTGAAAAAAAACACTAAATATAGTGCCAAAGTTGCTACATTGTTAGCGGAGGTCTGCCACATGCTTCAGTGTAATTGGTATACCAGGAAATCCGGCACTGATAGATGTTCAGTGCTCTGAAATTAGATTTGTTAATTTTTATTTTTTTTTTATACTCAATTTTTTTAAATTAATTCATTGTAACTAATGCATTAAAGTCCCACCCCCCTAGTTTATATTAAGTGCAAAAGATGATCAAACACAGATTCACCTACTGGCCAGTGGTTTTCCCACATCTACATCTACCATGGTCCTTGAAGGAAAACAGCTGGGCAGCCAAACCTCACATTAAATTCCACCACTAAAAAGAAATTACTTTTGCACCAGAGCACTTGACTTAAGATTAACATTTTAAAAATGATAGCTACAGTATGAGCTGTCAATAACTGGGGAAAAAAAGCTTATATCAGAAGATGTGATTTATATTCAGGCTGATGGAAGCAGACATTTCTATTCATATTCTTATAAATGCACATGGCAAATGGGAAACATTAATCATCAGCTACATTCACCTTCTTACTGCATGTTCAGTGTACGCTGCAAGCTGACCATTTGATGGCCGGACCTCAATAACATTCCAATTGGAGAGATTTACCTTTGACCTTAAAACTTGGTAGTGTTGAATCCATCATATGGAGGCACTCGTCCCACAGTTCACAAATCTTTCTTGATACTAATGCAATACTGTGCATACATGTCACAGTACTTCAGTATTTTAACCTCACTGGTACTTACCATACCAGTGTTGCCGCATCACAAAACCATCTTACATGCCAACATCTTGTTTTGATCAAAGTGTATGGACCTACTACATTTGAGCATGTTCAGGTGATAAAAAGGTTCACAGTGTGAGCATAAACTGTACACAGTAAGTACTACATATATACTTTTTTTATTAATATTACAGGGATCTTTGAGTTGTCAATTGCATGAGAATAAAACTGCAGTCTATTTCTACTAGACACATCAAAGCAACCTATTGCAGTCAGTTTTGTCTCTCTATCGGAAATCCTGCTGCCTTTGATTCACAGAGACTGACAGGAGACAATCGGCTCTGATAGAAGCTCTTAGAGGTGAATAAGGTGGTCTGAATACAGAGTGACTCCAGCAGACCTCTGAGGTGCTGGGAAAGTCTAAGGAGGCTCTCTGTTTGTGTCATCTCCCTAAGGGGGGATAAGTTCCTCAGGGTTATTCTAAAGTTTGCTATGTCTTTGGATGTTGGAAGCTCATTGTTAATTTGATTAAAAGGATTTTTCATTTAAATTGCAATGCTAATGATCAGTCGGAAAGAGGGTTGTAGTCGAAGAACTAGGCTGAGTCACGAATGATTCAAAGGTCAATGATGGCTGGAGGGTCTAACTAACACAACACAATGGATAGAATCTGTAGTAAGAATGGTGGAAAAAAAGAAATCATCCAGACTACTTTTATTGTCATTTTTGACTCAATTTTTTGGCAAAGTTATTCTTTCGCATCATCTGCATTACCAGCGATAAACTCTGATATCACATATGACACAGAAAACTGCACTAGGCAGGGATGTAAATTCCCAAATTCTATTTACCAATGTTCTCAAATTTACATCCCTAGCCCAAAGACCACTTGAACGAACTTCCACAGCAGTTTGTCATCTTCAAATAAAGATCGCCCTTGCAAACACATCCAGGCACAAAAAATGAGAAAGAATTTCAATAAAACTTGTGCATACTATCTATTATCAGCATTTATTTTATGCAATTCCCAACAGTTTTGTTCATTTATAGATAACTTCCATGATTCTTTGCCTTTTGTTTGTTATAGTTGTTAACTGCAGCATATTCTTTCTTTTATAGAGTAAGAATCAGGTTTTGCATTTCTGTTTCATAGGAGAGTAAAGTTATATATTTTACAGCTTACCTGTGTTAAACAATGAGTTTTTGAAGGGATGAGCACCATGTTCCCTGTACATCCTGTTCCACTTCGAGTTACAGTTTTATGATCATTACTGGGCAGTCACCAAGTGGTGTAATCTAAGATAACAATTTACAGAAAAGTTGTGAAAGTTTCATCCTTAGTTGATCTTGAATGTGCTTATAAGCAAATACAAACAGGAGACTGAGACTCAGCATATCACATTTATCTTCTGTGTTCCCACGCGTTAAAAGCAAAAATGTTTCTGAGATGAACTCAAAAAGAGAGACTTTTTAATGTGTCTGGAAGGAAGAATTTATTTTGTGTTGACATTTATACAGCAATGAGTTTAGAGAAAGTGTGGGTCCACTTTTTTCATATTTAACACAGCACGATTCTGGCGGATAAATGAATTAAATCATGGAAAGAGGGATATTACACACAAATATGAATTTCAAGTTACTAGACTAGAATGAATTAGAGGGCTGAAGATTAGTTAAAGCTGCATGAGAAAAGCCTGGGGTGGTAGTTGGAGATCAGAGTTGTAGAAACATGAATATAAATCTGTCATCAAGTTGACGCTCATTGTGGCCTTGTTATTACTGTAGCATAAGCCTGGAAACATCATTTCTGCTCGGTACTCCAGACATGTCAAGACTTACTTGCGCAAGATTAAAGATTGCATTACAATTAATACGCATGAGCACTGGCACAGAGTGTGATTTACCCTGGTGTAGCATGGAGTAATCAGTCATTAAACCCGGGAATTTACATGACAGAGAAACACACAGTCCCTTTATCGGTGAAATGTTTTATAATTACATCATCATTTATGATGTAATGATAATGATTGAATTAATAAAACTTTAGAAGAAAGCTAACGACAGAAGAGAATGCAGAAACAGAACAAATAAAAGGTAGACAGGAATTAAATGCTTTGGATATACACCGATGTTTATATCAAAGTGGTGACAAGGTTCCCAATCAAATGAATGTTATACTCTGTATGCTGTGGAAATAACTGTACATCTGTGAAATCCCATTTTTGTGCAGTAAAACACCTGGTTTAGATTACCGGGTACCTAAAGGATACAGTAGCAATCAACTTATTGATTTATGATGATGAAAGTGCTTCGGGACTGCAAATACAGCATTGCGTTCTCTTTCGAATAATGTTTTTTTTTTTTACAAAGTTTCGTAATGTTATGATGTTCTGTAATGTTAATGTTCTATATGTTTCTGGCCTTCATCAGTATCTCCTTCAAAGAAGCTGGTAGGCAGAAGTACAAAATACTGATGGAAATATTTGAAAAAACCAAGTTTATTAGCATGACCTAAATATTTGTTTAACTGAATGTTTGCATGGATCTTTTGAATTACGTTTATTAAATGCTCAGAGTTCCAAACTATACCAAGAACTTTTTAAGAGCTGTTGATTTTAACATTGCTGACTGAAGTTGGGCGCTTATCTCCGAATGCACATCTTTCCAAAGGTTAAAAATACTCTTGGTCCAGCCCATGGAAGTGATTGGCAAATTGTTCATAATGCTGCATTGCTCATCAAACTGAGTAACATTGATTCATGTTCTGATTCACAATGAATCAGAGAAATGATGCGGACAGAAGCGAAAGTCTGCTTTCTGGTAATATTTATGCAATCAGATATACTGGACGTTTTTGCATCTCAAGTATGGTTGTATCCTACTCATCAACAATATTGGAAACTATTAAATATTGCCAGCCATATGCTTTATGAGGAACAGAAAACAAACCATAGTCCATTGTTTTCAGTGAACTGAACATGTTCCATTGAAAAATTCAGTTGCCAGCCTCCACAATGGTGTCTGCATTAAAAGTGTTTTTGCTGTCCAGATGGAGGTTATTTTAAAAATTACAACAGCGAAATTCAAGATATTTTTCTAAGCATCCATCTTATTTTGTTTTCTTATTTCGAATGCCCAAGTATACGTCATGGGTTTCTCCAATGATTTAAACATAACCTTGCAGCTTATTGCAAGTTACTTTGCAAAGCAGCCCTCAGTATTGCGCCCTTAATCTGCACAAAGTTTACTATTTCATTTTGATCCCTTTAAACTCTGTCTTATGTCTGAAACGTACAAAGCCAGCGTTTGTTTTGTTACACTGTTAGGTTCTCCATCAGTTTTGCCATGTTTCAGATGTCTCTTCACTCTGTCTAAATCCTAAACTATCTGTCTACTTTCCAATGTACATCCGCATATGCTTCATGAGGAGATCAGAAGAAACTTCATCCTCCTGTCGGAAGCTTTGTCTGTATCTATGTTTCCAAACCAAGAGGTGTCACAGTGCAGGAATGGCAGTGGTCATGTCATTGAAACTGAATGTGTGAGGTTAAACTGGGGACAATCAAAAGGGGACAGCAGTAGCTGAAGGCCATCATATACAGAGGTCTAAAGACAAGGACTACACAGGTCATTAAAGTAAAAAAATGCCATATAATTTTCTTAACAAAAAGCACATTTAGTTGGATTGTTTTGATAGAAGACATGCAGATGGGCTGATCAAATTAAAGTGATTGGGAGACATGCAACAGGGTTTTGTCCATTTTCTAAATAAGCTGCATTCAAGTTTTATGTGAAAGCATAAGTACTGTGTAAGAGCAGCCTCTATCTACCTCACTGTTCCACATGGTGGAACTTTAAAGTTAGCGTGTTTACCCTGTCCTCTTTTCAAGACATATTCTTAGGTAATTTCCTTTTCAGTTCAGAAAGTAATCAAGAATATGTTTATTCTACATTGGGAAACTTTAATTCCATCTAAAAGGTGTAAATTTCATTCATTACCATCAAAGCTGAGTCTCAACAACACAGAGATTATATGCAATATTATTATTATTATTTTGTAAAAAGCCTATCCACCTATCTAACATATGTTTTAATTCATTATATGGTAAGAAACTGATTTTATGTAGCATATATAACCTGGAATTAGCAGATCACTTATTATGACTCTGGAGCACCAGATGCTTTAAACCAGTGGTGGGGAATCCGGATCTTCAAGGGCTGCAGACTTGCACGTTTCAGATGTTTTCCTTCTCTAACATACTTTCTTCAAATCAATTGGCTTCAACAGTCTATCAAGTTCTGCGCAAGAAGTTATTAATTTCAAGTAGATGTGTTGGAGCTGAAAAAAATCTAAAACATGCAGTGTGGAGACCAAGGTTCCCCACCTCTACTTTAAATGAAGAAAAATAGGAAGCAATGAATTTTGCTGATGTAAAGAAATGTGGGTTTTATCCTGACCTTGTGTCTTTACACCTCCCCAACCTCCACAATCCATGTCCTCTTCCAGCGGAGAGATATTTTATATAAAATGACAGCTTCCCGTGTGTGCTTGTATATATCCATCGTAACTTATGTGCTATAAAGAAAACAGATACTTCTGTTAAGTTTTGCTGCTTCTCTCTCTGAGCCTCAGCTGTGTGGTCAATGCGTATTTTGTGTTTTTTATGACATAAAGATAATATAATCTCCAACATCACAGAGTTTCTTGAGATTATATCAGTATTGAAGTTTTCCACACACCCCTCATTATTTAAAAATAGCAACTAAATTCAAGGACAGTGCAATAAGGAAAGGTCTCTTTAATGTGTGAGCTGAAAATAAGAGTGTGGAGGTTGCAACAAACCTGTCAAATGAAACAATAAATAAATTTACACATGTCCTCTAAAGGACCACAAGGCCAGTTTAGATTCAATCTACTTGTGAACGAAGCACAATGAATTATCAATACTATATTCACAAGTTGAAAAAATAAATGTGGCTTTGGTAGAAAAACCCACATCTGTACACAGATCTCATTTGAAGCTCCATCCTCAAGCCCATCATAATACTACTACCATGGAGGGACTATACACAGATTTTAGGATACATGCCTTAAGGACTTATCCTGCCTTTCCACTTACATGTACAGTCATCTTTAAAACAGTAAAACAGGTTTTATAATGATATACCAAATCAGTGAACCAGCGTGAAATGCAGGCTGAGCAGAATCTGAGCTGGACTTTACAGAAAGAGTTTGGATTAATAAAATTTGGACAAAACTGATGAATTTTTAGGGAGTGTTTTGCTTGAATCAATTGCACTAAATAAGGCAACCATGGCCAACAATGCACCATGCATCTGTGCCCCAGTCTCTGGAACGGCTCATGATGTGTACAAATAACAAAATGGTTACTTTGATCAAAATTAATGGCTGACTGAATACAAAGTCAAGTGTAGTGGAGCGGTAATCAAAGGCTTTTCAGATTAGTTGCACATACAGTGTGTTTCCATGGTTGATCTGCTGAAAGTGGAGCCCTGACAGGTTTGTTGTGGTTGTTTCACTCTCATAACTGCAGACAGCACTGGCTCGAGTGCAAGAAGATCAAAGACTGGCAGACGAATGTATGAAAGAAAATAAGGGTCCTAGAACTAAGATCAAGGTTCCTCCTCTATATGATCCTATCTATAGAGAAGATTAAAGATAATATTAAAATACTTTTTAATTTGAGAAACAAACAGTGCTATTGGGAAGCAGGCTGTAATTTTCAAAAGCAAGTTTTACAGAGTACATTCTTGCATGCACCAAAAGTTGTATTCACCTGTGGTTCATATTGGCTTTTAAAACCAAGTAAAGATACTTGCTATGTTAGTGTGACAGCTGAAACTTGCACTATAACAGACGGAAAAAAAGTCATTATGCAATCTAGACAGCAGTCTGGCGTGGATGCTCAAATAAAAGGGATGCAGAGGGAAGCAAAAGGTCAGACTAATTAAATGTCAGCAAAGAGCGTCTTAATAATTGGATCACTCAGACAAAGAAAGATATACTTTCATTGCACAGGGTTCTGAGGTGGTCTTTGCAGTTACAGGCATAGTTTTACAGTCAATAAAATGGATGTATACATGTAGATGTATAGAAACTTTAAGACTGACTGCTACTTAAGACATTAACCTCAAAACATGTAACATCCAAAAACAACTTCAGGAAGCTTTATATTAAGTCTTGAGTGCTATCAAGGGACAGAATAAAAGTAAACAGATTTTCAGAAAAGTGGAACTGTGCCAATATACCACACAAAAAGATTTCAAGTGGTTTGGAAATGGTTAGGAATTTCTTACGTAAATTTAACAATTTAAATGTCAAGAATGTACATTTTATTCATTTACTTTTTATCAATTTAATTGAATTTTTATTTATAAATAAAATGGCTCTGCATTTCTTGTTCGTAGATACAATGTCTTCAGCAAAACACAAGATAAGGCATTCACAAGTCATTACCAAGACATGCAGTTGTAGGACAGTCTCATTTCATCAGGATTTCTTAAAAGTGAAAGATTTTACATTATAATTTAATACGCATTTCCACCCGTCTTGACAGAGAACAAGAATTACAATTTAAGCTCTAACTAGATCATTTGCATTGTTTTGTTTCTGAAAACGTTATAACCCAAGAGAAAGAAATTAGTTCACAGAATGTTTGCCAGAGACAGATAGTTATAAAAGAGGTACCAACATACAGTAACAACTGTATCAGTGGGTACAGGAGGAGCAGCAGATTGGAGTCAAGAGACAAGTGAAAGTGGAGTTTTGTAATCTAATAAAGATATAACTCTGCACATTGCATTATGAAAATTAAAGCTGGGTACAGGTGCCGGGAGAGAAATGGTAAAGAAGGAAGACTTTGGGGTTTTTACTAATTATATTAAGCTCCAAAGGTTTTGGTATGCAATGCCATGACAACTTTCTTTTTTCATTTTATTGTATTTTAGTTTATATTTTTATGTGAACATAGAAATATCCCGCTGTCACTAGGTGTGCATTTGAAATGCAATAAAGATTAGAGACAAGGTCTTTATCAAAAGGAACTATTAACACATGACTTGGTAAAATATATGTATTACAAAAACAAATTACCACATTCACAGCTCACTCATTTGACAGAAGTATCAACTTGCTGTCAGATGTGATACATTGCCCCAATCATGCCAGGAAGAAAGTAAAATCAGGAGCCATGACCACTATTAATTCCCAATTGGAACTACTGCCCCATCGTAAAGCTGCAAACAAAAGGAAAATGATTTAAACGGTTATGTGAAGCTGGTGACATCATGTAACTATAAACAGACAATTTACAAATTAAAGTTAAGGAACCACAGTTGAAGATAATGTAAATGCATTTGGATAGAAGGTTGAAAGTATTTGTTTGGTTTTGATCTGCTATTCTGAAACGTTGATGGGCCTGTGTAATTAGTTCCTTAAAGCAGCACTACGTTCTGACTTGTTTTGATGGCTCAGTGACATTTAGCATGCAGCCTACATTCCTGGGGGAATGGGTGAATGTTGCCCATTCACATCCCGAGACAGAAACCACATTTCACAACTTTTCCTTTCGAGACACTGGGCCAGATTACAGCTGATTTTTACTATACCATCCCAACAACTGAATATCAACACACTCATTTTCAGCATACATGGTGGCTGATTCAAACAAATGCAAGAAAACATTATTGGAGGATGAGTGAAAGAGCAAGTGATAAGATAACAGTCAACTTCAAACTGACTTTTACTGACTGGAGAGAAATTAGAGAAGAGACAGGATGCAAGATAGATGACAAATTAGCCATCTCACAAATATAGAAGATAAGTAGTTTTTACTGGATTATGTTCATACCTTTGACAAGTCACCTAATGCCAAATTTAGATTTTTTTTCATTAACAATTACAGTCAACTGTCATTAATATAGCAGTGTATTACAACTCCCATTGCTAGTTAATGTTAATACCATGGACTCTCCCATGTTCAACAAACACTGAATGTTTTAAAAACAACACAAATAGATGTTAATGTGCATGTTTGTAATCCTAAATAAATCAGAAAATGGAGTGGTAAATATGGACAATGAACTTTAAAATATCATGTTCTAGACATGCATCTAGACGCATCATAATGTGATCGCTCCCAGGTATCTCATTTTAATGGTCATGTAAACAGGCTCTGTGCTTTATAAAAACAGCTATTTGACAATGTCTTTAACATAAAAAATACATAATCAAATTGAATTTGATTTAAAATTAAATCAGGCTGTTGTGAAAGGAATTAAATTCTGGAAATTAGTGGTGATACCCATCACTACTGGAAAATCTGCTTTGTGAAGAGGCTAATTCCCAGTGAAATTGCCCTCAACATATTATTATATATTTATGTTGTTAGATGTGGCTGGTACCACAGCTTTTAAATTGTGGCTTAATAAGACTACATTATAACATGCAGTCACTTTCAAGGTATTTCAAGTTGCTGTGCTTGAATAAAATCCTGATATAATAACCGCAAAACCATTCAACATCAGCATTCTCACAAGTATATAATGGCCACAAATGGATACTGATGGGAGCAGCAGGAGCTTTTAAGTATTCTCCAACATGGTGCACAGCCTCTTTTTTAGAAGATATAAGGACAAGACTGTTTTGAAGATATTTACCTGTGTAACACCTCAATCAAAATGTCTGTAAAATTGCTCAGGTTCACTTTTTTTAAGCTTCTACTTTCGCACACCTCATCAGACATTATTTCACTAACTCTTAAATTAAATGGGTGAAGACACTCTGGCACAGTAACACATATTTTGATTCTGAAACTTCTGTGGTAACCTCAAATGTCTTGGTTATGTTTTGAGATGAAGATTACACAAACAGCCTTTGTGGTTGTGAAGATACACTTAATTTATTTCTGGGATGCCATTTTAGACAGGAGGACAGGGGGGGAAAGCCTTGTGAAGAACCAGTCTAAATTATTGTGTTGGCAAATTATAGAAATGACCTTTTTGTAAAGAACAATGATTTATAGACTATGTATCTTATATTATGCCCCAGGGGTAAATACATTTTTTTTAAAAATGTTCTGTTGTCATTTTTGAGCATCTTGATGCAGTTTGCAGTTTACAGTGTGCAAAGCTTGCACTTAGTATCCCAATGTAAAATTTCTGCATACTTTGGGACTGAATATATTTCTTTGCAAATGTACATTTGCATGTTACACTGTTTTGTTCTCACTGGGGTCAGCATTGGAAGTATCTTTTAAAAGTCTGAATGGCAGGCTGCTCTTAGTTGTCTTGGTGCTGTTGTTGATGCTGTAGCTTTGCTCTGATTTTGAAAAGACAGGTCAAAAATCAAACAGGTCAAAAATCAGTTTTATGAATTAGGCAAACTAAATGTTTAAAAAATAAATATTATCCAATCCAGTTGGTGTTTGTGCATTTCACTTGAGCATATTTCCTGTGCATCATTCATTCAAAGCATTTGCTTAACTAGCAAATGGCACCAGATCAGATGGCAATGGGTTGTCGAGTTATCGGACACAATTTGCTTTTCTATGTGCACACTTACACTTATCTGCTGGAGGGACAAGAGATGTCATTTATTCTTGCATAAAGTGTGACTTTGTAAGGGTTCTGGTTTCCATTAAAAAGTTTCCACCTTTAGAAAATTACAGGTGATGTGACATAGAACAAATTATTGCCACTAACAGTAAAAGTAGATGTTTTGAACCAGACAAGGAGCATCATTTATACACATTTACTAAACAAACATAAACAGCTTTGTTCCCGAATCATTCACATTTCAGAAACATCTTCAATAAAGTCCTCCAACTTGCAGCCTCTGTCTACACATTTTATCTGACTCTAGATAACCTGTCGCTGCAGGGACCAAACTAGAATCAAATCCATTATGAACCAGTGCTTCCTGATTCAAAGAGCAATTTCCTTTCTTTGTCTTTCCCTGAAGATTTCCTTGTGTTCTTTCCTCTCTTTACTTTCTTGTAGGCCTTTTGGTTATTCCTGTCAATGGTTGTCTGAGCCTCTCTGGAGCTCCAATCAACTCCTTCCTCTCCCTGGCGTGACATTCATAGCATTACAATTGAGCCATCAATCTGTCAGCCTTACCCCTGCTTAGCTGCCAACAGTGGGAAGCACAAGGAAGGGACAACTTTACCTCTGCCTCTGTTTTGCTTCCCTGTAGTTAGAGCATAACAACCACAATAAGTCCAAGACATGATGCGAAATAGATGAGCTTTTAGTTGCCAGCTGAGGCAAGCCATTCAGTTTTTTTTTTTGTTGTTGTTTTTTTACCCTCATTTTCCATCCACCACTGTGTATTTTTTGCTGATGACTGGCTTGCTGATAGCTGTTGGCTCCTCATTCTGCTGGATTCTCATTATTTCTCTCGCCACCCCTACTGTTCCATCTTATATATACATACACACACACACACACACACACACACACACACACACACAAACACACTCTACCTTTATTGTTTTCAAATCATCACTCTTTTCATTCTCTTTGTCTCTGCTTCTCTCTGGGGAAATGTCAGACTGAGCTCCTGTAAGGAGGAGATAAAGCCCCCCAGCAGGGCTGGACCACAGCTGTCACCTTCTGACTTCCTGGACAAGCTCATGGGGAAAACGTCAGGATATGATGCTCGTATTAGACCCAACTTCAAAGGTACAGTGTATGCCAAGGCACACCATCACAGTAGCTCTCAAGTATATCCAGTAAAAAGCACACGCACTCAAAAACAAAACAAACACCAGTGGATCTGTGCTGTGAAGGCTAAACAGCTTTCTGTTCTGTGTGTGTGTGTGTGTGTGTGCCGTGTGCTCTTTCCAAACTATGTAAAGTTTGTGTTAGTATAGATAAAACAATTTCACCTTTAACCACATGTAAATGAAACTGTTTTAATAACCATGATCTTCCAGCATGCAAACCGCCTGCACAGAGCTAAGTACAGGAAGCATGAAGTGGTAGATATTATGAAACACATTAAATAAAGGGTGTCCAAAGTCGGTCCTCAAGGCCACTGTCCTGCAGGTAATATACAGTCTCCCTGTTCTAACAAACCTGGCTTCCATTAAATGGATCCAACAGCCTATGATGTTTTCCACAATGACTGATTGATTTGAGTCATGTGTGTTTGAGCAGGGATACATGGGAAACATGCAGGATCGTGGCCCTTGAGGACCAGAGCTGGACACCCCTGTATCAAACACAGTAGATCAGATTTCAATCCCCAGTCTTGCATCGGATCAAATTTAGTCTACTTTCCCTAACCAGGCTATTTATTATGAATGGGCTCAAATTGATGTGTCTGTTAAGTGCCTTGAGATGACATAGTGGCTGTACAAATAAAGCTGAGCTGAACTGAATTGGTTTCAAAATCTAACACTTGGAGCCTCTTAGGTAAAATGTTGATAGTGTCTCATTTAAAATTTTGAAGGTTTGTATGTCTGTTTTAATGTTAGGAAAGGTGCATGTTGTGGTTCAGTAAGATGCCTAAAAACAAAATAGCTCTGATTTGATAAAAATGTGTAAAATCTCATCTTCATTCTTGAATTTGGAGGCATCATTATGTATTAGGGGAGTTCAAAAAGGGCCAAAAAAAGACTGGAAAAGTAAGTGGTTTTGAAAAGCAGCAGGTCAGGTAAGAGGTAAAATGGTACAACTGAAAGGCTTAATTGGTAAAAAAAAAAAAAAAAAAAAAAGTCAGTAACATAACTGGATAGAGAAAGGCAGAATCACTCAGAAAGATAGGCAGCAGTTCAGCAAAATGCTTAAACTGGATAAGGTTCGAAAGTATATATTTTAAGTATGCTTTTGTACAGGTGACATTGCAAAAAACTTGCTTCTTTTTTTTCTTTTTTCTGTGTGCCTGTATCCTTTCCACTTGCAATACTCAATAGCACTGTACGATATTACACCTGTTTATTTATAAATTGCTTTTAGTTGAACATTATATTATTATACAAAGGTGTTTGTAAACTCTTCTCAGTGACTTTCAACTTTTCAGAGATTAACTACCTGTTACAACCTGTCTCAGTTATATCTACAAAACTTCATGGCTGGAATTACTTTATGATTTGGATTTGTCTGAGACATTTTGAGCACATAAACTGAACCTTATGATAACCTAAGTTTTTTTCCCTGAACAATACAAATTTACTGTTGCAGACATAAAATGTGGGCCAGCACATCCGTTACTTTCCTTGTTCACAGTTTTAACAATCCCAACATTTTGTATTCCCTTCCAATTTCTCATCAAACTTTTCACCTTTCCATACGCTTGAAGTGACAGGCCTGAAAAGAACAAACAATGCATGTGCCTGTAAAACCAGTCTCCTCAGAATCAGAACTGGAACTGGAGCATCTTGAGCTGTCGTAACATTCTCAGTCATATACACAGCGCACGGATGAAAAGTGACGATGAAACTGGCATTTTTTAAGAGCCTCAGGAGATGTATAATATAATAGCTATTTTTAATGCAGACACCAGTGTAATCTCTTAAATCCCATCAAAGGGGAGCAATGTGTACATTCAGTGTGTTGTTTTTTCCCCTAGGCCCTCCTGTGAATGTCACCTGCAATATTTTCATCAACAGCTTTGGGTCAATCACAGAAACAACTATGGTAAGGAGACTGTATAAAGAATTCAAAGAAATACTAAGGTGTTTTCTTAAAACAACACAAAAGACTATGTGAAATGATTACACTACAGTTTGGAACGATTATAAATTATGGTTTGTAATATGCGAGTTGTGGGTATCTTTTGATGACTTACTTGATAATTCATAATGTAATAATATAATAAGATCCTCTTTTTTTTTTTTTTTTTTTTTTTAGCTTTGTCTCTATCATCTCTACCTCTTTATTAATCCTGTTGCTGCTAAAGCCATTCCCTCATTTTTTTGTTTCCTGGAGCATTACAGTACAACCTTCAGAGACCAGTGGGTCACTTACATGGTGATAATGAACTGTCCATTCTGCAATTAAAATGAAAAATTGGGAAAATGAATGAAAAGTCAGAGGGGAGAGTAAAGGTCTGCATTTACAGTGTTACTGCTGCTGGGTCAGCACAATACAACGATGAAGTGTTTAAGGTTATCTGGGGAGTTCAAGAGGGTTGGATCTCCAGCCAGGTTACCCCAGAGAAACACAATGATGTCACTGTACGTACTGATGAGGTACTTATTTTCTGATTACCTAGCAATAAAAGAGATTAATCGTAATCCATTCAAAAAGATTAGGTGTCTTTTGCCTGCATGCAAGATTGTTCAGTTTTTAGTACTTTTCAGGACTGCTTTTAGTTCAGTCTGATGAATACAAGAAAAAATTCATATGTTCAGCTCTCCGGGTTAGATTGCAACTCGAGTGCTGACTTTAGTTTAGTTTGTTGTTTTCTTTCAGCAATATATCATGATGCTGCTCATTCACATCCACAGCAGTGGTCAGTAATAAAAGTGGTCACAGTTTCTTCTTCTTATCATGGATATATACAGCATACAGTATGCTTGCTTCTATTTGTTCCAACCAAGGACAGCAACTCTTTCATCATACCTTTATCTTTCATTACTCTTCAAACCACAATAACATAAATCCACTGCTAAGCCCTCCATACTCTGTACTCTAACCTCCACTGATGATATAAATTTTCCATTAACCATCTTAAGTTCTTCCACAGGACTACAGGCTTAATGTATTTCTACGGCAAAAATGGAATGACCCTCGTCTGGCATATAGTGAATACCCAGACGACTCCCTAGATCTGGATCCTTCCATGCTGGACTCTATTTGGAAACCTGATTTATTCTTCGCAAACGAGAAAGGAGCCAATTTCCATGAGGTCACCACCGATAACAAGTTGCTACGGATTTTCCAAGATGGCAGCGTTCTTTACAGCATCAGGTTAGTAAAGATAATGTTTCAAAAACTCCAGCTGAGCCACTGTGTGCTGGGTTATAAGTAGCTGGGGAATGACATGGATGGTTCAGTCAAACTCCACCTGCTGAAATTAAGCCACCGCAAGTCAAAGATTTGTCATGTAAAGCTGATTGTTTTGTGATTCTCTGTTGCATATTTAGTGATTCTACTGAAATGTGAAGTTCCTATGAAAAGCTTAGTACATCATTTTGCTTTTTCAAATTGTGACTCAATATGCATTTTGCATTGTGGCCTCTTCTGTGAAACGGCAGCAGATTGCTGGTTTTCCAGTGACATGCACCTGCTGCCCCTCTCCATTCAGGTCATCAAAAGACTAATAAAATGGGAGCGCTGGAAAATCAAATGAACCGAAATGCCAAGAAGTAGTATGGTACCATATCTTTAATGTAACTTCACAGTTAAATAAACCAGTGTATTTGGGGTCATATTTTCCCAATCCATGATGGTTGACAAGTTGTATAGCCAAACACAGTCACATGTGTATCACCTACTTACATCATTCACTAGATTTGCAAATCATGTTTGGAGCTCCTGTCTGTCTTAAAGAGGTTAAAGATGGATTTTCTTGTGTGGGAAATACATAATATTATTTACACAGCATTAGAAAAGTGACTCACTAGGGCATTTTTACTTTGTTCTTTAGCTGGTGAAAAGATATTGTGTCATCATAACACATTATCAAATGGGTGCCTCTGTGCATAGAGCTGGTGGCTCTTGTCTCGCCTCTGGGCAATGCATTACAGCAGGTAATTACACAGCTTTTCCTCCAGACAGACTCCCAAATAGCTCTCTATTTCTCTCTCACTCTCTTTTCAAAGAATCTTTGAAAGCTTAATGCATCAACACCGCAACAAATAAAAGCAGAACAACTACGCTAATTACTTTCCTATTACTGTGGTTCGAGGAGTGATCAAATGGCAGAAGAACTTAGGATGTTTTCTAATCAATCATCGTTGAGGAAAAATGGATTAATTTAAAAGATAATTCAAAATAATTCCCAGAGGATTCCTATTAAAAAAATGGCTGAATAAACCAACCTTCCACAAATTGATTTCATTGTCTTTTTAATCTGTTAACCTATACTGTCTCTTTATTTATGGTGACTTTTCCTTTAGCCCCGCTGTGCTTTCTAACATCTTCTTTGGTTCCTACTCTTTCTACCAATTTGTTTTTCTATCTCAGGCTGACTCTAACCCTGTCTTGCCCTATGGACTTGAAGAATTTCCCAATGGACATTCAGACCTGTACCATGCAGCTTGAAAGCTGTGAGTTTTCATTTCTTCTTCCTTTATTCTCACACTTGTGCTTTTTTTTTTTTTTTATCTCCCTTTGATTTCAAATTTTTGATCTTTTGCTTGGCTTTCAAAAAATTCTTGTTTATATTCCAAATATACTCGCTGTATGATCTGTAAGTTTGTTTGTTTTTTTTTTGTTTTTTTTTTAAGTTTATTTGATTGCAACATTTGTTTTAAGTTGTTATGAATAGTGCAAATATGATCATTACAATAAGCCTTTCAAGTCTTTGTGTCATGGTGTTGAAGCGAGCTTCTCCCCAAACAGCAAGAGAAGGCGTAACTTAGCAACAATAAACGTCTTCAAGCCTTTTTGTTTTTTGTTCCTGCAGCAAAACCAGAAGTACTAACATTAGTCTCCAGCAGCTTGCAAAATATGTTAATGTGCAAGCTCTGTGTTCCCAAAATTCCTCAAATATATGTAACATCCAGATATTTCTTGTAGGAAGTGAAAAAAAAATTTACTTTGATGAAAAGCACATCTAATGTTTTGCACATATCTAATAGAATCGGTAAATGCTGCTACTAAGTCTTACTGCAAACCATGCATACTGCAGTTCAGTCCAGTTTTACAAGCTTAGGGATTTTGTCACTAAATTTAGCATTGCCTTATTTTTTTCCTCAAAAAGTGACCAGACACAATTCCTCAGACTTCTATGACATCTAAGCTACTTCCTATAGAAGATTCTCTAATATTGCACCACAAGGACAGGATTTTCCTGTTTACACTTCATGAACAGTTAATTATGAGCAAACTTGCCATTTTGCACACAGTGCCAAAGGCAGGGCAGAGTGAATAGGAAAAGAAGCAGCAGTCACCACACGAGATGACAGATGTCTGTCATTTTGAGAAAATATTCAAGGTGTTCTGCCTTTCTAACTTTCCCAGAGGCATCATAGTATATGTTGCCAAAACCACAGTGTAGACATCATCTTCCGACTTGGGTGAAGAGTTTGTCAGATGTCAACTGTGCCTATATAAGTTAGGACTTTATTAGAGCAGAGTAGCAGCTTTGCAGTACTGTCAAATAGACCACAGAGTAGCACTTAATGAGAGCATTATAATCTCAATTTCAGGCTTGTCTCACCCCTTGACATGGGGTAAGTATGTTCCACATGGTTAAGAGAAGATCATTAGGCTCCAGTATTTATGAATCTCAAAATCTTTTAAAGTCTAATAGGGATATTGCTTAATAAAGAAAGTTCAAGGCGAGCTAACAGATATGGACTTGCATAAAACAGTAGACATTTTCATAATTTCATACAGTATTGCTGTCCCACCACATTAGTTTGTAAAATATTTCTGAAACTTTGTAATATGAGATCTGACAACTGCTGTGTGCAAGTTTGCGCAAAAAGTTTTGAAACCTTGAAACTTTTTTTGAAATGTATAGATTTTCTGCAAACATTAATTTGTATTTAAGCTCTGGGTCTGAAAATGTCTTCTTGAAAACAGCAAGGGTTCAAAAAGAGGTTTAAATATCTGAAAATATGAGGCTAAAACTATGTAGTATGATTGTTGCACTCAAGAAAAATAATTTTCTAGAAAAAAAAAGTGCTTGCAGAGATTTCAACTTTTTTTCATACATTGAAAATACATTTCAATGTATCAAAACTTATTTTCAGACTTGAAAAACTTTATTTCAGGTTTTAAACTGACTTTCAAGGTTTCAAAACATTTTATTTCAGTTTCAGATTATGGCAGGAATCTAATCTCATGTTGTACAGTGGAATAAACCGCTGGAAGAAAATGGCATTTGCTGTTGTTCACTGCAGTTGTTGAACAGTAAGCTGATGTCTGGATAAAGTAACATCCATACGCATCCATGCACTCATCCACTGAAGTTGTTATTAACTAACTTCCCTACATCTACAGGTTCAGTACGCTGGTCATTCTGGCACATTGATTAAACAGTCCAGCTACGAGGTTATGCTAAAATGCTAAAGCTAAATTAAACTGAACTTTTGCAATGACAGACCTTTATTAGTTGAATAACTATCACATTTTCAAAACAAATCTACAACCAATTTAAATGATCAAAATAATTTCATAAACATTGTTTCAGAAACAATGGCTTCCTCCCACCATCCAAAGACAAGCATGTTAGGTTAATTGATTACTCTAAATTGCCCATAGGAGTGAGTGTTAGCGTGAGTGGTTGTTCGTCTCTGTGTGGCCCTGCGATGGACTGGTGAGCTGTCTAGGGTGTACCCTGCCTGTCGCCCAAAGCCAGCTGGGATAGGCTCCAGCTTCCCCGCGACCCTGCATTGGATTAAGCGGTTCAGAAAATGAATGAATGAATGAATTAATGTTTCAGAAACATTCTCTGTTTCCACAGCTGACAGTCCAGATCTGTGCAAACATACATATTTGTTTGTTTGTTGGTTGGTTTGTGTTCGTAAACATTCAATAGCGGCAAAGCGCTGAAGGGAACCGCATACTGGTGGGGAGTGGCTTCGGCTGTTTCAGAGTAGTGAAAACAGAAAGTTGTAGTGGGAGTGACAGGCTGTTTTCTTTTTTATCTCTGCGTCTCTCCACATTTAACCAACACTAGAAGTCAAGTTTGGGCCAAACAAAACTGCACACGAAAGCCTTATTTGGGCTGGAAAAAATATTTCTGGGTAGCAGTGTTTAGAGTAACTTAAGAAAAAAAAAATCCCTGCAAACATTGAAAAATTATAGGTTGAAGAGCAACATATAGCTGATGTATGCTAGGCTAATACTCTTAATCGGACTTGACGACCACCTATAACAACAATAGAAAAATATTTAAATGACATCAACCTTACTGGGAATTTGTCTGCATTGAAATAGAATATGTGTGAGCTTAGAGAGCAGGAGAAAAGCAAATGGATGTAAAAGATTTGCACAAAACGCCATGAAAATGCTTAGCTTAAAAAGAAAAAGAAATGCTAAAGGGTATGCAATGCATTACAGTACCAATGCCAAGGGCTATGACTAAGATTTGATATATGATGTGGTGAGAGTCAGACTGAGCTCTGACAGCTGTCATTATAGTCAGCATAAAGGATGGCCAAGGGCTCTAAATGAGAAATGCTTTCACATGCCCATATATGAAATTCAGGACACTAAAAATATCATAAAAAAATTAGGACTGGCAACGTGTGCTCTTTGACATGTCCCTTGTGAAAATAAAAAGTCGGACAGGTGTTGTTGCAGCTATAAGAATGGGACTTAATGATGGTAAAAAGTGTGTTTTTGCTTATATAACATTTAAAATGTATACCTAATAGCATTTGCGACCTTTTAAACACTAATAACACTGGCCAGGGATAATATCATCCTCTTTCATTCTCTCTTGCCTTCAGCAGAGATAGTATCATGAAACCAATTTCCAGAATATAAATAATAAAACTTTCACTCAGTGTCCCTTTTATTATATGTGACCCACCCCCTGTGCCCGAAGGTGACCTAGCTCCCCATCATAGGGACAAAAGGTTTCAAGTTTAGCAGAGGGTGAAACAGGAACAGAACTTGTGTAAAAATATCATTTTTGGGGGAAGTATTTTCAACTGGAGGGGAAAATAAAACCAAACCCAATTCTGTGTTGGATTCAGGAAGAAGCTACAGTGGAGTTAATGGAAGAACTTCTCACTTTGTGCAACAAGAAGCATGATTTATTTCTGTAATTTAACAAAGTACTTGAAGGTATGGATAGTAAAAGCTCTATTAATGGCAACATTTTGCCCCTTTAGATTGTGAGAAAAGGAGAGCATGGTAAACATATTGTATGTGGCTAAATGGTGTATTAGTGTTTTAGTAACTATCACATCACATTGCCATTAGAGGTCATGTAATATTTTCCTTTTAAAGGCCTAACAAGGATGCTTGGCCTTGCAATGACAAGTGCTAGTATACAACCCAAGGGTGTGATCACATTGGCTACAACTTAATGTTAAGAGGACATTATTAGGGTCCGAGCCATACGAAGTATGGCAGGGCCCTATTGTTATTGTAATGTTTATTATTATTTTAAGCACAACTCACTCAATTTTGACCCCCTTAGGCACCGTGAAAAGTTGCGAAACTTGGCACACACCTCACGTCCGGTGAAAATTTCGATAATTTGGCGTTTGTATGCACGCCAATGCAAAAATGCCTCGACGGCGCCCCCTAGAAACGCCAAAAATGGCCTCTAGAATGGGGCAAAAAATTTTTAGTTTAACGTAGGGCTACGAAATTCGGTACACATGTCTACCACCATAAAACGACCAAAAAAGTCAATCGTAGACCTGTTGTCATGGCAACGGGTTGTCCGCCATCTTGGCGTTTGCGGCCATTTTTTTGCCCGTTTAGGTCAATTTGGGCGCGTCGCATTTGAACGAACTAGTCTGAGGGGATTCATGCTATTGGCTCCACATTCGCCATGGAGCTTTGTGACAAGATGGGGAGCAAAAGTTATTCAAATCTTTTTGATAGGAGAAAGCGTGTTACCGTGGCAACCCATGGAAAAAAGCGTTCTCGCCATGAAACACGGTTCACTCATATCTTCGCAGAAATACATCCGATCGGAACCAAAATTGAAATAATTCATGTTTGGTAGGTCCTTCACGCATTGTAATATGTATTGTGGGGGGGGGGGGGGGGGCGCATTTTGGGGGGGGGCCCTAGGGGCCCGATAGTCTATTTTGACCTATGGCTACGAAATTCGGTACACATGTATAAGTAACCAAGACGAGCAAAAAACTCTATTGAGAACCTGTTACCATGGCAACGGGGTGTCCGCCATCTTGCCGTTTATGCCCTTTTTATCACTTTAAGCACATCGTATTTGAACGAACTAGTCTGAGGCGATTCAGGCTATTGGCTCCACATTCGCCATCGAGCTTTGTGACAAGATGGGGACCAAAAGTTATTCAAATCTTTCTGATAGGAGAAAGCGTGTTACCGTGGCAACCCATGGAAAAAAGCGTTCTCGCCATGAAACACGGTTTGCTTATATCTCTGCAGAAATGAATCCGATCGGAACCAAAATTCCAATAATTCATATTTGGTAGGTCCTTAACGCATTGTAATATGTATTGTGGGGGGGGCACATTTTGGGGGGGGCCCCTAGAGGCCCGATTGTCTACTTTGAGCTAGGGCTACGAAATTCGGCACACATGTGTATCAACCCTAGACAAGCAAAAACCTATATTAAGCACCTGTTACCATGGCACTGGAGTGTCCGCCATCTTGGAAAAAAACCTTCTCGCCATGAAACACGGTTTGCTTATATCTTTGCACAAATTCATGCGATGTGCACCAAAACTTTAACTATTCATATTTGGTAGGTCCTTAACACATTATAGAATGTATTGTGGGGGGGGGCACTTTTTGGTAGTGGCCCTCAGGAGCCCCATCGTCTACTTTCACCTATGGCTACGAAATTCGGCACACATGTGTAACAACCCAAGGCGAGTAAAAAAGTGCATTGACCACCTGTTACCATGGCAACGGGGTGTCCGCCATCTTGGCGTTTACGCCCATTTAGCACTGTATGTGCATTGTTTTTTAACAAACTAGTTTTGGATTCGTGCCTTTTACTTAACATCCACCCGGAAGCTTTGTGGCGAGTTCGGGTGGAGGGTTCGGCATGAGGCGAGGGCCCGATGGATGCCGCTTGCGGCTTTAATTAGTTTTATTGTCACTAGAGCTGACAACACCATCTGTTCAGTATGAAAAGAGGCAAGAGAGGAGGCGGATGGGTAAAAAAAAGAGAGTTTATCTTTGAGTTTTGAGTGAGCCAAGGCCAATCTTTTCTGGCCTTTCATGCCATGGGCTTATATAGATATATTAGAGCTCATTCTTACACATCAAAGCTCGATATTTGCAGCTTATAGCACTTGACTTTGCCTTGAGTCTATGGCGTGCAGTAACCACAAATCTACTTGGCAACTTTTACAATAAGTAGGAAGTAAGACTGAGATGGTAAATGTGAAGCCTAACTGTAGCTGCATTAGGCTTTCATTAGCTGAATGACTATTAAACATAAGAAAGGAGATGGCTTGTGACAAACGATCATTACTCTGCCTTGCCAAGTTATTCCAGACATTCCGGCTCATGAATTTCCTTTTTATTGCTCTTTAAACACTGTGTCACTTATGTCTTGATGTCTCTCAACTATAATTGGCAGAAGAAAAACATTTTTATTATCTTGGAAAAGCCTTGGTATTACCCCTGGTTGTTGCTGGAGAGTGTGTAAAAGACAACAAATGTGTGAATGACAGTGAATGAAACTGAATTCTTCACAGGAGCAATATAAGTGTGTTTTAGTGGAGGTGTTTTCAGACTGGTGGTTCAGAATTGGGTGTAACGTTTTGAATAACGGATGTTTTTGGGTCCCAGCCTGAAGGGTATCAACAGAAATCAGTATTATGTTGTTGCGTAAGGCATACAGTACATTTTAATAATAATAATATAACAGCTGTGAGAACGAGTACAATCCTGAATAAGGCCATGGTTATATTTATGCCACCCTGCTATGTAATATTAATATAGTTATATATAGTTATAAATATAACTCGTATCTATCTTGAGGGCGGCAACAGTACCGGTTTCTGAGGTGACCCAACTGTCATTTACTACAATCACCCGGATTTCACTTCTTTTGCCCTTTCCTTAACTGTCTTCCATTAAACGACTGGTTTTTCAATACAAGACCATTGGATTAGATTTCTTCTAATCTGCTGGCCATCCCAACCAAATTCATTCCAAATTTATCACACATTCAGTCTGCATTTTGTCCCAAATCCACAAGCATTATTATCCACATTAATTCAACTTCCTGCTACTTTGCGGCAGAATTATTTCATCATCTAGACCAGTTTATCTTAATCCAGGTCCACCCACTGCCCTGTATGTTTTAGATGTGTTCCTAATTCAGCACATCTTAATCAGATTATTGAACTAATCCATCAAGTTCTTTGCTTCCCATCGATGAACTATTCATTTCATCCAAGTTGAAGTAGGTCTTTAAAACGTGCAGAGCACTGAGGACCTGGATTGAGAAACACGGGTCTACACTGCTTCAGACTGAGGCAAAATGCTCAACTTCCTACATACATCTGAGGCAACACTCTACTGCACCTGGTTGACCTAACAACACAGCTGAGCCATTGCCTGAAATCCCTCGACCACAGCCTCTTTCCTCCATGCAATCCACAAGATTTTAGAAATTGGTGGGAGGATTTATGTGATAGTGTCACCACATCTGCACTACACTCTACCTCTGCAATGGTAAATGCTCACATTTCGGTAACTGTTCCACTGATCATCCCCATAAGCAGTTCTTCTAGTTTAGGTGTGTTCCATCAACACCAAAACTGCCTAAAGAAGCTCATAAACCACCCAGAAATCCTTCCAAACTAAAGACCAATTATAAACCCCCCGTTTCCTTTCAATTGTTCTAAAGGAAGTTGTTTCTGCATAATGATATGATCTCAAATCAAACAATGTTAGAAAGGTTTTAGTTCAGGTTCAGGCCAGCAGGCTCTACTTAAACACCTCTGACCAGTGTTACCAATGACCCATTGATGGCAGCAGGCGTGTACCCTTTCCTTTTACTTTCATTATTTTTGATTAGTCTGCAACCTTTGATACCAGAGATCACAGCATTCCCCTCAAACACCTCTACTACACAATCAGGCCTTGTGACACTATGCATCGCTGGTTTCGAACCAACTTCTTTGGCAAGACTGATCTCCATCAGAGAATTAAAATCAAAGACTCTCACTGTCCCCTGCGGGGAACCATAGGGTCAGTCCTTGGTCCATCTCTTCACACTGTATATGCTTCTCTACATAAATGCAATGATTTCCTCACATGCCAGCTGCTTAAATATTTTTAAGTTAAGAAGAAATTTCAAGTGTACAGTGGCCAGCAAGTGCATATTCAGCTGAAAAAAATCACATGTATTTATTCCACTACTCTTTACAGCTTTCATTTAGACAAGGCAAGTTTATTTGTGTAGTACTTTTCATGTACAAGACTATTCAAAGTGCTTTACATAAAACATTGAAAGCATTACAGATGGGGTAAAGAAGCATAAAAGACAAAAAAAAATAAATAAATTTTAAAGGCACACTGGCAAGAGTATCAACACTTTTCAGCTGAGTGTGTGTTAACACAAATATTGTCTAACAGCGTCACTGACAGATATGTTCCTTGTGTCTCATGGTCTTTAAACAAATAAACATATCAACTGTAGCTGTGCTGTGTGTGCCTTTACTCTTAAGTGACAGATTGGTAAAGGGTAGCTTGCTTCTGGACAGATGGGCTGTGGGTCATTACGTCACCACAGTCTTCCCAGTTTGAATGTTTTTCTCTGAGTCTCACTAGCTGCCTTTTCTGATAGTTTTTCATGAAAATTTTTCATATAAGATCTCAGTGAAAATATAATATATGGCTGATAATGACAACAATGATGTTGTTGTCATCATTGTCATGGTCATTTCTGTCATAGTTCCAGTTGTCCTTCTGTCATATTAAATGTCATTACCTGCATACTACTTGCCTCCTGCATCATCTAGCCTGAACTTGGGTCCCACGCTACTCTCCCCATGTGATAACAATGACGTGCCAGATTCTCAGTTAATATATATTATACAATGAAAAAATACATGAGAGAAATCCATTTAAAAAAAAGTTCATATTAAAGATAGATCCTTTGACCCCGGCAGCGAGGGAACCTGGTGGCTCAATTATATTCTCCTCTGAGATGCATTTTACTGGGATGACTTAGGTCCATTTGGGCCCTGAGAGGTAAGGGTCACTGCAAATCAATACAAAGTTGTTCTGAGTGATCACCTTTATCCTTTAATGAAAAATTTGTATCCATACGGGAGAAGTCTCTTCAACAATGGTAATGACCCCATCCGTGGGGCAGTAGTGGTGTCACTGAATGAGAATGATATATAATGAAATACTATATACTTCCTGGCCTTCAGCTACTGACTCTTCTGATAACTTTGCACTTATTTTGGACTGAAATGTTATATAACATTTCCACAGAACTGTCAAAACATCAAAAATGGGAATAAGGTTTAGACAAGAGTGTTTCACCCCTCCAACAGATGCAATGGTGCTGTTATTTTGACAAGTTTGGGTCCTCCTTAGTAACCTGTTAAGATCCGTTTTTATTTCCCCTGTCCTTTCGTTTGGTTTATAGAATCATATCTTATTGTTACACTAAAGAATAAAAAACAAAAACAACTCCATTTTTGGAAGCAGTATGGCAGTATACGTTTTAGCCCTGTACATTACTCTTCACAGTTATTTAGGTATGCAAGTGTGACAGCTAGGTAGACAATTTTTTGCTGTAAATCAACAAACCCACAAACTACAGCTCTACCAGCATTGTAGGACTGAATCCATCTGTTCAGTCAGGAAGTTTCTCAGGAAGTGATGCTAATCAGAATTTATGGTCAGGTTCAGCTGTAAGATGATAAAAAGCTGTTGTAGTTTGAAGAAATCTTTAGGTTTGTTTCTGACAGCAGTAAGTGGATAGTATGGAACCAACAGGATGAGGTAAACCACACTGCTCCTGTCAAAAGCAGAGAAGTCAGTGATGTTGTTTTGTGGTTATATCCACTTTAAAAACAGGTATACACAAACATTTTTGGTGTAAAATGGATGTGAGTGAACTAACATATAAATAATGACTCATCCCTCAACATCTCTGCTGTTATAATATTGCTTTTGTCCTCTGTTCCGTTTTTACAGTCGGCTACACCATGAATGACTTGTTCTTCGAATGGCTGGCTGAAAACCCTGTTCAAGTGGCTGATGATCTTACCCTCCCCCAGTTTGTGCTAAAAGAAGAAAAGGATTTGGGCTACTGCACGAAGCACTACAATACAGGTACATTACAAATCCTTGTTAGAAACCAATGACCCAGTTATTGCAAGAATTCTGCAGTTTTTGGTGTTTGTTATACTTTATCTCAAACTTGCTGCATGATTACCTGAAGTTTGTAGTGTCTTTATACCAAACTTATATTTCATGCACCCAGTCCCATTTTTAGCATATTACGTACAGACCATAGGGCATCATCCTGTGTCCTGTGCTTGTAGGTAAATTCACCTGCATTGAGGTGAAGTTCCACCTGGAACGGCAGATGGGTTACTACTTAATCCAGATGTACATCCCTTCCCTTCTCATCGTTATCCTTTCATGGGTGTCTTTCTGGATAAACATGGATGCTGCACCAGCCAGAGTTGGTCTGGGTATTACTACTGTGCTGACAATGACCACACAGAGCTCTGGATCAAGAGCCTCACTGCCAAAGGTGAGTGTGCACACCAGTGGTCATTATGAAGGCTTATAATTTGTGGCTAAAGGTGAAATCTGAAGCAAAATGCCCAAACATCATCTGGAGATGATGAGTAAAATTATTGTGGGTTGTAAAAAAGCTCCACGTGCAGACATGGGTTTTACATGGACTGCAAACTATGCATTTAGTCATGCTGATTTTTGCATGACGTAAGTCCTGATTCAGGGCAGGACAAGACACAGGTTAGAGAGAGCACGATAGACGTGTCATTTCCTGTTTGTGTTTTCTTTTCCGGCTCTATGTTTATATCTGTAACAGTCAGCAAACTGCTGCTCAATTGAGTGAAGTTTCCATGAGATGCCTGCTCAGTGGGCATTACTTATGTGCTGTGACACATCCTCTCTCACAAATGGCGCAGCCGGGGCACTCCCAAAGTCTTGGCCGTGACTTGTCTTATGGCTATGTGTCAACTTCCCACAACCCACTGATTCATTCCAATTCTAGGTCATCCTAAAGATGTGTGTCAGTGCAAGCCAGAGCTGAGAAACAGGTGGATTATGAATGACCTACAAGTTATCCATCAATGTTATTAATTGCCTGTGGATTTTTCTGTGTTTTGTTATTTTTTTCAGGTGTCCTATGTGAAGGCAATTGACATATGGATGGCAGTGTGTCTTCTGTTTGTGTTTGCTGCTCTCCTGGAGTACGCAGCTGTTAACTTCGTCTCAAGGCAACACAAGGAGTTCATCAGGCTGAGGAAAAAGCAGCGGCAGCAGAGGATAGTAAGTGTTAAACATGCAGACACCAACTCAGCTAAACCCTGTTTCCACAAGGAGAAACATAAGCGCTGACACTGTCACATACTATAGCACATTCCAAAAAAGTAAGCAAGAGGTGCACACACCAGACACATATGCACAAGTCCTTGTCAGACTATATAACATTGACTTATGCCTCTTGTTACTGTGGCATGCTGTATATTCAGGAGCTGACAACATCAACACGCTACAGCTGGCTGTCATATTACATGAGGAAGATCTGCTCATTTCAGTTCAGCTCATTTCCATGGAGAGCACTGACCTGTGAAGAGCCTTGCGATCCTTCATCTCCATTGCAGCATTTGACACAGAGCAGCAGCCTTTCCACAAGTCTCATGGCACAGGGATCCACAACTGCACTACATTGGTTAATAAATATACAGTTTGCGAAGACTGGAGGAAATACTATTTCATGTCTTGATACAGATCTTGTTTTGGCTCTAGTCAAAACAAGAGAACGCCAACAATTACATGACAGGAAGGGGTTATTTCTTAAATAAACACACAATCTGACGTTGCTCTATCCACTACAGCCATCTTGTTGTGACAATACAATGTGACACAATTTTAATATAAAAATAAAAACCTTTCTGTGCTTGAGGACATAAATGCAAAGTTTTCCAGCTATTTTCCACCTTATCTCTTACTTGCTTTTTTTTTTTTAGATGATTCTGTATTTGCTGTAACTTAGAGATAACTATGAAAAACTTTATGAATCTTAGTTTTTCCTTTGGCATTATTATCAAATTAATTATTTGGAAAATAACATTTAAAATTAGAAATGAATAAGCTAATAATGCTCCGCCAGTGCTCTTTTTTTCTATTGTAATCTATCTTGCCAAAGAAATCCGTTTTGAGATTTTTGTCCTTAAGTTAAAAATTACAACATCAACTTTTATCAATAAATATCCCAAAAGTACAGTTAAGCAGCAGATGTTACAAAAACAAACATCTGTAAAGTGCTGCCCATATAAGCAACATTCTTTTTATGGTAGCCATCAACAAAATAAAAAGCATTGAATTTCAGTTTATGGAGCTTTTATGTGACAGAGAAATTCAGTTCTCATTGGTGTTATTAATCTGCCAGCAGCTATTATGTTCTGCTGTGCTTTTTTCTACAACTTGACAAAAAATAATGATCTGTAGCACTCGTGCTATTTACTGAACACCCTCGAATGCTGTAATAATGTGCTCCAATGGTTGAGTATCACAGATCTTAAAAGAAGATTACCCTGAAGAAGAGAGATCAAGTGGAGTCAAGCAGCTGAATAGAGGTTTAAATGGATGAAATACAAAGGAGCTGCCATGTTTGTGTGTGTTTTACCAAAGTATGCTTTGAATATTTCCTTAAGACCCCAGGAAACAGAATTTGTGGACAACAAAAGGGCATGTCTCATTTAGTTTCATTTCATGCACCATTTAAATGCTATAGCCTTCACTAATGGGGAGAAAATTCAATCCTCACTGCATCATTTCAATTAAAAAGTTGCTTTAAAACTGCGATGGACTGACGAGCTGTCCAGGATGTACCCTGCCTTTCCCCCAAAGACTGCTAGGATAGGCTCCAGCTTCCCCGCGACCCTTAATCAGACTAAGCGGTTAGAATAATGGATGAATGTAAGTTGCTTTAGAAAGATTGACACCCCATTTTTTGTTGTTTTTTTTCCCCAAACAAATTTGATATATTTAAGTTAATTTTAAAGAACAGCCAAATTTCTTTAAACCATTACAATACTAACACTGTGTGGTGTCATCAGCCTGTGTCAATTGTTGCTTATGCCAAACAAGTTGTTAGGGAGATCTACCTTAATAAAATCAGTTCAGTTAGAGTTAGGAAGCATCTTAAGCAGGGATTGTCAGTCCTAGTCCTTTAGGGCAGGTGTCCCACAAGTTCTAGAAGTTTTCCTTCTTGAGGCAGGTGTGTAGCTGCAGGGAGACTTCTAAAACCTGCAGGAGACTGACCCATGATGACCAGAATTGAGGATATCTCACCTCAATCCTCCACAACAGTGACTCTGTTGAGATTAGGGGTAGGCAACTCTGATTCTCAAGAGCCTCAGTCTTGCAAGTTTTAGAAATTTCACTTTTTCCAACAAACCTGATTAAAATGAATGAGCCACTAAGAACCTGATAAGTTGTAGGATCCATTTAATTTCAATTACATGTGTTAGAGCGAGAGCAGCAAAATATCTAAATCCTGGAAGATGGTGACTCTTGAGGGGCCGGAGTTGGATACCCTCAGTCTTGACGATTGGACATTCCTAGGTTAAACGAAGCTGGAAGTTTAGCTACTTGCAGATTAGAGGAAACACATGTGTTTATTGGTAATGAATAGTAGGTGAGATTAATGAAAAGCTTGAGGGAAGAAAAACATTTGGGATGTAAACATTGGTTTGAAGTAAACATTACTGACACCAATAATAACTAATTAATGAACAACAGCAGTTATGACCGTATATACTTGGATTTGTGCACACTATTAAATGGACCAATAACTGAACTATATGTATGCAAAGGATTTGCGTAGCCATGCCATGAAAACATGTAAACCTTTATCGTTACATTAACACTATAGTCACCTCTTGCATAATTTATTTTATTTTTAAATTTTATCAGTTAATTCTTCAGGGACACTTCCTAAATATTTTTTACCAGCCCAGCGTTTGAGCACAACATGGAAAATCTGATAAATTATAATAATTTCGTTAATTATTTGAATGATTTAATGCATTTTTTTTTTTTTTACTAACAACAGCAGAAACCATAATGTCTTATTATAAGGTTATAAAGCAAATATTTGTAAATGCCCTTCAATGTTCAATAAGCCATCAGACAAGCAATCGCACCACTTGGTGAAAATTTCATTGAAGGCTTAGGGTTATCCATTTTCTATAACACTGTAAAATTTGCAGATGCATATATTAGAATTCCAGATACAACAAGAAATCTTGTTTCCCTCAACCATATATTCCTTAAACACAAATTTGTTCCTACATGATAAACAGAGAGCTTTTTCTCCCTCTGAGCATTTCAAGGACAATCACATTGAATAACTCAACCTGATGGTCCTCCCAGACTTAGTCAAATTCTCAGTAAATGCAGAGGAGTCCAGCAAATTTCCTCTACACACTGCTCTTCTGCATCAAAAAACTTGAAAGAGAATAATGTTTTTTTCCACTGGAAAAGACTTTGCCTGTCCACATCACTTGCACAATTACTCCCTCTGAGAAATTTTAGGTCACAAACCATCCATTTGAGACCTATTGACAGTTGGCCAGATGCGCTGAACTGGAGAAAGGTTGAGAATCTGATAGAGCGTACAAATCTCAGACAGACAATCAATGTAATGACCCAAACTTGTGCTTGGCTCAGAAAACATCAGACATTTCAGACAGTCTCACACACTGTAGATTATCCTCATAACCTCCAAAACTATAAAACTAAACCAGTCTAGAATTTCATTACAGTTTTTGTATAAATAATTTAAACTGACTTCTTGAATTTTGACAGCACTTAAGGTATGTGCAATGACAACAACATATTCTGGTTAATATTTCTCATCACTTGCAGAAACGTTTGATTTAAAGTTTACATGTAAATTATTTTCACTATTAACTTTATCAAACTAAAAATACTTTGATAAAAATCAAACTACCAAAATAAATTCAACACTGATCCCCAAAAACCTTAAACAAAGTTCAATTAAGAGCAGTAATTGTTGTCTCAATGCTTCTACCTTTCTGTCTGCTGGAGGAGATTGGCAGTCGGGTTGGGAGTGTTGAGTCGTTGCGGAAAGCCAGTGACAACCCTGGTAACAACTCAGCCTACAGGAATCTGAGTCAGCAATGCAGCGCCTGTGCAAGGGTAAAAATGAACCCCGTGTCAACCCTGACCTTCCAACCCAATTTTTGTCCGCGCCTCCAGCCTCCCAAATTGATTGTGTTGTGAAACCTTCACCTTCAACATGAATTTATCCTGGCCTCCCTCTGACAGCCAAACCCACGTTGTGCTGATCTCACCCTGTCTCTGTAACCCTGTGCTTCTGACCTTTTGTTCCACTATACCATTATTATTACCAACTTGGAATTTTTGCCCTTTTTTCTTTCCCACCTGTTTAAAAAGTTCATTTAAATTCAACACACCTTTCCTTTTGTTGTTTCCTTGTCAAAGTTTTGATTTTGTTTCTCGGGACAACCTTAAAAATGTTTCCAGTTACTTGTTTTTTGCTGCTTTGTTTTATTTGTTTATTTCAACTAAATTTTAGTTTAGTTTGAATAAAGAAATGCATAAATTGGGAAAACCATTATTCTCTTTATTGCTGGTAGTATTTAAAAATTTCAGCAACCTTTGATATTAGCTGCAAATTGTTCCCTTTGTAAGGTAAGGAGCTCACATAACTCTTCAGCAAGTATCTAAAACAGGCAGCATTTGTTGAGAATTTTCCATAAAAATGAAACCTTTATCTTTTGCAAATTCGTAACTATGTTTTCTAAAGCCATTTTGTTAAATACACATTGTATGATGAACTTAGCTGAGACTTAATATGTGCACAATGATACCTGCTTAAAGCAGGATGCAACTGAACACCAGTTTAAATATTACATTAACTTAAAGCATTTTTATGAACTGACATTATTATGATACTGATTATATTTTCCTGGTTTTCTACTCAGAGGTTGGTATTACCCCATTGGTTGTTTTCATGATGAGTCCTTCTTGGCACAGTCATAGTCTCAGCTGGAGAACATCATACACAAGACTTCTGCAGCCGCTAAAGCAGATTTAACTCTTTGTTTGGCTTCCACAGCTTTGATTCAGCTCATTTTGTTGTTCAGATTTATTTTGTCTTTTTGTACAATGAGTCAGAATTGGTTTGACCAACACATCAACTCAACCCATACTCCTGTTTGGTCATAGTATACTAAAGCTGCTACCCGTCACTTCCTATTCATCATAATGTTAAACTAATATATTCTCATCAGGAGTTTAAAAAAAAACATATTTTTAATATCTGACACCTGAACACAAAAACAGTTTAAAAGAAACAGAGACAAGAAGAAGACACTTCATTTTCTTTAGATCAAAATGTGATAATTGGATCAGGTTCAAGCGATCTTTTGCCAACAAATCACTGAGTGTGTAGCTACTGCTTAGAGCACAAAGCAATGATGAGCACCTATTATCTGCAGAGAAACGCACCATTAGACTTTAGCACATGATGTACTGTATCATTTAAGAAAGTGTGGGAGACATAATTAAGCTGTGCTGGAAATGCTTTGACTCCCTATTCCTCAGCTCTGTGGTGCAGTTTAGCACTCAGGCAACATATAGTAACTATAAAGTTATTCTCAACCAGGCAGCTAAGAGGCTGTTAAGGGAAATTAAGTTTGCAAACTTACAGTTCTGTTAAAACACCGAAGGTCTGTGCTGTAATTTAAATGATGCTTGAAGACCAGACTTCATAACGGCCAGCTTCATTGTCTTATAGCAGGCAGACACTATGTACGGAAGCCAAAAGCAGCCGTGATCGCATGTATTTTTTAACAGTTTTCTTGTGGTAAATGGATAATTTATCTTGATATCTGGAAGAAACAAAGTTTCCTACCTCCTGCAGGAACCTGCAGCTTGTTCACACTTTTGATGTGTTTGGAAAGGGTGTGGGGAGGGTCCTGTCCTTCAACATGCTTAGGCATCATCTTATTGTCTCCAAACACCTCGTCTAAGAGATCCAAAGGGCATCCTGGTATAGAACTATTATGTACTGGGGTGCCTCAGGTCAGTGAATCCAGCAACAGACACAAGTTGACGCCAGATGAAGGAACATCTATAACTGATCAATGCATCAGATTTACTTCTATCCAGACATGTTCACAAGTCCTGCAAGTTCAGGTCAAGTCTCAAGTCTCTGAGTGGCAAGTTCAAGTCAAATTGCAAATCACTTTTGTAATAAGTAACCTGCCATGCAACACCGGATGTCTGATCTGCTTAGAAAACTGCATGGTAATATCCAAGGAATTTAAAGTCAGTACTCACCCTTCATCTACCTTGGTTTTGTAACTGCTCTAATTTTTAGCTTAAACTCACATATTTCCTGCCTCTTTCCTCTGGATATTTCTTTTTGCTTTACTTAATTCAATAAAACCTGCTGGTTAGAGGTGCCAAGTCCAGTCCTCAACTTTTAGATGCAACTGTTTTACGACACACCTGAATCAAATTCCTGAATTCTTTCATCTGCAAGTTGTTAAATGAGTAACAAGCCATTCATTTGATTCAGGTATGTTGGAGATGAGTTGCATCTAACAGTTGCAGGATAGTAGATCTCAAAGACCAGACTTGGGCACCACTAATGTAGATGAACATGGAAACATTGTCAGATTTGTAAATATGCTCTTAATATAACTTATCCAAAAGTTTTTTAATGTGTACAAAAATCCATCTGGACCCACCAAGAATTTTTTAAACTAATACTGCAGTTTATGGCATTTCTTCCTGAGAGAAGGGCCAATATGGTAGATCTTGGTGCAGAATCACCAACTGTCCTGCAGGTTTTATATGTGTCTGTGCTGCAAAACACCAGATCCAATGTTTCATACTTCTGTTCGTGTCGCAGTCTTTGGCTTTGTTTTTTTTGTTTGGTTTTTTTTGTTTTTGTTTTTTTAAATCAGTGACACATGTATCAATTGGTTCAGAGGTTTTCTGGGCTCAAGTGAAGATATGGACCATAGATATGAAATATTGCATAAAGTATCTTGGACCTCTTCTCAATGTTGCTTGCTGAACAGAAGAGCTAGAAGCGCTGAATCAAATTTCTACTTTTCTCAGTAAGGTTGCCTTGCAAACCCAAACTTGGTGGACACTAAAGCAGTGTCGTATCAGTCTTCTTTTGCTGAAACCATGTAATATAGATGATGTTTGCATACTGGTCTCCATAACAATCAGCTTGATCATCTTATCACAAAGAACATGCAAACAGGAAGGCATGTTGCTCGCTCGTTTTAATTCAGTGTTGCTCAGGCATTTTACACTTCCATATGTATCATATATATGTGGACCATAGCCCGTTACGTTACACATGCAAGGAGAAAAATGCTAAAGAACTGATTTAACATGAAGAGTGAAGTGGAGAAAAGTACCATATCCTGTACTTTATTAACATGTGTTGAACAGGAGTTTTTACCAAGATTATGATGAGAGCTAAGAGTTTAGCACAGTACCAGAGATCTGCCAGGGTCAATAAGAGAAACAGAGAGGTGAAAAATGGGGAGCTTCCAGGGCTCTTCATGCCAACTAATCATCCAATTTAGATTCCAAATCTTCATTTCCTCTGCTAAAGTGGAAGTCAGAGTGTCAGAGGGCTGTCAGAGTTAAGTTGTGCTTCTATTAATATTCTCTTCAAATGGAGAAACGGTGTCTCATCCACTGTTCAAAGAAAAGAACATTTATTCATCACAGTGTAATACCAAATAATATCTGTTTTTCAACATTAAGAAAATGTGTTATTCTGCAACTATGAGAATGTCAAATTAATTATTTTTTCCCTTTTGATAATGATACACTCAAAATACCATCTTGTTTTCAATCCCAGTACCATCTGAAGTAACTCAAGGTGTTGACCATGAGTAAGGATTGAAAAAGAGAAAAAAAAAATCTATATAAAATGTGAGCATTTCCAGTATCCTAAACAACTGACAAAGAAAAGAAAATGTAGACCCTATTCTTATTGAATTAATTCAACTTGAATCAAACTGGTGTAAAACTGATCTGTTCATCGTGGCTGTGTATCGTCTTGAAATCAGATGTTCTCATTCTCTTGCACTCAAAACACATTTGGGAATCAGCCACTGAGTAGAAATGTAAAAAGCTTTGTGCTGATTATTGCTGAAAGCAAGATGCTGATCCCTTTTTCACTCTGCTTGACTCCACAGGAGGAGGAACTGATGAGGGAAAGCCGCGGCTTTTACTTCCGGGGTTATGGACTCGGGCACTGCCTGCAGACCAAAGATGGCGCCACTGTGGACGGGGCCACAGTGTTCTCCCCACCGCCTCCAATCACCATGTTTGACGGTGAAGTACATCACAAGCGTTTTGTGGACCGGGCCAAACGGATCGACACTATATCCAGAGCTGTTTTTCCCCTGAGCTTTCTCATATTCAACATCTTTTACTGGGTCACCTATAAAGTGCTGCGACATGAAGACATCCATGCAAATTTGTAAAGCGCTCTCTGCCAGCATTAAATGCCCCCCCCCTCCTCAGAACCAAAACTGCCTGTCTGATCTACAGTATATTACAATGAGGAAATGTGTCAAGGGGCATCACTGTTTAAAATAAAAACCATGTGCTCAGGTGTGTCTTCAGGATCTCAGACATAAAGTGATGAAGAGGAAAGACCAGGTTAAGCTGCGGACATTCAGACAGATATTTGTGATTGCATGTCCATCTTGGTTTGAAACATCTGGATCACAACAAGAGGAAAAAATGCTGATACTTGTGGGCTTTGTGACAAGCGGTGGATAAAAGAGTTCAGAACCAGATGTTGATCCTGGCTGAATGAGATATTCTGACTTGAATTTTGACACTACGCAGCTTTAAATGAATGTTTTTGACAATTAAAAAAAGTGTATACTGTTTTTTTAAAAACTACTTTAGATTATCAAATGGTATGTTTGGGTGTTGGGGAAGGAAGGGGTCATGAAAAATTTATGAATATTCAATAATAATTCAGTTTAGGTATGTGTGACAAGAAATTATATATGTGTACAACAGTGTATTAAAGTGTATATAAATAATGCTGGTAAACTGCACAAAGCACAAATATGTATTTCCTTTTGTCAAAATTTAAATAAATTGTTATTCTGCCAGGAAACCAGAATAGATTTTGTTTTATTTTAATCGAAGTATCCAATTGATTACTTTTGGATTTTCTTGTGCATTTTCAACTGCATAACAAATTCATTCACAGACCGACTGAATCACACACAATTACTTTTCTATTTCAGTTCGTTAATAACTCTCATCAGCTCAAATATCCCAAGAGAGAAGGAAGCTTAAACTAAAAGGTGGAAATCAAATTTCTCAATAAAGAAAAAAAAAAAGTAAAAGTTGCAGATGTGAAACCGGTAATCAGCTCACATCAGTGAGTCTCTGTCTTTCCAGTTTTCAGCTGTTAAAAAAAAACATGCACATGCACACAGAGAGCTGGTGTTGCTTTCCTAGTCTCAGGAGTGATATTGAAGGTGCAGAAATGCAGGGATGTGTGTGTAGGGGTGTGTGTGTGTGTGTGTCTCCAGTGAGGGAGGACGAATAGGTTTTTTTAATGGGAAATCAGAGGGTTGTTTTATCAAGTAATGAGTTTGAAAAGGGCTTGGCGTTCCTCTGCTAATGACAGCGAATTCAGAGGCGCTGCTGCAGCCTACTGTCCTTTTGTCTGCAACCCTAATCAACCCCTCTGTGTTGTATGTCCCCCCTGTTAATGAATAAGTAAGCCAGAATCTGTTAGTGTTTTCATGCTTAGCTTTGTTTCTGTTCCTTTATCCTCCTTGAACTTATACATTTTACACATTCAGCTTTTAAGCTCAATCCTATATTATATTGTTATTAGTATTAAAGTTTGAAATGTGCGGAAAACCCTGGAAAGGTTCAACTGTAAGACACAAGTTGGTTGCATTTTTCATCTTGTGAACACAGAAGTGCAAGACATTCTTGCTTGCTGCCTCATTCCATAAAGAAAATAGTAAAATAATACATTCACTAAAGATGCTACTTGTCACTGACAGCTTAAATAGATTTCTGGAACAGGATGTGGGGGCATGCAAATCTCTAAAATATTAGTTGCTGCATGGTGGCTTTGCTTCAACCATCTTGAGGCTTTAGTTCAGCATTTTGAGGAATGTGCTTATTATTTACTTATTTACTGAATTTATTGTCAAGTCCATTTTTATGCGGTTCATTTTCCAACAAATGCAAAGATATGAAAAGTGAAAAGTCAGCTGGTATTTGTCACAGAAACAATCACAGCGGTTCCAAGTCTTCATGCCAGGCAAAGGCTGATAGCTGTTGGCTTGATAGGTTTGGTACCAGTCCTCTGATCTAAGTATAGTTTTTCCTAATTGTCAAAATACCTTCTTTTTTTTTAAAAAATAAATAAATAAATAAATAAAAGAAAAAGAAAAAGCCATAATTTATTATTTTAGTAATTTCTTATATTGAAATTTATGAAAAACTAAAAAAAAAAAAAAAAAAAAGGGGGGTCAGATTATCTTTCAATTTAAAGACCGACTGTCCTGTGCCATTTCCACTGTTCCTAATCCTCATACATTCTGTTCAATTTCTCATAAGAATTGACAGTTGCTAATTTTTTTTTTTAAAAAACAATGAAATTAGATTATAAAATAATTTGAATTATATCAAACAAAACTACTAATCAGCTGGGGTTTTTTTTTTATTGCCAATCAAAATAGTTTTCCAAATTGTTCTACATAACAGTTTCAAAACATCAAACAATGTATAAAGAATTTAAAAAGTAGACCTGTTTTTTTTTCAATTTATAGATTTTTTTCAAAAACCAAATACCAAAGAAAAAAGTTAAAATATATGTTTTTGTCTTGTCCAGCCAAAAATTAATTTCTGTTAGCACAGCAGCACTTTTTTTGATGCCATCTTAACAACTTCCTCATCCATTGAACTTGAAAGTTCATGGATTTTCCTGCCTGGATTTCATTTGAAGATACGAAGAATGAACAATGTCTTTTCATGGCTTCTGCTCTTACTTTTATGTCTCTGCTTAATCTACATATATTGTACCATTAGACAAAAACTGACCAACCTGCCCAGCAGAAGTCGGTTTGATTTGTGCAAATGCAATGCAAAAAGCAAGCAGCCAAAGCAGATCATCCTCCACCTGAATAAGTACCCTCCTTTCACTGTAAATCAGTGATGGTATTGTTTTGACACTGATAAGAAAAACCAACAACAGCACATTTTGAGGCAAAAATAAGAAGCTTTTCCAAATCCACAAACCTTGACTGACACATACAGAATAGGCTCCATGACTTCTGGTACATTATGCTTCATCGCCTCCTCCAGAAAGCAGTATATCCCTTCAGAATGTGCATTGTTTTGAGGACATGCGAAGATTGATGGATTCCAATAACGCAAAACCTTCACTTTGCTGACCAGACTCAAAGTTTCATTATGACAAAATCCCAAGGGTGCGATGACTTAAATAAATATATCCTCACCATCTCTAAGCCACGTTTTGTCACAAGACACCAAAAAGAAAACCAAAGCTTTCAATTTTCTTATTTATAAACTGGTCCCAGCAGAAATATGAAGCCAAATGAGAACATTAAATATTCATTGCTCCAACCAGCTTTAGATGCCTCCAGTGCTCTGCTGTGTGTAGATGCCTCTTCCAAAATGCACAATGATGATGACTCAGACACATGTTTTAGCCATGTGATTGGATATAAACATACATACAATGAGCTGGTGAAAGAAAAATGTGTCTTTCATGGAATCACTGGTTATCATGTCCATAGTTTATACTGGATTTGTCCCTTAGGGATAATCAAGATGTGGATTGAAATGGATGTGCAAGTTTTAACAGTGCAACCAGAAACCTGCTATCAATACTATTTCAATACTACTATCCTTTACAACAGTTTTTTATGCACAATAAAAAATATATTTTATAATAATACGTTCTAATAACACAGTGAAAATTTTTCCCCGTCGTAATCCCTGCTATAATAAATTGTCAGTTGTTAGCAGCTCTCGTTGTTTTGTCGTTGTTATAAACATTATTATTGCAAAATACAAATAATTCCTGATCAGAATATATCAACAGATGTTGCTGTTTTCCTAAATATTCTTCAATCAAAAATCAGGAGAAAAAATTTAAATTTTTTACAAAAAATTCCTAATCTTTTTTTTTTTTTTTAACTTATTCAAAATTGAATTAATGACCTAGAAGCATTATAGATGGGAATAAAAAAGATGAACAACACTATAAGTGACATTAGTATTACCAAACGTTAAACGTAAAAATGATTTCTTTGTGCATCTAAAAATGACTACTCTGGCATATGACTACTGCATTAAAAATAATAGCTAAAATATTGGTCATATTATATTGGTTTCTTTCACCTGTGATGTATTGACAACACAAAAGGTAAATGTGCCACCTTGAAATATATCAGTGTAAACAGAGATAATTGTTTGTGGACGTTAACCTCGTAAATGCCACCTCGAATAAGGAAAGATATTTGTCACCATATACACCTTTTTCTCTTTTTGCTGAAATATTACTATTGTGTTGGTGGAGCAAAGATTTCATCTAATATAATGTCTCTCCAGCGCCAAATCTGATTCCTACTGTTCAGAAACAACAGCAGCTGTGTTATTAAGTTGGTTTAAGTCTCTGTAGGATTTTCGGTACAGACACGCATCCCAAATTTTTTAACAAAACCTATGCATTATTCAGTTCTTTGTCCTTTATTCTGAATGTGTACTGCTACTTTTATGCACAGTCTAATGGCAAGTTATGTGATAGTTGGAATTTACTCTTTGCAGGTAGACGTGAAGTTGTTTTTTTTCCCTGTAACCAGAAAAATAATGAATATTTTGAAATCAAGATAGTAATGATTATAGTGACAATGCAGTTTCTAGAAGAGAGAGAAACTAATTTTAAAAATATAGAGGAAAAAATACGGGGAATGTCACTGATAAAGTTCATGTGTGTTACAGATAAATTGTTGCAACGGTAGTTGATTGATGATGATGATAATATACATTGCATTTTGTTATAATGTAATCATACATATATTCATTTATTATGCATGTATGATTACATTATAACTAATATACACACACACACACATATACATATATACACACACACACACATATACACATATATATATATATATACACACATATATATATATATATATATATATATATATATATATATATATATATACACACATATATATATATATATATATATACACACACATATATATATATATATACACACACACACACACACATATATATATATATACATATATACACACACACACATACACACACACACATATATATATATATACATATATACACACACACACACACACACATATATATATATATATATATATATATATACACACACATATATATATATATATATACACACATATATATATATATATATATATATATATATATATATATATATATACACACATATATATATATATATATATATACACACACATATATATATATATATACACACACACACACACACATATATATATATATACATATATACACACACACACATACACACACACACATATATATATATATACATATATACACACACACACACACACACATATATATATATATATATATATATATATATACACACACATATATATATATATATATATACACACATATATATATATATATATATACACACACATATATATATATATATATATATATACACATATACACATATATATATATATACACATATACACATATATATATATATACACACACACACACACACACATATATATATATATATATA
>NC_136610.1:19740458-19780458 GCF_933228915.1 Telmatherina bonti | reverse complement strand
TTACCTTTGATTTTCATACTTTCTCACCACTTCAATCAGCTATTAATTAAAACTATCCCTTCAACCTTGAATTAGCAAAAATGCATAAGCGACAAGTTTCTGCATCATGCTTTTCCCGGAATGTGTGCGCGTTAAATCCGGGGTATTTGTCACTTTGTTGATAAATGCTCCTGTGCTACCGGCTGTAAGACAAGCCCAAAACATAAACAATATATTCCTTAACTTTTCTAATCATCATATTGTTTAGGTTTGACTCTGTACCAACCAGCAAAAATGATAGAAATTGTACAAATATGAGTAGACATTAATTTATCCGTCCATTTCCTTAACCACTTTGTCCAATTAAGGGTTGTGGGGAAACTGGAGGCTATCCCAGCAATCATTGGGAGAGATGCAGGGCACACCCTGGACTGGTTGCTAGTCAGAGGTGTATAATCCAGTTGCCACAAAGTAGAAGTCCTGTCTGGCAGCTGTTCCAACCAGTCACTAAACCAGCTGAATTTAATTAGCTCGGCTCACTGAGCCTGTTAGTGAAAAAAACTGTTCTAAATGCATCTGTAGATCCTGATCCTGAACATGGCAGGACTTCAACTTTACTTTTACTTCTCTGTCGCCAGTCCACCAGAGGGCCACACAGAGAGACCATTCACACACCCACACAGTCACTTCTCCGGACAAATTAGAGCAGGGGTGCCCAAGTCCAGTCCTCGAGATCTACCATCCTGAAACCTTTAGATGCAACCACTGTCCAGCACAGCTGAGTCAAATAGCTGAATTCCTCTTCTGCATGTCATTCAGCTCTGCAGAGGCCTGCTAACAAGACACTTATTTGATTCAAGTGTGGTGGAGAAGGGTTGCACCTAAAAACAGCAGGATGGTAGATCTCCAGGACCGGACTTGGGCACCCCTGAATTAGAGTAACCAATTAAATTGGACAGTGGGAGGAAGCCAAAGTACCTGGAGAGAACCCATGCATACACAGGAGTACATGCAAACTCCACACAGAAAGGCTGCTGTTTGAACCTCCCTGCAGGCCAAGATCGAACCAGCAACCTTTAATGTGAGGCCACAGTGCTAACGACTATGCCACCGTGCAGCCCTACCAGTAGACTTGTATGAAAAAAATGTTTTCCTGCGAGCTTGAGCAGAGACAGCTTACTGGGATATTCAAATAAGCTCAGAAAATGAGTATGAATGATGTTGCAGCTGAGCTGATCGTGTTGCAATTTGAGACTTTGACTAAGAAGCAAAGTTTGCTCACGTATCCTTTCAAATATTATGGTATTATTGCTCCAGATGAAGGCTGGATAGAAATATTCTTGTGGAGTTATGGGGAACATATTATTCGTGCTCCATCATGATTCAGGTTTAATTTATGCAGCTGTGTGATGAACTATGATAAAACTTTTTACATTACAATCTTGGCCGAAGTAAATTTGGTGAATAATTCTTCCACCACTTAAAAAAGCACTTCTTTATCACTTATCCCTTGTCACCTTTTTGTTTTAAACTTCATATAATTTCCCCTCTTTTGTTCAGACTAACCCAGAATAGCAAACCAACACAAAAGTTCACATCTGAGAATAGTAAAGTGTGTTTCTGCTTTCCTCTCCTGCTGCTGTTTAAGTAAACAGGATTTTCACTGTATCCTCCTCTGGCTTGTCCATCAGACACAGCTGCTATTACCACTAATGCCCGAGAGAGCAAAGGAGACCGTTTGCAGCACATTTACTCTGCTGCTCTGACAATTATTCAGTGATGGTGCTTTGCTCTGCAAGGTGGGGCAGAAAGGAAAGGAATTTTTAGTCATGGAAGATAATGACATGTATGTGCTTCTAGGCATGTATGTGTGGAGTTACATAAGTAAATGCCTTGTTTCTCCACACAGGACAGACGGGAAACAAAATTAAATAGTCTGGGTGAGTGATTACCTTTGTTTCTGTTAGTTAACCAAACACACTGGCATTTTGACTTTTGGAAATGGCTATGTTTATGAGTTTTGAGTGCTTGAACTTTTTTTCCCCATTGTGGCTGAGTTATATTAAGGTGTAGAAATAAAAAAATAAATAAAAACAGTTAATTGCTCTTGTACCTATGCCTGAAATCTCCACAATATCTTTTACCTGATATGGCTTTTAATTATTTAAAATTAATTCATAATTCTATTCCGATTCATGTTTTTGTTTTTTTGTCTTTTATGCATTGTTACTCATCTGTAATGCTTTAAATGCTTCATGTATGTAAAGCACTGAATTGTCTGGTACATGAAACCATATACAAATAAACTTGCTTTGCTTTGCCTTGTTTCCAGGCTTTAGTTGAGCTATCAACACACAGGGAAAAAAGGAATGCAGCACAAACTTACATGATGTATAACATTTCAACCTAACTCATACTTCTGAGACAAAACATGAACAACCTGTTTATTATTGTTTATGTACCCTTTATGGTACCCTTCAGCCCATCAAAGCTTAGACTCTGTAAGTCCTGTGGGTTGTGAGTTTGAGCCTCCGTGAATCCACCTTGTTTCTCCAGAACTTTCTGCAGACAGTGAGGTAAACACTGTGAACATATTATATCCTTTGTGCTGCTTTACTGAACAATGTTTACCTAGTGGCAAAACCCTTTTTCGCTGTAAGATGGAATCACAGAGTCAACCTTTCTCCCCGCACACAGTGACCCTAATGCACTCATGAACCTGTCAGACGTTCTAGCCATTTGTCCTTGTACCACTTTTCAGTCTGTTGTAGTTCATATTTTGGTTAGAATTAAAAAAGTATTTCTTCCAATTTAATCTGAAATGGTGTAGTATATCATTAATAAAGCTTATTTTCTACTTTACTGGTGCTGCCTCAACTGGCTTCTTTTGATACACATCAAAAATTGAAGTTTAATGGTATTTTAATAGTACAATGCAGCTAGACCAGACATTGCACTGTTTTTAATAGAGAAGCATTAAGAAAAGAATAAGAATTTTATCTTCCCTCACTCCTAATAGTTGGAACAAAGCTCTAATTGGATGAAGGCACTATAACCAGCTCATATGAGGCAAGTGATTTAACATGTAGTACAGATATTCTAAGATAAAACTACATTTTCACTAGGTAGTAAACTTGTAAAAAAAAAAAAAGTATTATCACAACACAAATACATGGCTACACCAGTCGTTAAAATATAAATAAAACTGAGTAGAATCATATTTATCAACAAAATTGCTTGAAATGGTTTCAGCAAAAGCAAAATGGAAAACACAAAACTTTGTCGCAAGTAAATCTCTGATTCTGAGCTACAGGTAAAGATGGAAGGACACGTTATATTGGAAAACAAAATTAGTTCAAGTTAATCTTCGATCTTTAAAGATGACACAGGCAACGATCATGCAGAAAAGGTCATTTTCTTTGTGCTAAGTTAAAGCAAGACAAAGAAAAGTCCCTTTGCAAAATATCACGGTGTAACAGAGAATGCCAGGGAGAATGATAATGAATACTTGTGATGTTTCACGTGGATGGAGCCTCCATCTTTCTTTTGTTTTCAGTACCAGCTCAAAACAAAGCCGAGACTACAGGATGCTGTCAGTTTATTAGTATGCAGATAAACAGATCCAATTTGTAAATCTCGAGGGATATTATCACAAATTGTGTTTGTGTTTTTCAGAGCCGACCATGCTCTGAATACTGCTTTGTATTTTATTCAAACAACTCTGAGAACTAATGTGCTTTCTTAAGAATTTCCTCATTTATATATCCAGTCAATTAACACAGATTAGCTATCAGGAAACAACTTTAGGCATCATATGAACCTGATGTTATCAGTCTAACATTTTAGCTTCCATCTGTCATGATCTGTGGGTTTTCATTTGGGGGGTTGTTGGTTTTTTGGGGGATTTGCTGATTCCTAAGTTTTATTTTGTCATGCATCCCTTTCTGTAGCGTATTTTGTTTTATTTCCCGTTCTCTACACACTTGGTTTCATTTACTAGTTTGCTTAACCTGTTCCTCATTTAGTTTTTTCTCCTTAGTGTATATTTTCCCCTTGCTTCCTTTGTTGTTATTTCCCCAGTGTTACCCTTGTAAGTCAGTGTCTGTTTAAGTTTTCCAGTTCTTTTCCCAGCAGTTCTTAACATTAATCCTTTATTCCTGCTCCTGTCTACCTCTTCCCTGTATTTGGGACCCCATCATCCATACCCCAATGATACCATCATCTGTGAGCCACTTGAATTTGTATCTATCCAAAAGAAATCCCTTTGTTCAAAAAATATATTTTTGTGAACTAAGTCATGTTTTTTGCAGCATTTGGTAAAATTGTAAATTTCTGAATTGGTGTCACTGCTTTTAATTTTCCTTTACAGTTTTTTTCCTTTCTATTCTTAAGACTTACTAAACCAATCAAAGACAGTGTTGTCAATAACTAAACTAAACTGCTCTAAACTAAACTAAAACCCATAATACAACACAACTAACAGAATGGATTAAATCTGCATGTAGTTGATTATCACATTAGACACTGAAATTAAACCTTACTGGCTGTGCTTTTGTGTCCTTTCCAAACTAAGCTAAAAGAAACACTGGAAGCATTTTAAGAGTAAAGGCTTCTGCAGTCATGAAATGACTGAGGGCAGGTCTCTTCAGCTTGCCTGCTGCCCTACTGTCTGATTCTTCACTGTTGCTCTGCGAACTTTCTGCTGAATTAGGTGATGACATGCTGCAAATATAATTACCTTCACTCATTATATTCTCTTTTTTCCTCCTATAGAAGTAATATTCAGCTCTTGCCTCTTATTTTATGTGCTTACTGAGGTAGACATTTAAGTGATGCACCCAGACTATGTGGTCACTGGGATAAATAAGCATGGTTTTTATGTCTGGGAAAAATAATTTGGTGAACTGACAGAATAGGGCTCAAATAGGGACTCTGGTGCATTAATTAGACTTTAGAGGTAGCCTAGAGCTTTGAATTTACAGTAAACTGGTGACATTTTGTGAAGATGCGCAAGTTGCTAACTGGGCTAGTTTGAGCCAAACTTGTCAAAAATGCTATTTACAGGTCCCTGACAGCAGGAGAAGTCCACTCTCCTGCATGGAAAGTAAAACTGCTATATACCTCTACCAAACAAACCAATACTGAAATTGAATTTGTATGTTTATATTTTTATGTCCAGTGTATGAATCAATGATCACTTCTCTACCAACTTACTTGCTTCTTTACAAGTAACTCATTTTTTTCTGTTTACAATTCCTATCCCACAAAAAGAAAAAACAGATTTCATGTTTTAAGTTCTTAATAAGTGCATGCATCATGTGACTACAAAGATGCTAAACTGGTTTTAATGTGAAACCTGGACTCTGTTATCTTTAACACAAGTACAGTTAAGAATGCCAGCCAGAGAGAAATGAATACACACACCTCCAAGACAGGTTTAGAGATGACCTGCCATGCAGGGTGGTGAGATGTCTTCAAGGTTGAGTCCCCACATCAGCCGGCCTCAACTGTCTGTGGTGTTGCTGTACGTCAAGTCATGGATAAGTATGCAGGATGTGTTGGTGAGAATCTTATTCTGTCAATGTGGCACATAAAATACACATGAAGAATCAAGAGGCCAACATTTTGGCTGGAGGACAGCTAAATATGACATGTGACTGTCAATGATGTAGTCAAAAAATCTGCTCAAGTTTTCCTTAACTTCATTAAAGTATAGTGAAGGTGGCTACCGTTTCTGACAGACCTTACAGTATGTTGCTATGCAATGGACAGCTGCTGAGCAATGTCAAGAGTGTTATGAACTTCAACATGGTCAGCAGTGTGACAGAAAAAATTCTTAAGAGGAGCCCAATGTGAACCTTAAAATAATATGTTTTCCAGACATGAGATTGGAAGTGTGGGGAATTTTATCCCCTGATTCTAGTATGATTGAGTCTGGGAAGAATATTGTCACAAAACTCAGCGTTTATCTGAAGCCATGAGGATAAGTCACTTTATGATCACAGTGCTCATTAATTGAATTTGCATGAAACGTTCAGTGTGTAAAGATGTTAAGTGTGCCTTGGGAGGTCTTTTAAGCTGAAATAACCAAAATCATGTCACAATGTAATCAGTGCTACCTTAAGCACAATCAGCTGACAGCTTTGGTAAATGCATGAAGCATTACAGTAGATTTTGTCCTTATTATGAAAAGACCAGGTGTAATTTTGGTCATATCAGGTTTAAAAAAAAAAAAAAAAAAAAAAAAAAAAAAAAAATCTGGTCCTTTCAAATATCCAGCTAACTTTCTTCCATCAAGCTGGGGAACTTTAGAAATGCTGATAGACTAGAACACAGCATACTCAATACTTCCTGCAAATCTTGTTGCCTTGGAAACAAAAGGCTCACTGAAAAGCCAAGAGTGAATTGGTTACATCCCCATCTCTCACATAAGGATTTAAGTGAAGAAGAGACAAGTCTTGGTGGGCTGAAGTGCATGTATAAATGTGTTTGAGTGAGCATTGTGCATCATTAAGTATACTGGAGGAAGGACGTAGTGTTTGGGAGAGGTACCAGGATCCCTCTTACCCCCCACAGACCCACCCCAACATCTTTGCTACAAGTTGTTTTAGAAGTTGTTTTTAATCAAAAAACAAATTTCACATCATTCTTTGTCACTCCTAGCATCATAGCATTGTAAACCCATCTGACACTCTAAAATGAGAAAGATGACAGCCAGAAGATAACATTCAGCAGGTGTTACTGCACCTGTTTTTTTTTTTTACTTTCAGCTTCGTGTTGAACGACAGTCAGTCCCATCCAGTTACACCCCATCACACAGACACACACCTTGTTTAATGTGTCTCTTCAAAGGCTCAAAAAAAGAGTGCTGGGTTGCATTGTTTCATTTTCTTCCTGTTTATGATATATAGAAATTAAATATACAGCAGAACGTCATAAAAGGTCCACCCCCTTGGCAATTTCTCAAATGTTAAATCTTATTGAAAGCTTTCTTGTTTCTTGTTGTCAATGAGACGTCAGTTTAGGCAGAGAAGAGCAGGTCACAATAAAATTGGAATGCTGCTACAGACTATATTTCCCAGAAAACAGTTACAAACATAAATACACAGAATTATGACTCAAGATAAACCCACAGAGAAAAACAACAGAGTGCAGTTCTCCATAACATTGTGGATACCTTTTCCTGTCCCTATAAGTTTACTAGTTTGGTTCTCAGTTGGAGCAGATAGTTCACGTTTCCTTTTCGCATAAGCATGATGGTAAGTTTAAAAGCCACTGTGTGGTCTGAATTTGTAAAGCCAAGTAAACCAGTTGCATGTTTGCAACACTGAACTACATTTCCTTAGCAGATTAATGTGATCCAGTAATCTAAATCCAGAGCTTGTCATACTATCTAAACTATGGAGCCATGTTACTCTTCTGAAAATCCCAATGTTAGAACCAGGTAAAAGCCTGACAGGAAACTTGCCTTCTGTTCTTTAACTTTGGACACAAGTGGTGTGAATCCTTCCTGCCAAAAAGGTTTACATCATTCACATATTATACACGCAGTGTATTAAGATAATCATCCCGCATCTTCTTAGTCTTTGATTCTGCCATGTCTGTGTGTTATGTGGCCTGCTACCTCAATAACAGTGTCCAGAAAGAATGAATGAAACCAAATTTTGTTGGACAGAATACAGCTGTCATTTATGTCTGTGGCAACCTGTGCTTTCAGTTCATCCATTTTATTTGTGACAGATGGTACATAGGCGAAGAAGAAACTATGGCGGTGGCTTGCATGGTCATCCCCGCAAACGACTCCAGTATCCTACCTTTCTAGCCTAGCTTCTGCTTCTTCTCCCTCTCACCTTTGTCCTTTGCCTGACTAAATAATCAATGGTGAACTGAGGCTTCTGGCAATTTCCAGCAGGATATTTCTCTGTTTCAAAACACCTGATTTAAGTAACCAAGTTCCTGAGGAAAATTTGTTAAGATGCTGGATCCATTCAATTTAAATCAGGTGTGTTAGAGCAGGGAAACATCTAACACCTGCAGGACTACAGCTTTTTAGAAGCTACAGAGGGGAAAACAAGATTTCTTAAAAAAATCAGCCTAGACCAGACACAGGATATGAAAGACACATGTGGGCCTTCAGATGATCCATCAACTGTTCATTGAAGCCTAACCAGAAATGGTCTCCACAGAAGGACAACTGTCAAGAAACATTCTTAAAAGGAAAGGAAACAGCAATAAAAGACTGATGTATAACAAAACACAGAAGGACTACACTGCAAAGAAGTGGCAATAGGTTTCATATATTGATGTACTCTCCCCAAAGCACTGACCTCAACATCACTGAAGCAGCATTGGATCATGTTCACAAAACAGAACAAAGGGCAGCCATCGCCTGAAAAAGAGTCTTAAATGGTCCTCCAAGAAGCCTAGAGATACATTACCGAAATGTACCTAAGGACATTACAAGGCAGATCCCATTTGTTTTAGGAGCTCTTGGGTAGGATTTTTTAGAAGAAACAGTTGTGCTTAGAAATGAATCTCTTTATGATGCAACTATCAGCTTCATGGGTGCCATTTTCACAGTTCACATGTAGCTGCTCGTACAACCACCAGAGGTCACATAATAAATAATCATAGGCTGTGTCTGCCCATTGGTAGAGTTTGGGGAGGAAAATGTTTCCTAATTTGCAGAATCAAATTCTAATTTCAAAGCTTGTCAGAACTGTACATAGTCAATGTTTACCTTTTATAGCGTGCATTTATGTTTGCACAAAGGACTGCACCCATTTTCTATTAAATAAAGAAGTTGTGGTTCATGGCTTCTTTTAAGAAAATGTGATACATGAATAATTATTTTTGAAAAAACATCACTTCACATTTTCTTGGTGACTTGACTCCAATATGACAATCTAAACTTGACACCAGGAGGCAGAGGCTGCTTTTCTGTGGTTTCCATGCAAGTTTCACCTTCCCCCAAACCCCACAGACTGTTTGATCTCATAAATTCAATAAATCAAGAACACAAAAGGAGCTCATCGTGAGGAGGCAATAGAAATCAATGCTTATTCTCAGCTAGAACAAAAAAAAAAAAAGACTAATTTAGGTAGATTATGTAGGTCTTGCATAAGACTCAGTAAATGATCTGAAAGGGATTAAATGAGCTGCAGTGGTAGGAATGTCAGAATAAATTAATCACTGTCCCACTTGTTGTCACAATACTTAAAGTGTGGGTCAAGGAGGTATGGCAGCAATCTCGCTCTTAAATCCATTTGTCTACGCAACACCAAACCAAGTCATTGAACATTCACAACCCCTCATGAGCCACTCACACCTAAATAGTCAAAACACAAAGTACTTCTGTTTGTTTGTTTGTGCGCACTAACCTGATGCTTCTCCTTTTTCAAATTAAATTCTCAAATTTACTCTTGTCACGGTGAAAATGGAGGTGTGGACCCAAATTGCAGAGACGGGAGCCCGGGATGCAGAATCAAGACATTTTAATCCAAAAACCAAACTAAAGACAAACCAACACGACAAATCTACTTCACCAAGGGCGACAAAACAGACAAAAGCACAACAAGACACAGGTGTAATGACTTAACTAATTGAGTCCAGGTGAATCTAATGAACAGAAAAGCAAAGCAGAGAACAGGACAAAAGGGAACTAAACAGGAAAAACTACTAAACAAAATAAGAATCCAGAACTAAAAGGCACAAAAAAGTCCAAACGATGACACTTCTCCAACTTTGGGGTCTCAAACAATAGCAGGAAATATCCAGATCCATCCTTGTAGAGCTCTTTGTAAAGGCACCCATAACATTGAATTTAATTTATTTTCAGATCATGTGTCTTCTCTCAAAATGTAAACAAATACATTTAATTAATAAATTTAAAGTGTCCTGACATGGCATCAAACAGTTAACACCATATAACCTCGTTTGTGATTATCTTTAAATGTCAGAATTTACACTACTGGACAACAGCGTGTATATAGTAATAATTCTCATTTTAGCAGGTACTGGTCTGATAATGAACCAGCACCAAGGATATTCAAAGAAAAAAAAATCACAAGCAAACTTTTTCTATTCACCCCAGTATTCTTAAATTTTATTATGACCTCCAATTTATAATAGTAATGTAGCAACCCCCAAGGCCGAATTAACCCCCAAATCAGATAAGGACTCAGGACTTTGTACTTCAAAAGGAAGTCCATCCACACATCTCCAAAACAGAGCTCAATGAAAGCCCTAAAAATCAGATCCATCTTAATCCGGGTAGACAGACCTCCACTTTAAACCAGGAACCCTGCTGGTCTTATCTTGTTCCTGGTAGGAAATGTCTACACAGACAGACTGTGGCACCCTTTTGAAGTTGGACCTTGGTAAGAGCCTGTTGTCCATCACCCCAGGAGGTCCCTTTGTATCTACAGCACACAAAGACCAAATTCCAGAGCAGAACCTTTAAGCTCTGAATTCTAAACTGTATAAAATACTGGATGTATCCTCAGCACACCTGGATAAATGGACTCTTCTTCCTTTCTAAATTAAACCAAGACTTTAACCGTTTTTCAGATGTGAAATCCACAGAAGTTAACAAGTTAGTTAATTTCTGTGATTCCTTGGGTGGAGCAATGGCGCCATCTAGCAGACACCCTCGAACAGGTTGAGAGATGCATTTCAGGCTGATTAAATACACCGTGATTAACATTATATGCTGTTATTAACGACTCTGACTCAAAGTAAGAACTTGTATTGAAATGTCTTGAAATGTCTTGATGAAATGTTTTGTACCTGTTAACAAACCTTTCCCCTTTTAACAGTAGCACAACTGTTTTAAGGTTCATGTTTACAAGGATCTTTCATACTTCTTCTGATCTACAAATGGATTTTATAGACATGTTTTGAGGTTGGAAAAATGTTAAGTTTAATTCCCCAAGAACTTAGTATTTTGACCAAACCTTCAGACCCCATGTCCTGACCCCGCGCTCTGATTGGATAATCTAAAGTCCGCCCCAGAGCACCGGCAAATTTAACTGCGGGTCTTCCCGGAACTCGCTTTCTTCTTTTGTCTTCTTTTGTTCTTACCTTTTTTTCTTTTGTTTCCTCTCTCGTTTTTCTCTCTCGTTTTCTTTTGTTTCTCTCTTATTTTTTTTTCTTTTCGTTTTCGTTTGATGTTTGCTTTAGTCGTGTTTTTGTCCGTCTGGCGTCGTGTTCGTTTTTATTAGGTAAGCTCACTCGCTCGACTGCTTAACACCAGAAAACTCATCCAATTCTGGCTGAACAATTTTTGCTTCTGACACACCATCGAAGCTGCTCTCCCGGCCTCAAAGACTGACCAGTAACACACGGACGACCCGAACATTTCTGCTCCAGTTGATCCCAGAACTTTGTCGGCAACCGTGACCCGTGGATTCTAATCGGAGTTGGGTCCAGCTTCAGACGTCAAACCAGGCGGTTCCAGGCGAGCTCCTGACTTCTGCGGAGGTCCCCTTTGGACAAGTATCAGGACGACCACTGAATCCTTGCCCACTGGACCCAAGGTTCGGGTTCTCGACCACCAAGGCGCTGAAGTAAGGCCGACCCATTATTTCACTGTCTCCGATCCAGCTGGTGTCTTAGTAAGCAGAAACTGCCCTTTTTAAATCCACTCCCCCGGTAACCGCCGGATACCCTGACATATTTCGTTAACTTCATTAGACTTGCCATCTTTCCAACCATCCTAGTTGTGTAAATTATGTAAGCTTTACCTTTAATAATCTTATTTTACATTTACGCTGTTGACTCGGCTCGAGCTTCCATACTCGCTCTAACTCTCTCTCTATCATCTTGGCTAATTCAGTATTTGATGCTTGCTGACGCTATTTCTGGTTTACATTATTAATTTCATTTGTGCCTGATGATTTTAACCGGTGTGGTTTTTAATAAAGTGTGTTGTATTTTAAGAAGTTGTGGTAGCATGATCAATCTTTAAGGAAGTGATTTGTTCCCTCTGACGAAAACTTACAGGAAGCGTATTTTGAGACTGATGGTTATCTGTTATTAGACAAATATCATTGTCATATTACGGTATTCCCTGCCTGACCGTATAACAAAATTTAGGGCTGAGTGGTGCCCCAAGATCGTCCGCTTGTGTAAGGACACAGCGAATTCATAATTAAAACACCCACCGTCGCTCCGACATTGGATCACAGGTTAACGTTAATGATAATACGCTACAATAATAATTAGCCTTACATGTTCTCTTTGTATGGCTCCTTGTGAAATCAAAAGCTGAATTTAAAATTCTTACTTCCATAAAATTGGAGGTAGTAATATCAATTAGATTTTTTACTTGGTCATACTACACCAACGTGGCCAAAATTACAGTCATCAAAAAACAAAGTTCACCCACTAATATTTTCATTGGACTGCCTTTTGCTTATAAGGCACACATTTGCTGCAGTGTTGTTTGGATAAGCTTCTGCAATGTCACAAGATTTATTTCCATCCAATTTTCACCAAGATCTTGAGTTGATAATGGGAGAGTCAGACCACTGCGCAAAGCCTTCTCCAGCACATCCCAAAGAGTCTCAATGGGGTTCAGGTCTGAACTCTGGCCACATGTGAAAATTGTGTCTTGTGTTCCCTAAATCACTCTTTTTTACTTTGAGCCCAAAGAATCCTGGAATTATCATCTTGGAATATGCATGTGCCATCAGGGATGGAAAAAAATCCATTGATCGAAAAAACCTGCTCCTTCAGTATATTCAGGTAATTCAACCAAGACTGCCCTTGCAGGCTTGTACAGTCGGCACTAGGCATGATGGCTACATCACTGGATCTGCCTCTCTTCTTACCCTGATGGTCCCATCAGCAAGGTAAACCTGAACCCATCAGACCACATGATCTTCTTCTGTTGCTCAAGATTCCAATCTTTATGCCCCCTGACAAATTGAAGCCTTTTTTTCTGATTAGTGGGTTTCTCATGGCTACACAGCTGGTCCGTCCAAATATCTTCAGCTCCGTTCACATTTGCTACGTTTACATGGTTTTAATTCCTGTTTAATTCCAAATAAAAGTTCATTCTGCTTTAAACTGATGAAAAATGACCATGTAAACACTTAATTCCTAATGCAAATTTCTATTCAGAATTTTACTTAATTCCGATGTAAGGGGTTCGAATCCCACTTCTGACATCAAACTGTCGTGGAATTTATCTGATGAGAAATAAATCTAGAAATCAACTGTGCTCTGTCCAGTATATTGACAAAGCCCAGTTGTTGAAAGCAAGAGGTCTCGAGAGCTCTGCCCCTGCTCAGGGTGTTACAGCGATCTTTCGCCATACACAAATAACCTTTGCCTGGCAGCACTAGTCAAAACAACTGCCAGCTTGAAGATAATAACAGTCAAAGCTGAAACAGGCCTTGAACAGAACATTCAGTTTCATGCATGAACCCACTAAAGCAAGCTTTTTGAACAACTCTAAACTGTGCAGAATATATATTTTGTACTACATAAAAGAAGCTTAATAAAGGAGTAACATATTGAAATTAACCCTATGTGCATGATTTCCACCACAGCTGGTTTATTCGCATTTTAATTCTGAACTATTTAATTCTTCTGTCATGTAAAGCTTGATTCCGCTCTAAGTTTATTCCAGTCACTCTGCGCATGCTTGTTACCTTGTCTCGTCCCGATGACGCGCATTGTTTTGCCTCCTGTGTTTGGTGGTCTATCTATCTTCTTCTTCTCAGTTGCTGCAAAAAGTGAAGTAGTATGCTTGTGTTGAGCTTCTACTTCAAAATTATAATAAAAATAGCAGCAAAACTAGTACTCATTATACAGTTTTTACAAGTTACAACTGACAAGACAAGAAGCAGGGAGCCACCTTTGTTTATTTCCAGTATATGTGACACGTCACTTGCACCTTCTGTCCAATCAGAACCCTTCCCAACCCGCTGCTCTAAAGAGGAATTAGGTAAGGACGTGTTTCATGTAAACCTTTATTCTGAATTATTATTTTCATGTAAACTCATAGGAGAATACTTTAATTCCGAATTATTAATTCTGAATTTTAAAAAAAATCATGTAACCGTAACCAATGTGCTTATGGGACTTCTCTTACTTTCAGTAATAAACATAACTCTGAAATCTGCTGTTGTTAATCTTTGATTTCACCAAATGTTGTAGTGATCACTGATCACCATCATTCAGTTTTTTTTCCAGACATTTCTTCCTGGATAACAACAGTTCCACATTGCTCATATAGTTTTTAGTAATACGTTGGGCAGTAATTAACCCAATTTTAACAGTTTTCATCAATCTCCTGAGATGTTTTCTCTGCTTGATACCAATAATGTGACTTTCCTTAGACAGAATGAACATGTCTTTAAAACATGGTTGAAAGGTTTGAGAAGATTGCATCAGTTGGGGCTAAAAAAAAATGTGTTGCCAGGTGAGAGACAATCATCCATGTAGTAAATATTCAGCAGAAGGTTCCTACCTGCTTGCTTCGTTAAATTCCGATGACTTTTTTTCACCAAGCAATGTACAGTGTTATCCTAATAGAACGGTGCTTTATCACAGCACAACATAGTGTTTCCAAATGTAGATTTGAAAGCAGAGGCCTGAACTATCAAACTGTAAATGTCCTCTCTAAAGAAAGCCTGAGCTATTCAGCATTAATGGCTTCATCAATCTATTAAATAAAACAGCAGTTTAATAGTGCCAGTGTAAAACTACAAATCACTTCTGCAAATCACTCACGCTGGGCTTCAGGAGTGCCTCAGAGAGCCACACATACACAGTGTATTTGTCATCTGAGAGTTCATGAAGTGACGCACACAGATTACAATAACTAAAAGGAGGGTGGTGGTAACTCCTTTAAACAAATGGATCTCCCATAGTGAGTGAGGTCAGCCATTGGTGCTTGTGAGGGACCAAGCCGAAAAAACCCAGAGAGGCACAAGGAATTTTTGAAAAATAAGATGTTGAAGGGGATAAGCCAATGCTTTAAGCCTCTGGAATGTTAGGATCGGAAAGTTTGCTGACTCGCTTTACCTGATGTGGTTGATGTTGATGAATTGTCCAGACGCTGCAGTTGCAGTTTAAAAGCAGATTTATTTCCCATTTCGAACTCCAATATGTCCACAGTCAATAAACCAATGGCATTCTGCGCCTACAGCGTGTTCCCGGCAAAGCGGTCAAAACTGAATTTCTTTTCCGGCCTAACACACCTTACACACACAATTTCCTGTCTTATATAGACTTTCATTAATTGGCCTCTACAGATGTTTACATTAATTTAAAAATATAGAAATAAATCTTTTTGTAACCATAACTTTGGGCCCATAAAAGAGGTCAAAGAAACAAACTTCAACATTGGCATTAACATAACTTAAATACTAACTGACCTACCAAACTGACACACGAGGGATGCATATATACACTGGCTGATCAGGCCACTTTGACACACAGGGGGGAACAATATAATACTCTAAACAAACTATATCATAAATGTAACTAATCAGTGTAGTGTTAAAGATAACCTATTGAGAAAGTAATTTAAACAACCTGAAAATTCCAAATTATGCAAAAAAAAACTAACAAAAACAACAATCAAAAAGAAAAACCTAAACCCATGCTACACTTTACTTCTAAACAAATGGCTGAGCCCAATTAGGCCTTGGCCTGATTTGAGGAACTCCAGCGCAGCTGGGACTCCTTTCTTTGGCAGGCTGGGCAACTCCAACACAGGAACTGGTAACTCAAAAGGAAAGTATATTAATTGAAAGCAAACCAAATTAACAAGGTGACAGTGTAAGTTAACTAAATGTGTGCACCCAGTCAGTTAACCCCCTGTCAACCCATCCATCCATCCATCCATCTTCTGCCGCTTATCCGGGGTCAGGTTGCAGGAGCAGCAGCCTAAGCAGTGAAGCCCAGACTTCCCTCTCCCCAGCCACATTTGCCAACTCTGTGGGGGGAATCCCAAGGTGTTCCCAGGCCAGCCAAGAGATATAATCCCTCCAGCACATCCTGGGTCTTCAATGGGATCTCCTACCAGAGGGACATGCCCTGAACACCTCACCAGGGAGGCGTCCAGGAGGCATCCTGACTAGAGGCCCGAGCCACCTCAACTTCCTTCCTCTCGATGCGGAGGAGCAGCGGCTCTAGTCTGAGCCCCTCCCAGATGACTCTTCACCCTATCTCTAAGGGAGAGCCCGGCACCCCTGCAGATGCCCTTGTCAACCCAGTTAATAAAAGTATGAAATCTAAAAAATGAAAGTGTATCTTTAAAAATGTTTAACTGAAAAAACAAGAAAGTTACCAGACCTTTACTGGTGTGGCAGCTCATGCTGCCATCACAGTGCTCTATAGCAGAGATCCTCAAACTGGGGCTTCAGACCATAATGGGAGTCGTGAGATCTTCCAGGGGATCACCAGATAATTGTAAAACACTATATATTTACATACATTTATCATATCAGTTATTACCAAAGCTGTCAACAGGAAGCCATTACAGCAGACAAAAATCTGTGGAATTAGCACTTTGATTTTTTTAACACATTAATCCCAACACCACTATTTTTAATACTCATATCAAATTACAAATATAAATGTGGTATTATCTCCACAAGAGAAGCAGATGCCTTGCCAGTGCCGTGCCTAGCAGTAAACCAAATTCAGCAAAAACCACTTTACTCTCCTTATTTATGAAGATTCTGATAGTTTTCCAGCCTTACATTTAAAGAACGTCTGTAAGATGACCCATTTGATAATCACTCAGTTGTAGTGAACACCACTGTGGGGGTCGCTGCTCAAAAAATTTGAGAAGCACAACAATAAGGACCACAGTGCATCAGAATTGGTGCAGTTACTATTATAACTTCCTTGTAGGCAACTACAAAAAGGCTGAAAGTGTGTCATCAAATTGTATTACAGTATAAATTATAACAGTTTTTTTTTTTCTTTGGACAAAAGTATATACTAAAATCAACACTTTTTGAGATGATGAGTTTATATTTACTTTTACTAAACTAAATCTCCACCCACACATCTGCACCTTTGTAATAGATGTTACTGTGTCAATTAGATGAAACATCAAATTGTTTTCTGGATTAAGAATCTCATTTCATGGGGGATCTAACCAGTAGCCTTGGATTTATTTATATCTGGAGAAAAATGGTGGACAGCATTTTGTAGAGCTTCACTAGAAGAATACGTTAAAATCAATAACTTCAATTAACAGAATAAAAATAAATTGCTCTGTGTCAGGCTGTATATGTCATCCAGTTTGCTTAGTTGCTAAATTAGGTCAAGTAGCCTAATCCTGATTGGAGTTCTGCGTTCCGGCTGGGAGACCTTTAAAGTAACCTGTTTAATGAGATTCTCAACAAACCTGCATCTGAAGAGCCGTTCATCTGTATGTTTAGACGTGACTACATGCCACAGAACGAGACCAACACAAGAACAAGCAGACAGTCTGAAAATTCAATGGGAAAAATGTGCTGGGTACAAAGTCGAACGAAAAAGCATTTTCATCAAAAATGCACAGCCTTCTTTTGCTGCTTATTGATTTAACAATAACACTACACCACACAATGCACAGCTCTATCTAATTACTGTAAAGATTGTGTATCATAATAAGAACTCCTCAAAAGGTAAGATTAATGCTGGCAGGTACTCTGTGATTCTGTTAAAGCAGCCAGAGCAAAAGGTCAGGCTTTTTGTACTCACTGACTTTTTAAGGACTACAACTTAATCATTTATTGATTATACTATTAAAATGGATTTTCTCAAAATATACTGAGACACCTTGTGCTGAGGTACTCTGACCCTGCTGGTGTAGCTGTTTCTAAGATCACTGGCACACCATTTTAGATCTAATTATGAGAAAAACTATTATTGAACTCCTTTTTCACATTTAGAAGATAATCAAAACTAAAATCAAGCATATAATTTCACATAGATATATGAGGTAGGCCTATGTCTGGTCAGAAAAACTAAAGATACAGGCTATACTTTCTCTCAAACAAGTCTCCATATATCTGAAAGTAAACAGACAAGGGGAGGGGGGTTCCTCCTTCGATAAAGCCCTTTGGCTATAAGGCAGTAAATAATGTATTTGGTAAATAATTTATCGTCAAGGTCTAATGATAAGAACAACTTGCCCTCTGAGCAGTGTGTAGGCATCTGGAGGGAACAGTAGTAAGCAGAAACCCAACAGATGAAACTTTATAAATCTTATATAAAAAGAATCTCCTCTCTGGATTTCAATGTCAATTTGAAAGAAAAAAAACTACATTCCCACAATTTTTATTAAATGTTGTGATCTGGTCAAAGAATTCATGTCATATCACTTCTATGCTACACATCTTAATATTTCAGAGAAGATGCAACATGATCATCCTTCTGAGACCACATTTAGTCGGATTTAAAAAAAAAAAAAAAATGAAAACAGCATCTTTATACTTGATGTTTCCATCTTTGAAGAAGAAAATCAAACCAGTAACTGTCCACTGACTGCATTGAGGTTAAGCAAAGAGATTAGACATACAGTGAATATGCACTCAAATGTGAATACTGATCAGCCAAAATATTACAACCATTTGCCTAATATTGATTAACTAATTCCTAATTCCATGATAAGAGCTGTGACAAGCCGGTGATTCAGAAGAATATCCAAAGGTGTCTTTGAGTGTCTGGTTCAAGACGTTAGCAGTCCACAGCTGCTAAGAAGGTTCTTTGGGAGCTGTGGGTTTTGAGAGAGATCTTTATAGATTGGACTTGCTTTATACAGATCTTATCAGATTGGTCTCAGAGGAGTCTGAGGGCAGGCAAACACAAAGCAAGTTTATTTGTATAGCACCTTTCATGTACAAGACAATTCAGAGTGCTTTACATAAAACATTAAAAGCAACAAATCACAGAAAACAGCAATAATCACAGTAAAATCATTTATTAAAATCAAATAATTAAAAGCAAGAACAGTGAAAGGTTACCATGTAGATTTAATGCATAGGAGCATAAGAAACAAAATGTTTTCAAACTTAAGTTTCTACATTTGATGAGAGTTTAATCTCCGAATAACAGCTAAATGCTGTCTGGACTGTGGTCTGGAATAGCTGACCTAAGTCTTTGGATCACTGAACACATCACAGATGTATTCTGGGTCTAAACCATTCTGGGATTTGTACAAAATCAGTCGGGTTTTAAAATCAATAGCCCCACATTGTGTTCTCAAAACCCCAAAACCCCAAAAGTCCCCAAAGGTCTGATTGGTCTCCATCATACTGAGTTTGGTGGTAAAAGTGAAAAAACATCTATTCTATGTGAATGCCAGGATCCAGAACACTGCATTGTCACAAGACGAGCTGCTTCTGACGTTAAACCATCATGGGTTTTAATGTTGCAGCTGATCATGTATAAATTTAAGCTATATAGTATGTGCTACAGCTTAGTTTATAATTACATTTTCACTTGTAAGAATGAAGCACAAAGTTGCATGAAGAATTTAATTAAAGATAACTGCAGCTCAGATTGAATAACCTAATGAATCATTCTTTCTAATCTGCCAGTAATTAAGGACATCTTACATTTTAAAACAGACAAAATATTAAATAAAAAACTGGAACAGTATGGATTGTCTGCTTTCATTGCTCTAAAGACTCAACCTACTTCATTATGCAGTCACCTCTTAACTTTTCAATGTCACATGAAGGAAGAATCGGCTATATAATAAATGAAATATTGAAATTAAGTGTTTCTTTACCCTGTAATGTAATGTCACTCCTATAAATGGCTTTTTGTTCCCATCATTATGGACATCTTAAATCGATTTCTGTCTGGAGATGACCAGATTGTAACACATAGCTTGAGTTGTCACTCTGGCTGTTTGTAATGCTAATATGATCAAGTGAATTTGCAGAGGTCTAAAATATAATTAAGCACTGTGAAGCAACCCTTCATTCTGTGGTTAAAACCCACTGAGGATACAGCAGCTCTGTAAACAACCAGGTAGACCTAAACAGATTCCCTCATGTCAGAACTGAGGAAATTTACACTTTCTTCAGTCTTGTAGTTGTAAGCAACGTTTCTCTACACAACTTATTTTACGTTCAAAAACATAAGCGGGCTGCAAGAAAGTGTCAATAAAACAGTGATTCCCCGGTCAAGCTCTACAGGTTATTTACCAGAAGGCTTTTCAGACACACTCCATCCAACAAGGACCTAATTAAAGTAGCATCATCAGTACATGTAGGCTCCTTCCCTTGTGACACTCACATAAACAACGTAAGTGGCTAATTGCACAACATTAAGGGATTCTTCTCACCGTGAGTCGTATAGCAGGGGTTTTATTTATAGAGGCACAACTTTTTGATGCCATTTTTTTTTTTTTTGTGCTGCTACCTGTCTTTATAGATCAATACAGTAATGAAACTCCTTGGAAAAAGGGCTCGCCACAACAAAGCTTTCCCTTTTATTTCATCCCCATACACTTCATAACAAAGTTGCCAACATAAGTCAGCCATGACAGTCTCTTCAATTACATGACAGCGAGGAAGAACGGAGCATGATGGATTGGTGTCAAAGCTCTGGGGAGCCGTATAAACTAGACAGCAAGAGAGGGCTGCCCCATCTGCCAACAATCTCAATTAATCGCTGTAAAGATACAGGCACACTGCTATTTCATGCAGCACTTAAAAAAAACAACAAGGGCTTCTGTCACAACAGTGGGCAACACCCCATTTTTACAATGAGAAAACTGTATTTAGATGAGCAGGATTGGCCCGTCCATCAGCAGGGGGGAAGAGAGTCAAATTGAAATCTGACATTTAGAGCCTCAAAGCCTTTTTCTCACTGGCTCTGATATGAACTACAGCATGTGACAAATTGTATCAGGCTTGTCCCTGGGTGAAGCCTCTGATAATATTTAGAATTAAAAAGGGCATCCTTGACATTTCACATAAAGGTCATGTTTTGTGTTCATTAAAGCTCCCTTTTTGCATAAAGTCAGCTGTGGGGATTGAGGATTATTCTCATTATGTAAGTCCACCAATTCACAAGTGCCGCTTCATTCATTTCCACTCCTGTTAATATCAGGACTCACTGAGTTACAAGTAGAAAAGATGGACTTCCATGAGGAAGTTCGCTGGGTGGTTTCACTAAGGTGGGATGCAGATACAAGCGTTGTGGCGACTTTGTTACTGAGCAAACTCTAAAAAAGCTGATCTTCGCATAAATGGAAGAAAGAATTAATACAATATCTGCAAAACTCATCACTCTCTCTGCATGAAAAGATCTCTGACAACTTCACAAATGGAAATGTCTGTGATAAATTTGAATCTGTGGTAGCATGTCCATTTAAAACTGAATTAAGACACCTATCTCTAATATAACATCAGCGCCAGACAAATTAAATGTTTCATCCTCAGCTATTAAACAGTCAGAAGCTGTGTCGATATGTACCTTAAAGCTGATAGTGTGTGTGGCATTTTGTTAACTGGCTCTTCAGAGGCCAGGTAATTTGGAGCATTTTGCATCAATCCTGGTGCCAGCTATAGAAGAAAAAAATCCAAGATTGTTCACTTTAATTTGTTTAACATATGAAAACTAGGTTTGTTTGGAAGCAAATGATGGCGTAATAGCTGCACAAAATAAAACTGCTGAGGTTATTTTATTCATGCCTCATGCCAAGTTTGCTACTGCTGTTTTTATCTTCTTTTTTGTCATGAGGAATCACAAGACTGTATCACATGACTTCTTAAGTTTTTACTTCGATAGCACAGGGAACTTCCTGGTTTGCCGAAGGACCAGAGCGGAACGCCATTGGTCAGCTACAGACGCCTTTTGATCCTATTGGTTAATATTTAAGTCAATCACCTAAAGGAGGTGGGGCTGGTAGTTCGGCACGAGGAAATAGGTATAATAAGCACAGTAGCTTTTAGTTCCTGTGGGCACCACGAGTGAAATTTGTGAGTGAAAATGTGCCGAATTTTGTTTTTCCTGGCGGTCATCAGTTTACTGTGTCCTTCTGCTGAAGCACTGGACAACGGCCTGGCGCTGAAACCCACTATGGGCTGGTTGCACTGGGAAAGGTTCATGTGTAATACCAACTGTGACACGGACCCAAACAACTGCATCAGGTAAGAATATCAACAGTGGGGCGATTAAAGTGATCAGTTGTGACAACAGTCCTCCTGATGCTGCAAAAATAATACTTGCATGAACACTAGAGACTTTGTTTACTTTCTGTTTGATTAATTTCTTTACCCCACATGTTTTAGGAAGAGTGGCATTTAAATGTTGAGCATAAACTAAATCACTCTTGAAAATGTGAGATCTGTAATAACAAAACATTTAAAATGTAGTAAATGAATGGATAAATGCGATCACATCTCATTAAAATCTTTGTGGATTCAGGAAATGTAAGCAAATACGGTTTTTTTTTCGGATAGGACAGGAATTTGCAAACAACTTTGCAAGTGTTGTTAAAGTCATATGACTTGTTGAGCAAAACAAGAGACAGAGAGGTGTGATAGAGAAGGATGGGCTGGATTCAGAGGGGGACTGTAGGCCGACCGGTTTAGCACTTGATGTGGTTTTTGTCTTGCATGAAAAGCAGGTGATCCTTTTGACAGAACAAGTTACTCCAAAATATGAGGATGTCATACAGCTTCAAGGAAGCCGTTCCTGATGTGCAAACTGTCCATGCTAATGCTGGATTTCAAACTATGGACTCCTTTCTAGCTCATAGAAAGCAGCTCCCATGACTTACAAAAGAAACTTTCTCCCGGTACTTTGCTTCAGTCTGTCCTAACAAGCTCAAGCCTGGTGAAGTGTGTAATAACATCAAGGAAGTTTCTCAGTTTTTTTTGTCAGGTTTGTTTATAATGCACAGCTACCTGAGGACTAAATTAATCTGCATTTAGCAGACATGTGCAGAGCTTGTCTGGGTCTGAGTCAGGTATGTTCCAGCAGGAAATCCTGCAGAGCACTGGTCCCAAGGACCAGGATTGGGGATCTCTGTCTAAGATGAATTAGTTAGCTAATTATTCTATCACTTGACAATGAGCATTCTTTGTTACTAACATTAAGTAGTATCTCGATATTTGTGTGTGTCGCTTTGTTGTTGGAAATATCATTGAATTTTGGCATCTAACTGATGCTATTATCTCCACCTGTCTCCTCCTGTTGCCCTGGCAGCGAGCGTCTCTACATGCAGATGGCAGATGTGATGGTGAAGGAGGGCTGGAAGGAAGCCGGTTATGAGTACATCTGCATCGATGATTGTTGGCCCTCCCATCAGCGCGATGCTCAAGGCCGCCTGCAGGCAGACCCCAAAAGATTCCCGAGTGGCATCAAGAAACTGGCCGACTATGTAAGTAGTTGGTATGAAACAGGAACAAGAAGCTGACTGTGAGAATACCAAGAGTATTAGCAGAGTAAGTCCTCCATAAAAATCAAAGAGGAAAGAGGCTCAGAGGGACTCAAGAAAAGGGAGAAATAGTTTCCACTATTTCATCTGCTGCAGGGAGCCAAGTAAAAAAGATGTGATAGGATATAGTTGCTTTTTATTATCGCTTCCAGTTTTGGGACCGCAGAACGAGTAGTTTGCAGGTTCAATAATGGCAACCATCTGTCTGATATGCAAGACATATTCCCATGTGATTTAATGCATTGCAGTTTTATCATTCATTTCCTGCAATTTATTCAAGTTTGCAGATGTCGAAAAGTTTGGAGAAGTTCCTGTTAAATAAGTCTAGAAGCAAAAGTGATTACACAGTCAGATTACATATACATCCAGGCCCCCTGCAGTTATTTACATAATGAGGGGGAAAAAGCCAGATGTGGAACCCGGGTCGCAAATTTTGTTTTGTGGAAGTGGAGAACCTGAAACAAGGTGAAAAAATGCACAGATTCAGTTGGAATTTACCATGTTGCACCATCTTCATAGTGAGGAGGAGGAGGAGAAACCATTCAGACAGGCTGATTACCACCTCAGAGTTCACATACAGCATAGCAACACACACATCTGAAAAGTGATGTTCACCAGTAGAGGGATAGATTTAGCAAACCCTGAACATAAAGTTTTCTGCTGTGCGACATCGCCACCTACTGGTTTGAATATGTTTCAGGAAATAACAGCAGTGTAGCTTGTTAGTTAAATAAACATGTTTAAAAGGAAATCTTTTCTCCTTTCAGATCCATGCTAAGGGTCTGAAGCTGGGCATTTATGGAGATGTTGGGAAAAACACCTGTGCTGGATACCCTGGCAGTCTGGGTTACTATGAGACTGATGCTCAGACTTTTGCGGACTGGGGCGTGGATCTTCTTAAGTTTGACGGCTGTTTTATGGAATGGACTTTACTGGGAGAAGGTGGGACTTTCATTTAGAATTTAAATGTCTAGTTGTCAAACATCAGGACTGTGCATGAGCTGTAGGTAAACTATTGATTGCTGCTGGGGTTTTTTTTTTTGGTTTTTTTTGCACAAATCACATATTTATCACAAATGTGAAGCTTTTTTATTCTTTTCTACAGAAGATCCACGGTCATTCATTCTTTGGTTTATTTTAATTACTTTAATTTTTCTGGTTAAGGCTATATGAACATGTCAAAGGCACTAAACAAAACAGGGAAAAGCATCCTGTACTCCTGCGAGTGGCCTTTGTATGAATGGCCTTTCCATAAGGTAAGAGAAAACTTCCAGCTTGAACAGTAGTTTGGAATTTAATGAAAAGTCATTAACTTTGTGTTCAGTCATTGTAAAGAGCATTTCTGCGCTTCCAGCCCAACTACACAGCAATCCGTGAGACGTGTAACCACTGGCGCAACTTTGATGACGTGTACGACTCATGGAGCTCTGTCAAGTCCATCTTGGAATGGACTGCGTCTCATCAGGACATGGTCGTCCCCTCAGCTGGACCTGGGGGCTGGAATGACCCTGATATGGTACTCCGTTCTACTCCAGCTCCTCAGCAGTCTTTCTGATGATCTTTAACCAAAAAGAGCCCGTGGCGTTAAAGTACCAAGCTGCTTTCGTGTTCTTTACAACACACTGTAACTGTCTGGCACTTGAGGCAAAAGTTTTGTTGAACAAATTCACCAATTTGCTTTCTTGGAATGTGATGTGTAATGCTAATGTATTTTTTCCCCCCCCCTAATTTATGTTTTTTTTTCAAGCAGATTTAGGAGAAAAAACTGAATGTTCTTGTAAATTGACATTTTTTCCCCCATTTCTCTAGCTGATAATTGGGAACTTTGGCCTGAGCCACGACCAGCAGGAATCTCAGATGGCATTATGGGCCATCATGGCAGCCCCCCTGCTCATGTCTAATGATCTACGGGACATTTGTCCTCGTTCCAAGAAACTGCTGCAGAACCGTCTCATCATAGACATCAGCCAGGATCCACTGGGCAAACAGGGATATCGCACTGCCAAGGTGGGTGTGAGAACTGACAGAAGGCATTAAAACTTCCTCCATGGCATTTGTCTGCTTCTGACTTCCTGTCAAATGATCCTATGACTTGTTCTACAGATGGACAGCTTTGAGGTGTGGGAGAGGCCTCTGTCTAAAAACCGTCTGGCTGTCGCTGTGATGAACAAGCAGGAGATCGGTGGAGCCCGAGGGTTTGCACTGAGACTCATTCCTGGGTGGAAGATCTGCAACCCGCAGTGTAACGTCACACAGATTTTGCCTCAGTACAAAGAGATGGGCGTTCAAAACCAACAGAGCAGTATCATATTACCCATCAACCCTTCAGGCACTGCTCTGCTGACAGTAACCCCCATCAGCAGCGACTTCCAGAGGCGTTTCAAGCTGCACTGGAAGCCAATGTCCCTGAAATGAGACACCACCATATTGTACTCCTCAGGTTATAGATTTGTGGAAAAATCTTTTTTTACTTTTCAGGGTTAAATTAGTACGTTTTCAAAGGGATCCTTTTATGATTGAGTTTTAATATGGTTTTAAATATCCCTCCCACCTGTGCAGCATACTTGAATAGATTTTATATTTCACAAGTCTCATCACAGACTTGTTCATATGGTGAGGGTTATCTTTAGTAAGAAACATTTAACTGTGCACCTAACCTGCTTGAGAAAACTGGAAAAAGAAACCATTTACTCCAAAACTGTTTTGACACATTTATTGAAAATAGTGACAGCTTCATCCAAAAGACTGGACCACAGTTAGAACTGGATGACCTGGCCCTGTAAGGAAACAAAGGGAAATGTGAGGCAAAATGCTGCTTGATTATCTTGTGAGTTATTTCTGCTGCGTTTGTGAAGGTTCTGAATGACATTTGCACTGTAAAAGAATAAATTTCCAATAAAATTTTTAAAGTTGCTGGCAACACGACTACTGTATATAACATTGTTCATAAACACAAGTCAATATGGTAACAGACTTATGTGATTTAAAAAATAAAAAAAAAAAACTCTGTTACCATGCTTCCACATTTTCCTACAATACATCATGGTTATAAGCTACATTCACCACCCTGAGGCTACCAGCTCTCATCAATATATCATCACTTCAATGCCATTAAAGCTGAAGATGGGAACAATCATTGCAATTTCTTTAGGTTTAACTATCAAATGGTGGACTTCAATAAATAATTAAAATAAAAATAATTTCATGAACCAAAGATTGACGCTTAAGCGCCATAATCACATTGTTGTTGGTTCTCTCAAAAAACCTATTTAGTCTTCAGCTTATGCATGAATCGTTCTATCAGGTTTTGTTTCACCTGAAATGTTTACATCCAACAACAATTACATGGCAGCAAGACATTTCTAAATAACTTTATTTCAAAATCTCTTTGTAACAAAAAATTGTATAAATTTCATGACAATGTTAAAGGTAAAAAAAGAAAGGGAAGTAAATTTCATGTATTCCTAATTTATGCTGAAGTTTAAGACATTTTGAGTGTTTATCGAATGCAAGAATGCTTTGTTGCCTAAATAAACAATTCAGGCAACTGGGCTGAAATTGTGGCTTCTGACTTGATCAATGGAGGGAAAAAATACAAGCACAAAAATACAAGCATGAATACTATAATGCAAGCACAGTGGATTTTGAACATAAAGGTTGTATTTAATTGTTTGGCTGCATTATGTCTTCTGTTTGCCACCTATATGTAACATAAATTATGTACACTTAAAAACATTTGGCATTTCTAAGTCTGCCACAATCCAACAGTTATTCTATGAACTGGTTCTGCTTTTAATGTACGCACATTTACCAGCGTGTGTATATATATCATCAGAATGTCTGATTTACTGATGTAAACATGTCAAAAGATTCTGTATAAACAAAGTTTCAACATACAATAAGGTATTGGACCAACTGTGTTCGGTGTGGTGCGTTAAGGCTCAAATGAGCCATAAAACATTAAATCACTTGTTTGAATTCAAACAGAATTATTACAACTAATAATGCTAAGTATAACACAATGCACTCTACACAAGCACAGAGAGGACTCTTACCTTTCTCTTCTTGTCACCTCCCAACTCGAAGTGCTTGCATCTCTTGATGGCCAGCATTCTCTTGGATCTGCAGTTGGGCTCCACACACTCGAGCCTCAACACAATTTTCTTCGTAGTCTTAGCCTGAAAAGAAACGCATTTTAGTGAGTATGATAACTAGAAATTTGAAGTTACCGGTTACACGCTGTTATGCGGTTGTACCAGTTACACCCAGGGTCCAAAATTAACAATTGACTAAAGAATGGGACCTCTTCCCTCCTCCTGGCGATCAGTAGTGTGGTTGAGAGAAGGGCCACGCAGCAAGTTCTCAGCATGTGCGTCTCCTGTCATGCATTTCATGTGTGAGCAACATCGGCACCCATCGAGAATTCGAGAGGAATCCCGGATCCAAAGAGGAATGTCCAAATCAACAAACTTTGTCATGTTTTAAGTTTTAATTTGGGTAATTTCTTTTTTATGCTCCTCTGCTGTCTGCATGTACAAACATGTTCACATCACATAAGAACTCCTACTGTGGCATTTCTGTGTAACATTTAACTGAATTAATTAGCGCCAATATGTGGATATTTTTAACAGGAGCCTTCCAAAAGTAGAGTGAAACAAAGGATAAACCAGCAGGACCGCCCAGAAAGTTGCGATATGGAGACGGTGGCATTGTAAGACATGAATGTCCACACTATTCCCTAACCCCTCATTTATAACATAGGGCTATGCTATATAGCAGACTATATAGTGCACTCATTCCGTTGGTAATTCAGACACAAAGCTGGCTATTTTCTCCTCATTGCCAATCGATTATAAACTGTCACCACCATGTGTCTTCCAAATCCAATCCAAACTCATGGGAAAAAATTCTTATGAAATATTTTATTCTTCAACTGTTATATATATTATATAACATATTTAATCAACAAATAAGGAAATAAAATGAATGCTCTATAGTTATTTTTTCTTAACCTGCTTTGACATTTGTGTCACTTGTGCCACTTTGATCTCATGCTGCAATGCATTGTGGTCTATACTGACCTGTCTAGTGACCATCGATGCTCTACTTTTCAAGATGCATTGTGGGTAATTTTGAATGTACTACTTTTCTCTTTCTGGACATTCGGACTCCCTTAGAAAGTGTTCCTCTTATAGCTCAGGAGGATGAGCAGTCGGCTTGTAACTGGAAAGTTGGTAGATCAATTCCCCTGAAGCCTAAGTGGTATGTCTGCAAGTCTGGATAAAAGTGTCTGCAGAATAAAATAGTATGATCCCACTAAGTCTGTGGTGCTGTGGCACAAGGTCTGTGTCAGGAGCAGCAGGCCAGATTGCATGGACTGTCTGAATTTGTACTAAAGAAATGACATGTGCTTGAAAGTATGTGTCTAAAATAATAAAATATTTTGGCCAGTAAAAAATATGCTTGGTTTGTGGATTTTTTCAGCTGGGTTAAGCTAAAAAGTTAATTTCGGACACTGGTTTCACCAATCAAACTATCAGAAACAAAGACCTACCTTCTTACGGAAAATTGGCTTTGTTTGCCCACCATATCCGCTCTGCTTCCTGTCATATCTCCTCTTACCTGCAAGATTGTTACAGTTCAGCCACAATTCATTCAGATATGTGATTAATTTGCACACTGGGTGAATTTATTTACCCTGTGCATAGAGGGAATCCTTTCCCTTTTTATACTGGGTGACTTTGTGGGGCTGGTGCTTCTTGCACTTCTTGCAGTAAGTCCTGCGGGTCTTTGGGACATTCACCTGAACAATACAGAAAACATTATCTCCTAACAGTCTGATGCATTTCCAGATTGCAGAGGCAGGAGGATACAGGCCTACCTCCTATATAATATTACTTAACAGGCCTTCTCTTTGGGTCTACCTGACAAAAATAGTTAATGAAATGATTGCCGCAAATTATAACACCATTACCTACAAATAATGCCAACATATATAAAATCATGCTCTGTTGCTGCACCGAAAGCGTTTAAAGGCATTTGCTGGCAAGCTAGCGTGCTAGCATTTCAGCTACTTCACGTAAAGGGCGTATAATACTGTAAATATGGCTAAATGCTGTCACCATACACTGACTGAAGCTACATTTATTTTAGTTTGTCCAAGAACGGAGACTTGCTGGACATGAATAGGCGCCACCAGCAGTTTGTTTAATCTACCTACGTCGTAGTCACCATTACTTCCTTTAACAGTGGTAAAACCTACACATGAAAGTTAATAATGTCATCATCGTGTCTTTTAAAACATCACCATTACTTTCTAACTGAACATATTTAGGCACGATGCTTTAATACGCAAGATTGAGTGAGATTTTATAAACGTATTAGTGTAGTAATTTCATACCATGGTTGCGTCCCGATGTAGCGGAAAAGAGGAAGGCCGAGGCCGGAAGCACTTCGTGAAGTAGACGTCAGCGGTGAATGTGCGAACAATATGGTGGTCTGCCCCCTAGTGGTGGGACATGTCGGGCGGACACAAAACGACATTTTTAGTAAAACTGCAATTAGCCGCTGTGTCAGTACAATTTTCAGGCGTTTTTCATAAAGTAAAAGTCCTGCGATGTTTTTGGATCTACCTGAACATTTAGAATAGGTGTTTTCACTAACAGTGAACAGTGCTAGTTTACCTGGCACATAAACTCTGCTCATTAAATTCAGCTTGTTTGGTGACAGGTCAGAACTCCTGCCAGACAGGACTTTTACTTTCTGGACCAGGAATTGCCACCTCTGTTCTGCTTACATTCACTTTTTAAAAGTGAAATTTTACTTCTCATCTTTAAATAAAGAAAAAAAAAATTAGACTTTCTGCTGCAATATTTATTCAACATAATCAGTTGTCTACTAATGCAAGGTTTTAAAATCACTATCTATCTATCTATCTATCTATCTATCTACCTATCTACCTATCTATCTATCTATCTATCTATCTGTCTGTCAATCTGTCAATCAGTCAGTCAGTCAGTCAGTCAGTAAGTGAACCCTGGGCAAGCATGTAAGTGTTGGATAGCAGGAAGAATCTGGACTGCCTGGAGAAAACTCACAATGACTCAAGGAGAACATGCAAACTCAACACAACATTGGCCCTAGTTGAGGACCAAACAGGAATCCTCCTGTTCCCAGGAATTAAGCTGTTCACAGGAATCCCAGCATGACACAATCTTAACTTCTCACATTAGTAAGTTTGAATAAACACTCTCACAAGATTGAATAACCTTCTAAAAATCAAGGGCAAGGGGAAAAGTTTAGAAACTATTCTTTTTTCTTATTTTTTACATATTTATATGCCAGCTCCCCCTTCAGCAACTACAGCATGAACATAGTGTAATGTTCATATGTGGGATTTCAGTTTGCTGCTATGTGTTTGGCCTTTCTGTCCACCACTGATGGAGATTTACTCATGTTATCCTAAAATTTTTATCTTCCTGCTGCAATAGTCAAATTGGCAGTGAAGTGGACAGGTGAACAAATCCCCTCAACTAAAGGTATCACAATGTCACTGCATGCAGTATTTAAACATGGTCCTGTGAACAATGTTTAACTCGAATCAGTTTATCATCAGTACTGTCCATAGGGCTGATACGAAAATGAGCAGGAAGATAAAGGGGAAGTAAGCAGACTCGATTCCTCTCTGTGGGTGTGTCTTAACTTCTTGCTTCACAGACTAACACACATTTTATGGAAAGCAAACTACTGAGGCAAAGGTTCATGCCATAGCTTCACGCCTCAGCATCTGCAGTTGTTTGTCTCATGCTTTACTTTCTCAGGTGCTCGGTAAGTGACAACATTTTGCTTTACGGTCAATGAAAATTATTTGTCTTTCTTCGTTCACACGAGTGCACAAAATTAGTCTATAAAAACAGAAAATTTAGTGATATATAACACTAATAATCTTCAGTCTCATCCTCATATAATATGTTTAATTAATTAAATCAATGTTGTGTCAATTTGTACACGTACTCAACTGAAAACTACCAGAACTGCGTGTCTGTCTGTATAATGAAGAAATATTTGAGGTTTTTTTTGTTTTTTGTTTTTTTAAAATTTATATCTTTGAAGCTTTTATCTACTGAAACATTTTTCATTTGAGTAACTTGTTGACTGTGAGGCACTACTGGGTTTCTGTGGTTGCTGGTGCATGTTGATATAACTGAAGTTATCAAACTTTAATCTTATAATCAGATCCTATAGGCATGTGTGAGCAAACTTTATAATTAATGCATGCTAAATTTTTTTAATTATTTATCCTGACAACTGCCTTTCACATTTCTCATCCATGTCAACATATTTGCACATTTGATATTAGAACAGCTAAATGTCATGCCTTTGTTGCTTCTTTCTCTCCCTCCCTCTCTCTCTCTCTCTCTCTCTCTCTCTCAATGTTTCTCCCTCACACACACACACACACACACACACACACACACACACACACACACACACACACACACACACACACACACACACACAAGCACATTTCTTGCACATATTGCTTATCTGTCAGGAAACATAAGGAAAGAGAGCCTCTTGATAGGTTCCTATTTAAGCAAGAGCTTTGCACTTATGGTTATGTTTGTGGTGTCTTACACGGTGAGCACTACACTGTTAAATAATAATGCAAGTTTTTTTTAAATTAAAATATACATACATGTTTTTATGTATTTATTACAGCTACATTTAACTGCCATTTATATTCCTTAACAACCCAGCTGGGTCAGTGTGTGGACTGATTTCTGATACAACCTATATGCCCGATCACATAAATGAAAAAGTGAGGAAAAGCTTTCTTTTGATGTGTCGTGCAGAAAAAAAAGAGCATATAAAGTATAGTGTTTTACGTCATATAAACAGGTATACATCCGAGATAAAAACTCATATTCTATAAAGGCACTTTGGGTTTTTCTCCCTTCACGTTGCAGTGCAACACTGATGCAACTTCCCCATGAATTTGCCTGTGTCAGCCACAGTTAGTAAACTCCCCTCAGAAAAGACCAAAAAAGAGAAAGAAAAAACCCAGTATCCTTCCAACAGAAATGGTGCAACAACTTAAAAACAAATGCGATAAAGTCGATCGACGTAAGTACACCAGTACTTTGATTTTCAGTGTTATCAAGTTAGTGATGTGGGAAAGCATAGGTGGTGACAAATGAGGAATGAGTAAACAATGTTTCACAGAATACGGAACATTGCTGTCTGGTTGGGACAGCGCACACAACGCTAATAGGGCTTATCAGGCTGCTGTTAAGAAATGTCAGAGGTCTGGTTAGTAAAGAGTGACAGAGGTTTCTGGTAGTTTCACAGTTACAGCGTAGATGATAGAAGGAAGTGCTCAATGCTGAAAATAGGCTGAGCTAAAATGCAAAAACATCTGACAGAGACTGAGGATGAGCATTCAGCCGAGTGACGGGGTGAGTTTGAGAATCTGATAGTTGATATGTGAATAGATGTCACATTAGTCACATTAGTAACATTTCAGTGACGTTGAAACCTTTAATGAATGTTTGATTTTTTTTTTTTTTAACAACCTGATGTCGCTTGAGGTGAACACATCAGACAATAGTTCTTTTAGCCTGAGATGATTATTTGATGTGGTCTAAGTTTTAGTTCTGCATTAGTTGTAACCAAAGCTGCCTTGACATCCCGCTGACCCAGTGCTGTCCATGTTGAATTGAGGTGACTTATTCAATGATACCCAAGTTTGGGAGTACCGTTCTTCCTTTACCTTCTATTATATGTGAAGACAACTCAACTGCACCACATTTAGTCATATTTCATATTACATCCACTAATCTATGTGGTTTTTTTTGTGTGTATTTGTTTTTTCACGGTTTAAAGATATTTTGTCTTAGTGCTCTGACAAAGTCTTTATTAACACCTTCCACCCTCGCAAACACACCATCATTAGTATTTTCTTGTTCTGAAGGTGCAAGTTTCACTTTAAATATGGTGGTTAGAAAGTGTTGAAAGTAAGATACAGATACAACCATGGACTAAAATTACTGTTTCTTTAATTTGCCTACTTATCTAAGAATGCAGGTAAAGGGTAATGTGTAAATTCATGAGTCCTTTGCTCTTTAAACTGACTGCAAGGGAACACATTGTACATAGTGGTTGCTTATGTGCATGCAAAAATATTCACATGAACTGTGAATAAGAATTCACAGTTTGGATTCTGTATTTGCCTCATTCATAGCTTCCGGGTCCTAAATGTTAAAAAAAAAAAAAAAAAAAAAAACAATCAGAGAAAGGTTTCAGCATGTCTGTTAATGCGCAGGTTTTAGATAACAAAGTTTAAGATGAAGACAAAATATGGCTTCTCAAAGAAATGAAAAAAAAAAGAAAAACAGGAAAAATGGTACATTTGGGCCAAGATGATGGCCATGATAAGACAGCTGGGGAAAACATGGAAATGATGGAAACATAGGATGGAGTTGGCATGATAAGCCAAGCCGATATGCAAACTGTGCAGTTTCATTCACTGATAGGGCCTGCACTGTTTGTTAATCTCTTACCAAATCTATCCTTGTCGCGGCATTGCTCTGAATGACCAGCATGCAAGTATTCATGTAAAACTTTGCAAACGGAAGGCCAAGGCTGAGAAGTGTGAAATGCAACAAACCCAAACCCACTATTTAATACTGAGCTCAGTAAAACTGGGTGAAACCGTTAAAGCTTTCAGCAAAATGGCTGTCATAAGGTGTGAACACGCTACATAACGCTGTTTTTCATTAGGAAATGAAGTGTTGTGCTGCCAAGTATACCTCTAAAACTGCTTTAATTCATTACTTGTTTCAGTGTCAACCAATTTAAGTTGAATCATGTCAGACAATATACTGGAAGAAGTCTTCGTTAAGCGATCACAGCAGAAGAAGAAAACATCCCCTTTGAACTACAAGGAGAGATTGTTTGTTCTTACGCAGGAAAAAATAGCCTACTATGACTATGATGCTGACAAAGGGGTACGTATATCCAACTGGATGCAGACTTGAAACAGTCACGTTCTATTTTAATCCCAGAGTTGTTTGTGTCTTCATCTCTTGTACAGAAGAAAAAAGGTCTGAAAGGATCAGTTGATATTGAGAAGATCAAATGTGTGGAGCTGGTCCAGCCAGAGCCAAATGCTCCACAGGAGCGCAAGTATGCATTCCAGGTAAACTCTTATTCGTTCACTTTTCTGACAGAGAAAATATTTGCAGAATATTTGTTTTCACTGCTATTTTTTTCTAGATGGTCTTCATCTTAGAGTCTTCTCATATCTCTAGAAACACAATATTTATCTTGAACTGTCCCCAACCCCACCAACCCTTTCTGTTTTAAACACTATCTACATGTTGAAAATTTGCACCATGTATAAACATTTGCAGCATGTATAAAAATTTGCACCATGTATGAGGGTCATATCCGTGTTTCCTAAGTAGAAAACTGTCAAAACATTCTGAAAGTCCACTGTTAAGAAGTGAAACAGTCTGAGATTAATCAGGGGCTTTCAGGGGCTGTGCAGGTGTTGTCATTGTCATAAGACTCAAGCAGCAAGGAACCATTTACCATCTGAGAAACCCCAAGTAAAAGTTTGCACCATTCAGTATCAATGCAGTTGAAGAATAGAAAGATATTAAATACAGTTACTAACTCGTAAAAATGTAAACATGATCTTTTATCTTGATGGAATATGGATATTCCCACAGGTCATTTATGATGAAGGACCGCTTTACATCTTTGCAAAGACTGAAGATGTTCGGTCTGTGTGGATAAAGAAGCTAAAAGAATGTGAGTAAACATCCTGTCAGATTCCCAACTGTGTCCTGTGTTTATATATCTCATCATCTTTGTGATCCATATCATAGTGTTGGGCAGCTTGCACAATGGCAGAGCTGGAAGCCTATGCAAATGTTGATTTAATACACACTTGGTGTGCCCATGCGTCTATTCTTGTACATACACAGTGGTGCGCTTCAACAAAGACCTGATGCAGAAGTACCATCCTTGTTTCTGGGTTGATGGGGTGTGGCTGTGCTGCCATCAGGAAGTTAAACAAGCTATGGGTTGCAAAGTGCTGGATACTAAAAACGGTGGGGTCAACACTTCCTTCAGTCTGAAATCTGAAATAATTACAACAAATGATCTTCTCAGTTGATTAAATAAATGTCAAAAATAGGTTTTAAATCCGGAACATCGAGCCGAAGGCAGTCCAGGAAACCGCTTCCTCCAACCCCCATAGAGGTACACTCCAAGACCTTTTCAAATCCATCCTAACCAATCAGAAGCTAATTTCTTTTACATTACATCTAATAATCCTATCCTGTTTCAGGAGAAGGCGAGTCGCCCTTTGCCCCCACAACCACCTGAGCCACCTGCTTCCTCTTCAAGCATGACTGTAATAGCTGAGTACAATTACACCCCTTTGTCAGCCCAGGACTTGGAGCTGAGGAAGGATGAGGAGTACACCATCCTAGAGAAGTCTGACCTCAACTGGTGGAGAGCCCGAGACAAATATGGGTGAGAAGACTCAGATACAAAAAGTAGGATGCCAATGACTCAGAGCAAAGCCCAAATAATCTGTTTACACAAAACATTAACAGCCCTGCTTCAGTAAAAATAATGGGTAGAAGGCCATGACCAAAATCATTTCACACGCATAAAAAGAAGATGTTTCCTAATGGATTTTAACAGAATCTAAGTTAGATATTAAATTAACCGCATAAAAAGAAAGGGGTATGCATTTTTAATGCTTAAAATAAGTTTCTTGTTGTTTTACACTGTTTGTTTTTCTATTGCAGAAAAGAAGGATATATACCAAGTAATTATGTTGTGGAAGCAGAAAATGGGCTTGAAAGATTTGAGTGAGTACAAGTTGACCTGTCCAGGCCTTGGTGGATTAATTTCCATACTGTTACTTTCTTATTTTTTATATAAGCAGATGGATTTTTTTTTTATTTTATCTATGTATCTGCAACTATTGGATTAATAAATGCTGCAAATCAGAAAACAGAAAAATATGATTATACTTGTTTCTACAGCTGGTACTGCAAAAACATGAACCGCAGCCAAGCAGAACAGCTGTTAAAGTCGGAGGTAACTCAGGCCTACATTAGGTTAACAGAACAGAGGCTAAAGCATATCTTTATTTAGATTCACAAAATCTATGTTTGCATGTTGTTTCCTGCTCTCAGAACAAAGATGGAGGTTTCTTGGTACGAGACTCGAGCAAAGCTGGAAAATATACTGTGTCTTTGTTCACCAAGGCTGGTGGGTGAGTAAAATATTGCTGCCATTTATACAGTAAATCCATTGGCTGGAGTCATGTGTGATCGTGTAAAAAGGAGAACTGCACATAATGAAAGCGGAAACTGCAGGCCGCAGAGGGAGAGAGATGTAAATTATTCATGTAAAACCAGGACTAATCTGTCTGCAGAAGTTTTTTATCTAAGACTGAACCACACTGTGGATAAAACTGAACACATATTACTGGCACGTGAAGGTGATAAAATGCTTGGTTCCCGTCTTGGTGAAAACCTGTTGATACGATCTGGTGATGGTTTATTTTCTTATTTTTCTCCACAGGGACACAGGTGGAAGTTGCAAACATTATAACATCTGCACAGCTGCCCAGGGCCAGTTTTACCTGGCAGAGAAGCACTATTTCAACACTATCCCAGAACTCATCAACTATCACCAGCACAATGCAGCAGGTCAGTCCTTCGGCTGTGAGTGTATGAGATGCAACGCTGTAGGTGAACATACAAAAATAAAAAAAAAAATGTGGTCATGGCAACAAGAAAAGGGAAATTACACAACAGGGGGGAATCTTGTGATAGTTAAAAAATGGCGGAATAAAAATTATTTTTTTCTTCATATCGTCATATGAATTGCATAACAAAGTTCCAAATTAAATCTGCTTTAAATCTCCAGATTTTATTTATTATATGGAATACCGAATAACATGCCAGTCTTATCACACTTTGCTACTTAACATTTAAGTATGCCCATTTTATGTGCCCTTAAGAAATGACACCTGCCCTTACTTTTCACCCTAACGATAAACATTTAATCTCTGTGATGGTCAAGCAAACTGCAAAAGACCAATACAAAACTCATTTAGTACCATTAATATGTATATACTGCTTATATTTCTAAGTTAAACTGCTCTTTAAAGGCAATAAACTGTGGACATTCATACAAAAATCCAAGTCAATAAAATGTTGATCTAACAAGTATATGTGGCTTTGTTTTCCCACCTTTCTAGGTATGGTTAGCAGGCTGAAGTACATTGTATCCAACAGAGCACAACCTCCATCAACAGCAGGACTTGGCTATGGTAAGAATATGACTGAGTTCAAATGCATTTGTCTCCTAATAGATTCTGTCATTGATCCTTGTTTCTGGTAAATCATCTCTGATTGCTAATTGGAGCAGTTCAGACATCCCAGATCCTCTGAGATTCACCATCCCCTCTCTCACATCTGTCAACAATAAAGCTGAAAGCATCAAATGTTGTTGGTTTCTGTTTAATACGGTAGCTTCCAGTGCAGGGTAATCTTAATTTTGTCTTATTTTATGTAGGTGTTTGGGAGATTGACCCACGATACCTCACTTTCATCAAGGAGCTGGGAACGGGCCAGTTTGGAGTGGTGAAGTACGGAAAGTGGCAGGGTCAGCATGACGTGGCCATCAAGATGATTAAAGAGGGATCCATGTCAGAGGAGGAGTTCATAGATGAAGCCAAAATCATGATGTAAATACAACTCACCCCAAACTGAATTTTAAAACCGAATTTGCATTGGTTATATGCCCAAAAATCAGAAAACGGCCATCTTACATGATGAAGGGGTGTTAACCTTAACTTCTTTGAGTAAAACTAGCTAAATCTCCTTTCATTTTGTACAAACCAGGAAACTTCGACATGAGAACTTGGTGCAGCTGTACGGTGTCTGCACTAAACAGCGACCTATTTACATCGTGACTGAGTTCCTTGCAAATGGCTGCTTACTGACATACCTCAAGGAGGGCCTGAAGCAGCACCCAACAGCTGTCCAGCTCCTCGAGATGTGTAAAGATGTATCCGAGGGCATGGCCTACCTTGAATCACAGCAGTACATCCACAGAGACCTGGTGAGAGCAAAGATCTTCTGTGTGAAAGTGCAAAACAAATTCTACTGCATTCCTAAAGTATTCAAATAAACTGGTTTGGTTGTGCAAGAGAAGACATTTAAAGATTATGCTTGTAACAGAGGTGTTTCCTTTATCTTTAGGCTGCCAGGAACTGTTTAGTAGATGCAAATGGCACAGTCAAAGTGACTGACTTTGGCTTGTCACGGTAAACCTTTGCATATTATCAAATAAACAAATAAAAGCGCAAGCAAACTCATACAGTATGAAATTAAAATCCTCTTCCAATGTCCTCAGGTATGTTTTAGATGATGAGTACACAAGTTCAGCAGGTTCAAAGTTCCCAGTTCGTTGGTCACCTCCTGAGGTTCTTCTCTACTCAAAATTCAGTAGCAAGTCAGACATCTGGGCATATGGTAAGAAACCTAATTCCTGCTGCTTGTTTGTGCTTAAATAATCATTCATTGATTGAATTTGGGGAGAAAAGGCATCAACTATAGTTATGATAGCATATATTTTGTGTGTTTACTGTTCATTCTCTACTAGGGGTTCTCATGTGGGAGGTGTACACTTTGGGCCGACTTCCATATGAACGCCTTAGCAACACGGAAATAGGTGAACAAGTGCCCAGGGGCCTTCGTCTCTACCGCCCCCAGCTGGCCAATGAAAAGGTCTACAACATCATGTCAAGCTGTTGGCATGAGGTAAGTGAATTCTGAGCCACAACTGTGTATGAAAATACTTTTTGGAGCCCAGTTCAACTGTTTCACTTTGCTTCTTTTTTTTTTTTTTTTTTTTTTTTCCAGAAAGCAGAGGAGCGACCAAATTTTCAGGAATTGGCACTGACGGTTCAGGATTTACTTTATGAGCTCCAGTAGATTTCTGAATAAACAATCGATTTGCAGAAACATCTCAGTCTGATCCCCACAAAGAATTTCCACTTATGCCTGAAAACATGTGAATTAAGTGCAATGTGAATGTCACTATTGCTCATTTATTAGCCTTTAAATCACATCAGTAGAAATAGTACCATCATTTTGAATGTGACGATTTAAGGATTAAAATCTGTTTTTAATATATGCTGTGTATTATATTATCTGTAATTATTGTGGAATGTAAACACCTTTGTATATAAGACAAGCTTTGAAAGCTTACATGACTTGCATAAATTAAAGCCAAGTATTTCAGACTTTAAAATGTCATAAACATGATGTTAAAAGAGCATGACTGTCAAAGTTACTGAAATGTATGTTATACTCCAAATTCCCTCTCAAAATATATGACAAATGTATGTGCCCTCTACATTCAGTACCTGTCGAATGTTTGGAGACACTTTTTCTTGTATAAAACTTTCTATTTCCTTTAAATGTGCTTAATTTAAAAAGAACACAAACAATAAAACATTTAATAAATATAAAGTTCTCAAGTGGATATGGCTTAGAGAAGGTT
>NC_136610.1:19705189-19737758 GCF_933228915.1 Telmatherina bonti | reverse complement strand
ATTTCTGGTCAGTGCTCTGGAACAAAGGGCTTATCTACAAGGGGAGCTATGAAGGCTATTACTCCACACAAGATGAAAGCTTCCTCATGCCATCGCAGATTGGTAGTATTCTGGATTCATCAGGGAAGGAGATAAAAGTATCCCTGGAGAGTGGACACAAGGTAACTAGGAGAAAACTGAATAAGAGGGAGCTTTAATGGGGATGTTGAACAATTTCTGAACATTATTCAGTTGAGTCATCACAAATATGTTTTATTTGCCTTTGAAATCTAGTTAAACATTTTAGTCTAAGCATCTTTGCTACAAAGTAAAGGGAATGATTTCCAGATGAAAATAAAGGTGGGAGAAACGTATGATCATGCTTAAATTTTTTATTTCATCCCACCAGATTATTAGATTTTTGACCGCTTGTAATTTGTGAAAGTGCTTTACTTAAATTTCTGGACTTTGTTCCCTGATTTAATCACTACCTTTACCTGTAAGGCTATATCTTGTTTGTTTAATCAGTGCTTAGACCTCTTTCTATACAGTCTATGGCCTAGACTAGTGTAAAAGTGAATGATTGCTGAGCTACTTCTTGGTCCAGAGAAAGGAGCTTTGAACGGACTCTTCTCACATCAAGCGATTTCACTTTGGTAAATTTTCTCTACTTTTTTGCAGGTGGAGTGGATGAAGGAGGAGAACTACATGTTTCGCCTCTCTGTGTTCCAGTCGCAGTTGCTCGACTGGTTAAAAGCGAACCCTAAAGCTATACAGCCCGAGTGCTTCCACCATGCTGTTCTGCAATGGTTGCAGGAAGACCTTCATGACCTTTCAGTGTCGCGTCAGAGAAGCCGTCTTCAGTGGGGCATCCAGGTCCCAGGAGATGCTGAACAGACCATCTATGTGTGGTTAGATGCACTTGTCAATTACCTCACTGTTGCCGGCTATCCAGAAAGACATAATCAGTGGTGGCATGTGGCGCACCACATCATAGGAAAGGACATCCTAAAATTCCATGCCATCTATTGGCCAGCTTTCCTTCTTGGAGCTGGACTGCCTTTGCCACAAGTGATACACGTCCACTCACATTGGACAGTTGGAGGAAAGAAGATGTCCAAAAGTTTAAGTAATGTGGTGGATCCTTTTGAACACTCACAGATGTTTACAACTGATGGTATGAGGTACTTTCTGTTGCGTCAGGGAGTCCCAGATTCGGACTGTGATTACACCAATGACAAAGTTATAAAGCTGCTTAATGCAGAACTTGCAGACTCTTTGGGTGGTCTGGTGAACCGCTGCACAGCTCCAGCTCTCAACCCAGCTCAGGCCTACCCAATGTTCTGTTCCCAGTCTTTCCCCAGAGAACAGGGAGGCAGAGCTGTGACTGAAGACTACCACCTGCTGGATGCTGTGAGAAGCCTACCAGAGGTGGTAGAGAAGCATTATGACAGCATGCATGTGTATAAAGCTCTGGAAGCTATTTCAGCCTGTGTGAGGCAAACAAATGGGTTTGTTCAGCGCCACACACCTTGGAAGTTGGACAGAACGGACAGCCGAGACCAACACTGGCTTGACACCATCATCCACGTCTCCCTTGAATGTCTAAGGATTTATGGCACATTGCTGCAGCCAGTCGTGCCAGAGATTTCTAATAAGCTGCTGAGCAGACTCGGGGTGCAACCAGGTGAGAGGAGCTGGAAAGCTCTGGACTTCCTGCCAAGGTTTCAGGGACAGGACTGTCCCTATGAAGGTAGAGCACTGGGATCTGACTTTGGAGTGCTATTTACCCGCCTGAAAAGTCACAGTGTAGATAAACAAAAACCAAAGAAAACAAAAAAAAGTGCACATTCCAAATGATGTTTTTTTTTTTTGCCATACCTTAGCAATCATGAACCCCTCACTATTTTTTGCAGTCCTGCAGGAACATTGAAAGCACCTGTCTGTGACCCGATGGAATGTCAAAGGGTTAAATTTAGATTAAGCTTTATGTCCCCCCAAAAAAATATAAGGATACCGAGCAACACAATCATCGCTTTATCCTGTTCCAGTCTGTTCACTCAGTTTCTTCAGATACGCTGGCATATTCTTGCTCACAGCTCCAACAACAAATTCATTCCTTTTGCAACTATATCCACCATTTTACCACCTGCTGAGGTGGATTTCTCAATTACATGCAGGAGGACAGTGTGATGAAAGAAAATTATGTGCATTCTGAAACCTCACAACATGAAACTATCTGATAGGCTTCAGTTCCACATGTATGTTTTCTGCTGCGGCATGCCAAACCATTTGCTGTCACATGAAGTCAAACATACATGTACAGCTATCCTAACCTGTGTTATTACAAAGTAATCTCTCAAACTGCATTATGTTGTAATATGTATTCTCTCATAAAAGGTCATTGTTCCACAGGCAGTCAACGTAAAAGGACATAAAAGACATAAAAACTGACATGATTTTTTTAATGAGAAATACATGAAACTGAAAAAAAAATTGTACAAATTGAAATAAAATAAAAAGAAATTGCATTATTCTTATAATTTGTGGTTTTTTTTTTTTTTGTTTTTTTTTTTTTTTTACATAGACTTTTTCATCATTAACCAATAAGTGTTTACTTCAAATGAGGCTCCCCTCTGACAATCCATGATCACACACAACTGAAGTCATGATATTTTCACATCGTTGCCTCAGTGGTCAAAGCTGAGATTTGGTTCATCTGTTTGGTGGTCCTCTGCAATCAACTGTCCTCACTTAATTTCTACAGGACATGTTCTCCCCACAAAATGGGCCTTGTGTCCACACACTACTATAAGCAAGCATGATCAATAATATGGATTGGTGCCCTGTCCTGCTTGTGTATCTGGGGGGGGGGAGGGGAAAAGATTAATTACAAACAATGGCATTAGAAGCATGGGTTGTAAATGAAAACATGGAGGTTGACTTACTTGAAAGTTGTTGTTGCAGCTGTCTGACCAGAGCTGCGGTCTGCTGCTGCTGCTGTGTCTGCTGCATCCCCTGCCGTGGAAACTAAAACAGATTAACAGAAACTTTGACATTACAGCATTTCACAAGTTTCCGTGTAACTGATGTTATGGGTGGATCAACATTTTGTGGCATGATTTTTACAAAGTTAGGCTGCAGGTCTTTTTTTTTTTTTTGGCACACTTGTTCACATTGTGCTCTAAAAGTGCCCAACATCAGACTCCAGTGCGAACTGTCTGCAACCATGCATGGGCAGATAAGGACATCACACAGTTCACAGAAGTAAATAAGGAGGTTTCCCATTAACTTGTCTGGAACAATTTTTAAGCTGTTGCACAACTGAAGCCAACAAAAAGAGGTCTTTATTTTTCCCTTTAACAAAATATGAAGAAAATGTCGAGATATTATATTACCATGTGACAAGTCAAAATGATTAAAGTGTAATCTTAAGCTTTCTGGTATATATGAGGGGACAGAAGTATTGGTGTGTGTTCAACAGGATTCTGAGCAAACCTTTTACCATAAAATGATGCCAAATGTTTTGAGTTAAAATGAAAAAAACTGATCTAGATGATAGTCTGAAAAACTAAGACCATCATTAAAAAAACAGGTATGGGTCATGTTGTGTGCAAAGAAACCAGATTTTGTCACTTTTGCCTGCATTGTGAATGTAACCCGAGAATTACAATATCTTCCCTGAACAGCACAGTGACATGCAGTATGTTAGGATGGATGCAGACAGTGTCACTAAATATCAGAAAATACAATTTGGGTCAATCTATCAACTCATTCTGCAAAATAAAAGACTATTCAAGCATTGATGTGTCAGCTTTGGACTTACCATGGGTTGCTGGGGGGGCAGTGGCTGCATGTTCAGGCTCTGGTTTGGTGCCTGTCCTGGAGGAGGCACCGCTGACACCTGCTGCTGTTGCTGCTGTGGAACTTGTTGAGGAGGAACCTGCTGTGGCTGAACCTGCTGCTGCTGTTGCTGCTGCTGCTGAACTTGGGCTTGTTGTTGTTGTTGTTGCTGTTGAACTTGGGCCTGCTGCTGCTGCTGCTGCTGCTGCTGATGCTGTGAAAATGGAGGAGAAAATAAAAAGTTAATGGCAAAGATTTATGTTGAAGATATTCTAACAAAATATTAATTAGGTGAATAAATAAAATCCCTTTTCCAACTGTTGTAAGTAGTCTCGTGCTTTCCAAGCTAGATGCAGACTCCAGTTAATTCAGGTTTTTGAAAATAACATTTTTATTATGCTTTACAAAATGACTATTAATCTATGGCAGAGGATTTCTGGTTCGGCCCTGCAGAGCCTAACCTAGAGCTAAGAAAGTATTGGCTCCTATAAGAAGCTAGCAAGCAGTTTGTACAAGATATAAGTAGAGCATAGCACAAAGAAGATTGTGCAAATAGCTGTTGCTTATCTGTGTGCTAAGATCAGGACCACTGGGAATGAACCATGACCTCCAGAACCAGCTGGTTTTTAGCGACAGCACAGATTGCTTAAGGAATGAAATTTTGTTTGATAGTACCTGATTTTTCTAATCGTCATTTCGGAAAGGTTTAAGGAGCGAATGCTTCCCATTAAAATGACCAAATAGAACTACAGTACACACCTAAAAACATGCTGGACATATAAATGACCCCAACAATGATGGAAAAATCACCAACAGTTAAGGCTGAAAACCAACCTTTAATTAATATGAAGATATTGACTATTCAAGTTTTAAAACTTCATGTAATCATGTTCTGTTGGCTGGCTTTTGTATCCAAATATTGATTTGCTAAATCAGATGAATCTCTTCTATGAATGACAATAAATAAACCAAAACAAAGTAAACAGACAAATTTGAAGGAGAAATGAATGAATGATCCATCAGTGACATACTCTGATTCTGAGGTACTGCTGTTGGTGTGCTGCTTGTTGTTGCTGCTGTTGCTGCTGTTGATCTGTCAGCATCGGGTTTGGCCTCAGGCCTGGATGGACTCCCTGGGCTCCCATATGACCAAGATTGTGCATGATAGGATTCTGTTGGAGGGGCTGGTGAGCAAACCTTAAGTTTATAAGACAAAGGAAAGGAGAAAAATGAGGAGGAATAGCAGTGTACCAACGACACAACTTTATATATAAGAACACAGCAACAGTGCTGCTCAGATCTAATCAAGCCGCAGCCTGACACTGACCTCTGTGTGTTCTGCATATTGTGTGCGTAGCCAGGAGCCTGCTGGTGAACATAACCACTAGGCCTCTGTGGTATTTGCCGAAGAGGATCCACCACAGCTGGGTTGGCCCCCGGATGCGCACCCTGGAAACTTTGGTTCCCATAAGTGGGGGGAACTATACCACCACCCTGGGAAGGATGCTGCTGCATTCCCATGTGCGATCCATATGTGGTATAGCCCTGAGATATGTTCTGAAAAGTGTTGATAATTAAAACAAGAGACAATGAAACCATTACCAACTAGTTTCTTTCAAAAATAGTCTATTTATGTGGCACAGACAATTACATATAAAAAAGCAGATAGAAAAACAGACTTACCTGTGATGTTTGCATTGAAGTGTAGGGTTGATTAGGTGTCATCTGTCTGATCTGCTGCCCTATGAGGCCTTGATTCTGCTGAAAGTAGTAATAAAAATAAGTGTAGTGGTACAATTATACACTTGAATTATACACTGAATTTATATACAAAACAACCCATACAAATGATCAAATATCCTATTTCTACACAGCTTATAATGAACGTTTTTGTCAACTTTTCTTGACTGAAGGGATTTGCTTGAAGAGACTAACTCACCAGTCTGACCTGTAACTGATGTCGCAGCATTTGACTCTGGGGCAAGCTAGGCTGGGGTTTATAACCCAGTGGATATTGCTTGTCCATTCCCATCATACCAGGCATGTTACTCTGCATGCCAGACATCATGGCTGGATAGGTGGGCCGAGTGGGCATCATTTTGTTCATCTGTGGGGTACGGGTGGGTCTGTAGGGAGTTTCTAAACCTGGACCACCTGTTGAAAAATCAAATAATATGCAGATGGCATTAAACACGTTTCAACCAGGATGACAGATCATGATGTGAGATTTTGACGACAGTATTCTGGAGGCTGACCTGGAGGCAGAGGCTGGTTCTGTGTGTAGATGCCCATGGTCTGTGGGTTGTAGGGTAGCCTGCCATACGAGTGGCTCGGCATCAAGTCTGGCACATTAGTCCCATAGGCAACACCGCCCGGTGTACGGTTACCATAATCCGGCTAAAGAAAAAGGAAAATCAGTTTCCTGTCCAATCTCGAAATCATTGTTTTGCAAAGCCATACTACTTTGAGAGCATAAAATTCACAGATAACCGACCTCCGTCTTGGAAGTTCTCTTTTTCTTGATATTCTTCTTCGCTTTTGACTCAGAGGGGACAGCTGGTACATTCTTTTCTGGCTTCACTGCCTCCATTATTTTCTTCTCTGGCTCTTGGGAGACGGGTGTAAGCGGCTCCTCTTCCTCAGGAAGTAGTTTGAGAGGCTCCAGGTAATAACTACGAGGTTTGGGTTTCTGGTGGGTGTGGTAAAGCAGGAAACGCTGCTGCTCCTCAAATTTGGTGATCTTGCGATCCACGCGCACAGTACCAAACCAGCCCCAGGAGAGAGGTGCCGAGTGTTTTAGACCCTCAAAGACATCCCATGGAGAAATCTTCTGTTTGGTTGATACTTGAAGACCCTTGTGGAACAGCAACAAAGCACTTTTAATAAGCTCAATTTCTAATGTACAGGTCACAATGACTGCCTACTGCAGGTTAGATCATTTAAGGATATTACTTTCCTCTAGGAGAGAAAAAAATTGAAGAAATTGTCAGACAGGCTCATGCATTTTGAGAGAAATCCCATAAAATAAGAAGATTTGATAGCACTAATATTATGCTTATTGATTTCTTAGACATACTGTGACCAAGAAAAGACAGGAGTTTCCTGTAATGTATTTCTCTTTACAACCTATAATTTCCCCCACCACAAAATAACTCATCAGTAATTCTATGCATTAGAGTCTGACAACTACCCACTGCCAGATCTGACAGTGATTACCGCTTACCTCCTTCTCAAAGCCCGCAATTTTGTTGCCCTTTGTGTCTATTAGCGAGCCTTGAGGTTCACAGGTTATGACATCACGAGTTTGCTTGGGCAGCGGCAGAAGCTGGCGAACCTTTTCCAAACTTTCTGACTGCCGATCTCCAAGCTCTTTCTGTGGAACCAAAAACAGATGAGTAACAACACTAATAAATGCTTTAAAAGAAATTCTTTGAGGATAAAGTGTTTTCATAAGAATAGATTATTCAAATGTGTTTTAATTGCCCAAAGATCTTCAATCCAGGTCCTTGTTTTCCAGGTTTTCCAAGCATCCCAGCTGCAACACACCTGATTTACATCAATGTGTATTTAGCAGACATATGCAGAGCTTGTCTGGGTCTGAGTCTGGTGTGTTCCAGCAGGGAAACGATGAAAACCTGCAGGATACTGGGCGTTGAGGACCGGGGTTGAGGATCCCTGGCCAAGGTGACATTATCAACAACTGCTGGCCAGAAAAGGTCATTTTTTGCAAGTATAGTGACTGAAAGTGTAACAGGCTTTGAAAAACAAAGTGATGGTTCAGTTGCTTCATTCTAGTCAAACAGACTCTGAATCTGACGTTTTCAGCTTGAAAATATTGTATTCCACACTGTATATTATTACAACTTCAAAATCCAATGCAAATTTAAGTATATAACAAGCCTGCAAGTCTTACCCTGAGCTTCTTGACCAGGTTCATGTACGCCCTCTTATTCTCCTCCATGCTGCCCTGAGAGATGCTGGACATGTCAGCAGCCAGTGTACCGTTTATCAGCACACTCAACATGTCCAGGACAGTTGTAAAGAGCTCGCTGTTGGAGAGGATCGAATGTTAAAGCAAGGCAAACTGACGAGTTTACAATTAACTTTTTTCTTTGTTTAAAATGAACCCTCAAGTTCCTGGACAGAAGATAATTATATGGATTGTGGTCAACACTCACTTATTGGACTGCATGTCAACTGTACCGCTGCTGATGATGTCGAGGAGCAGCACCGCCCACTCGGTGGTCTGCTGGGTGCTGCGCTGCACTGTGTCAAACATGCCACCAACCTTAAAAAGGAAAGAAAATATATTAATTGAAACTTAGAAAAACAAACATAAATCCCGGTTTAGAATACAATAGCAGTGAAATAACATTTGTTTAAATGTGTTCGTGACCGATTTAGAGACAAAATGACCATTCCTGGTAAGTGCTGTTATATTGCTGTGTTAACAGGGTTCATGTTTTGTTTTCTCAAAAGGTGTAAAACAAGAAGGGGGGCTTTTATTTTGTCAATATATTCAATCAATACAATCTGTTATCAGTTGCACAATGAAGCTTGCTGTGGTCTTTGAAAGATGCTTACAAGATTCAGTCGCAGCTTCAGAGCCTCGTGCATCATTTGCTTTGCCTTGCAGTCATCCTGATACTGATCCTCTCTCCAGTTGGTGACAATCTGCTGCACTTGGCTGTAGAGGGAGGTGAGAAGGCCTTCTCTCTGCTCATCTTGCCCCTTCAGGCAGGTCAGGACCAAAGACAGGAACGGCTGCTGGCTCAACAGAGACATACTGCAAGGGAAGAGTCACACAGTTATTTGATGGCCAGGATACACACAAAAAAAAAAAAAATTAAAAGACAAAAGAAAAAAAACAAACAAAAAAAAAACAATGAAGGGATATGTGAGCTTGCTGCGTACCTTTTCTGTTTCTGCCTATCCCTCTCCTTACGAGAGGAGGAGCCAAGGTGCTGTCCTTTCTCGAGCTCCTCTCCGGCTGCCTTCAGTACATGGCCCTGAACCGAGGTGGGCAGTTTGGCTATCAATGGAGCCACCAGCCAAACACCGGAACGCTCTGATGAGCTGCAAATTAGTCACAAATAGTTGCTAGAGTTCAGCATCGCTGAAATAAATCCTCCACGTGAGAATGCTTCATATTTTTACCTTGATTACAGAATTTGAGACATTGAAACACAAAAAGCCACAACTCAAAATGCATCTCGAACAGACACACCTTAATATAGGTTTCATCTTGCTTGTGGTGCTGTTGTTATTAGATGCAGAGCCACTTTGGGCTGCTGCTCCATTTCCTGAGGGGTTGCTGGAGTTCATCTCAGCTGACTTCTGGAAAACCTCTATAGTGGCCTTAGCTATGTTTTCCAGGAGAGAGTAAAGCTCCTAAATGGGAGATAAAAAAAGAATCTTATATTTCTACTTACAAAAGTAATACTGTAGGGGTATGTTAAAAATATAACAACTGCAAAAAGGAAGACTTACATTGTTTGTGCTCTGTTTGATCATCAGCTGCAGCTCCAGAGACGACTGTCTCATTGTCCACTGGTCCATATTCTTGATCAGGAACAGGATTATTGTGCAAGATTTTACAAGCAGCTTACATTTTCAATATGCCCAAGATACACACTGTCCTCACTTAATTAAATATGTTCTCAGCTTCTGATTTGTCCAGGAGAGGCCAGCAAACCCCAACAGTTTAATTTTATGAAACAACTCGGCAGTGATTATAGGGCATAATAATAAACACAGTTAAAGCTTGTTTTTAGACTTATACTTTGTACTTTTAACACTAGTTTTTAAAACCCCCAAAAATGTATCTGAAGCAAAATACACACAAATAGGTTTTTTAGTACTAAATGTATTTTTTTTCCCCTCTTACCTGAAGGATGCGTTTGATTCGTTGCCTCTGAGGGTTATCACCTTCATCACTGTCCAGCTGGCGGTGAGGATAACAGATAAGCTGCAGTAACCGTTGAGCCTGAATGTTCACCAGAACCGGGTCCTGCAGAGCACTGCTGTCCTCGGAGAGGGACTTCAGGCAGCGTTCTCCAACCCATTCCTGCAAGAAACCACAACAGAGGGGCAAGACATTAAAGAAATGTTTCAGCATTCAACAAACTCTGTGATCCTAGGGCATACATTCAAGCATCAAGACAAACTCAGTTGTGCAGAACAAGCTTGACTAAAGGCAGGGTGGGTGGTGAAAACAACAGGGGCTTTGATGAAGAATGGATGTGCACATGCCAAAGGTATGTCAAGTAGTCTCATGAGGCCTCAGGGCATGTTAAAAACTTGACTAATACGGGCTCTCTGTGGTCTTCACAGCAATGTGACACAAATGCTTTTGACTGCGTTAAAAAGAACCTCATTTGCCTTAACAGAGGCCTAAAGGCAGAAAAAACAACAGAAAGAATCACATTTAACAAGAGGAAGAAAAATGGCCACAGGTACTCAATTAAGAAAGCCATTTCTATTGATTTTTTATTTCTACAACTTCATTTTCATCTTCCTATTTCACTCTGCGAAGCACTGTCAAGTTCACTGCTTTAATATAGTTATTTTGCAGCTTATATCCTCACCTGCTGGCAGATAGTCTTCAAAACATACTTTGCATATACATCCAAGCTGGCTGTTTCTATGGAGACATTGCGCCCTTCAGATATGTCATCGAGACCAGCAGGATGTGACAGACCAGATCCTCGTAGCTCAGCGTCACCTAAAACAACACATGGAACAAATTAAATCAGCATAATCCTCTTCATCCAGCAATACAATATTATAATAATCTGCTAATCTGACACATTCCAATCTTTTAATCAGGTCTGAAATCAAATAATGTGTTCCTACTTATATGCAAAGATCAATACCGAGCATAAATACAGCTTTGAGGACAGCAAACACTGCTCCAACAACTATGCTGTTCTGGGAGGCAGCAAGAAGGTGGCGATCACAGGACGATCGAATTCCAACAGTAGATTTGTCTGCAAAGATGTGAAATAAGACCACAAGTAAGCATCTAGATGATAAGGAGAAAATAAAAAAAAGGAGAAAAAAAATTATGGAGTAAGAGTAAAATCTTTTAGGTTGAGTTCACTACCTGACTTGACACCATCCTGAGGGACAGGGTTTCGCTGCGGTGTCTTAAAAAGATGGAGGAGAATTCTGCAGGTGAGTCTCGCTCCTGGCTCAGAGTCCTGCTCACTGCAGGCTGAAATTGAGATCAGACACATATGCATTCATTAGAACTGGCTTTCTTCACATCTTCTTGAGGAGGTTCACGCTATTTTTGGATAGACTACACAATCCACTACATCAAAGTCATGCATCTAAATTTAAACCTTGTCATAGATATACTCATCATCCAGCAGGATCAAGTGGAATTTGCATGGAGTTTGTTACAGCAATCTTCAATTGCACCTCACCATTCCTCCCATTAACGATGCAAAATCCTCCAGATGCATCACCTGACGGACTGGTTCCCTCTCACCACACCTCTTTGGTCTGCTCTGTTGATTTGGTGCCCTCCAGATAAATGGATGCTGCACACGTCACCACCCCGGTATAAGAAGAGCTGCAACTCTTCATTCCCTGGCAGCTGTTTTGTGAAGACAACTTGCCCATCTCGAGACTGGCTATTTGTGTTGCGCTTTTAAGACATTTTGTGGCTATAACTGTGGTTTTGTGGATTTTGTGTAGAGATTGAGCTTACCCTTAGTATTGCTTTTGGTTTCTGTGTCGTCAGTGGTGCTGCTTTAGTTTGTTTGTTTGTTTGTTTAATTTGTTTTGAGCTGCACCACCTGGCTTTCCCTTCGGCTTGTCCAGCTGTTTGTTTTGTGGGACAATAAATTCCCTAAAACCGTATTTTATGTCGTGTCCTTTTCGCCCTAGCGAGCCGGGTCGTAACATAAGTGGGGGCTTGTCCGGGATCTCATTCAGTGGGTTCCCCGTGGGTCTTTACTGTCTCTACATATACTTGACTTCTCCCTTTAGCTTGGACCATTTTGTAGCTTCTCCCTTTCTTGAACTACTTGACTGCAGATTGTGGAACACTCTGGATTGCAAATCACGAATAAAAGCCACCAAGAGCCAGATTAAAGCTTTGCTGGTGGAATCGTACCTTGTGGGAAAGCCTCATAATTCATTTGTATTAGACGAATTTAAAAAGTGTATACCTGACTGTGTTCTGTTGTACTTAAATGAAAGGGGACGCCCATCTTGTCAGCTTCTGTTTTCGCAGATGAATATGTGTTTACGCACAAAACATTTTTTCCTGTCTGTACTGAAAAGCCCCGCTCTAATCCAGTACCACCACCACCACTACAACCTGTCAAAATCTCCACTGTGAAGAAGACATGAGAATGTTTTTACTGTCACAAACATGGACATGTTATTGCAAACTGCTTGCCTTCGGAGTGCAAAAATCAGTCAAGTCCCCAATTTTCTAAGGTTGTTGGTTTGATTCTTGCAAAGCCCCACTGTGTAGTCCTTGGTTATGGTGAGGACAAAGTGCCTAATGCATGTTTTGAACCATTCATTTTGACGGCTTTGCTTCCCTCACAGGTAAACCTGCTGATCTGCAGCCAGTTCGCATCTGAAGAGACAGTGGAAGTTCCCAGTCTCTCATTCTTGCCAGTGCTTTGCCTTTCTCAAAGCACTGGTCTTGTGATTTCAGTTTAATATTGGTGCTGAGATGGAATATGTTCCCAGACCAGTAAATAATGTTTACATAAAATCTAATTTCATCACAGGTTTCTTTCCTATAGTAGTTTGTCCAGATCTGCCAATAAAAGATATAGCCATGTTAATGGGAAATAGTGTTGCTGATGGCTTAGTGGCACCCCATTCAAGTATTGGATGACCAAATGGTCAGTAAGACACCACAATCTTTTTCACCAAAATCCCAAGCTGTATCCATATTGTGTGGTCACACATGCACAATTGTGCATAAATGCTGACTCATCTCCTCCTGATTCAATACTCAAGTCACCATTCTCTGACCATGACACGGAAAGTAAGACTAGACATGAGCCAATTGCACTAGAGACAGAAGAAGTTTTGGAACACCAGAAATGTAATGTGCCACATTCTGATGTTGCTCTTAATTTAACCCAAGTACACTTGTCCGCAGCTCGAAAAGTTGATCCTTCCTTGATAGTGTTGAACAACCAAAAAAGGAACAGCAAGCACACATTTGTAAAAATGAAATTCTCACGCATAAACGGTCACCAGCTGCTGCAGAAGGCTCAGCATGGAAACTCATAAAACAACCCAACCCAGCACAGACAAAAGGTTTTGTCCTTGGCGCTTGAAAGTCAGTGGTCTGCTCATTTAGGTATTACAAAAAACATACAAACTTTTGCTGAGACATTTCTTTTGGCCTGACATGAAACGCAATGTATCCGAATTCTGCCATAGCTGTCATGTCTGCCAAGCTGTCTGTAAACCTAACCAGGTTGTACCCTCTGCTCCGTTGTGTCCGATTCCTGCAATTGAACAAACCTTTGACCACGTCATAGCTGACTGTGTTGGTCCTCTTCCCAAATCAAAAAGTGGAGATCAGTTCCTACTCAGCTATGTGCGCTGCAGCCCGTTTTCCAAAAGCCATTCCATTGTGAAAGATCACGGCTACATTAGTTATAAAGGCATTAACGCAGTTCTTTTCCACATTTGGATTACCAAAGACCATACAAACAGATCAAGGTACAATTTTCCATTGTAGACTCTTCCAGCAAATGGTTCGCACTTTGCATATTAAACACGTAATGTCCAGTGCGTACCATCCAGAATTATGTGCTCTGGAACAGTGGCAAAAAACACTAAAGGCAAGTGAGCCAGGCTGTAACAGAGTTGCTGTTTTGAAATGGGAAATGAGAACAAAATATCTATTTACCACCAGTGAGGGCTGTTGGCATTTGGCAGGTGTAGTAGCATTATAAAATTAGCCAAACCCAACCCAACCCAACAATGAGGCTGAATGAGGCTTTGTCTCCACAGTGAGAGAAAAAAAGATTGACCATGGATAGACAGAGGCTTCAGTGACAAGGCATCAAGTCTCACCAGATCAAATACTTTCCATAATTTCATTTTAAATATATTATTTAAAAAATATTGTGAAAGACAGGGGCAAAGTCAAGTATGTACTAGACCCCAAAATATTAAACAGATGGTTATTATAGACAATGTTTCAAGTTTCTGAAAAATATGGTTTGATATGACTTTTTTTTCCCCCTCAACCCCAGGCTTCAGATGGTTGCCTAAACAGTCTGAGATCATCATGTCTTGGGATTTGAAACAAAATAAAATAAAATAAAAAAAAACACTGTGAATGACATACATAAAAGCATCTGACTACTAATCATTCCATCTAATCTAAAAAGTTTTTAATAATTACTAAGGGACACCTTCTTCGAGTCATAAGAATTTGACCAAATTGAGCAAAAGGTCAATTAATCTACTGGGACTATTGGAGTTGAAGAGACAGGGAAAAAAAAAAAAAAGAGTAAACCCCTTTTCCAATTTAGGAACCATTTCCATTAGTCTAATAACTGTGCCTGTACATACATATATATGTATACACAAATACCTCTTACCTGCATTGAGAAGAGAAGGAATGGCCACACAGCGGACTAGGTCTTCCAGGAGCAAGCACTGTCTAGCAATGAGAATAGCTACGAAGGTTGCCAAGGAGTCATGGAAGGATAAATCACTAACCTGAAGGACATGAATGTAGAGATCAACTTTAACATTACAATCATTTAAGTAACAACCAAATACATGACAACAGAAAAAAAGTCTGAAGTTGCACAGAAGAATAAAACACTTAAGGCATTTAAGAGCTACATCAAGACTTGAAAGTACAACTTACATCCACGTTACACAACAAATCATTGAAGCCACAGTTCCCATTATTAGAGGAGCAGCAAAGAGCTTTGAGGATGCCAAGCCACTCGGCACTTAAAGAGCGACAGTACGCCGTCAGCTCTGCACACAGGATCCCGATGTCATTCACCCTGAAAGCAATTTACATGGCATGAAACAGTGGTACAATGAAGGAGACAGCTATCTGAACCATACACATTGAGCTGAATCAAAACAATAGTAGTGTACCTTTCAGGGTCTCGGTGGTCCACGCAAACATCCATGAGTACGTTACAAACAAAACTGTAGCGGTTAGCTGGGCTGTCGTTGAGGATTTTGCCCACCATGGAGTGGTTGAAGTTGACAGCTGAGGGATTGGCGATGGCCTCCATCATGAACGCTGGATCCCAAAGCATGTTAGAGTCCGACGGGTCAATATTACAGTAGATGGAGTTTTTCACTTTAGAACAGAATTCACTGTGACAAGAGAACATCAATGGTTATATTGGTTACTGATCACTTGAAATTTTACTAGAAAGAAAACAATATTTGTTAATTACTGAAAGTTGTGAGAAGCACTTCAAAGGAATGAAAAAATCTGTTTCATATTTTTCTGCTGGGACAACAGGACTCATGAATGCACCCCCAAACAGATGATTTATCCCACCTAAAGATCTCTCCGAACTTGTTCTTGAGGTTACAGGAGGTGTAGAGGTCATACAGGTAGGCCAAGATGCAGCGCTCAGCTGAGGAACAGTCCGCCGGGTTCACGCCTGACTTCACCACAATGCGCAACCTGTGAAGACATTTAAACAAATAACTCACAAGCAGCTCATTCACGTCCAAGTTTGAGGAAAAGGTTTTAGATATTTTCATCTTTTGCTTAGATGATGCACCAATAATTGTAATTTTTTTATAATCAGCTCAATGTGGAACTACAACCAGCAGCTTGCTAACACAAATAACACATCAAGACTGAAAATAGGCTAAACCAGCTAGAATTAGGGCTGTAATGTCAAATAGACAGCGTTTACAGTGTAGCTTCCTCTTCCCATGCACCTCCTTAGACAGATAACTAGAAGTTACAGCAACACAGAGCAGAATGACTATGATTGGTCCATTTTTTTCATGTTTTTTTTCTTGTTTACACAACACGTTCAAATACAATTGTGTTGTGGAACACAAATGTCAGCTGTAAAAGGCTGAAATTTCTGTATTCTTCCTGCAGCTATTTTCTGTCATTTAAAAGCTCTGCTTGTTCCTGTTCACCCTATTCAAAACTCATACAGCCAACAATATTCTGTTTTGTAGCAGTTGTCATTAATTAGGTCATTTATTAGGTTTTTGAAATTGTATTCAAATTTCAAAACAGTGCCACTGATGAGGGTGATGGGAGTTTGGCAGTCACACCTACGCAGACACGTTGCCCATGCATAAATTCTCACACAAGCTCACATCATTTAAGTAGGTGCTCATGCAGGTTCCGCATCTGAAGTTGAATAGTACTTTCTGCTGCACTTTGTCCCATGTAGCAAAAACCTACTATGTAATGTTATTTTCTCTACTTTTCAAGAGGCTATCTTCCGTTTTTTGGGACACAAGTAAAACAATGAACAATGTAGAGATCTGTTGTAAAAGCTGAGTTTTAGTTGTTTATTTCAGGTTTTTTTTTTCTCTCATTTCAAGGTAAGCTACTGAGTTAAATGCACTAGACTGCTTTACTGTCAAATAACAATTTTGATGAAAGCCAGCAGCAAACAGCATTTGCAGCGCCAAAAAAAATCTGACCACCTCTTTACAAAGCAGCAGCAGATTTAACTTAAAGTGGATCAGTAAATCTTACAGATAAACATTTATGGCTTACCCATCAAAAACTTGTGCTGTCTGCTCAGGGTTAAGAATAAGACAGGAATGGTATCTCCTCAGCACAGCAACAATACACAGACACAGGCTGGTGGTGTAGCTGCCCACCAGGCTGGATGACTTCAGCAGCAGCTCGGCTTCCACGAGACTCAACTCATTCAGGAGCTGCAACATATGAAAATTCAACTGACTTTCAGCCAAAAGATATAAACTGACTTTTAAAAGGGATATTTCTGGCTTTACTATCGATAGATATGAGGACATTAAAGACAGAGTTGCAAATACCTGATTAGCAAAGTCTATGAGGCCACTAATATTGAGGGAGTACTCCATGAGGTCAAAGATGAACTGAATATGTTGGACAAGAGGCAGGTGATAAGACATCCCTAAGGCAAAGCTGGTGATCTGCTCAAGAACATTTCTGGACACCTGAAAAGAAAGCAAACATCATGAAATGGAAGAAATGATCAGAAAACTTTCTTCTTTTTAAACCACCTGCAGCTTGTTTTCCGATTGGAGAAACATGCATAGTCATTCTGCAAACTAGGAACCCTTTTTTTGTAAAATATACAAACTAAGACAACAAATTAATATGAATGTGTCTAACTTTTAGATTCTAAATATAGTTAGAGTTTATTGAAACAAATGATGAATGAGACAGTACTTATGCATTAAATATTAGTCTTTTGAATGAGTTGCAGATATGAAGCTGGAAGTTCTGTCATCTTACCCAAATTAAAAACAAAAAATTCAAATAAAATTTTTCACATTCTTAGAAATCTTTAAGTGTCTGGAATATTATTAGATTTACTCTGTGCTATACTGCTCCTTCACAACCTGTACCATTTTAAATATCTTGTGATTTATTTGATCCTTCAAATTATTTAAAATAAAGAAACCTTTAACAATATTTAATTATATTTATATATCATCAAAGTCACCATAGGCAGGCGACTGGTTTGACATTTGATCAGGCTTTTTGTTCTAACCTGGGAGGTAACCTGATGCTGGTCAAAATGGGAGAGGAGCTGGAATTTGGAAAAGATATCCTCTGCAGTGGGAAAGGCTTCCGGCTTACTCCTCTTCCTCTTTTGTCCTTCCTCCCCTCCTACATGAGGGAAAGAGAAAATGAAAAGATAGTTACCTTAAATGCATAAAAAAAGCAGTATTTTTCATTTACGAGAAACACTGTTGTGAGCGGAAGGTCATCATGAATGTGCAGGAATGTGCCACCACAACAATGCAAAATCTGAAATCCCTCTTACGACGGTCATTTGTATCAGAGATAATAAGGCTGTGAAGAGATGAAGCCCATTGTCATAGAAATTGACTCAAAAAAAGTGGCAAGATACATCCAATAAAAGTCAAACATAAGAAACTTTGAGGAAATTCTCACAGACTCCACTTTCATAGTCGAGGTTGGCAACTAGGTCAAATAATGATTTAGTAATGACCAAACAATTGGCATGCCTGGGTGTGAGCAGTAAAACACAAGCAAATGGGAAGTCTGGGCCATCAGTCACAAGAACTGAGGTGCATCCTCACCGGTTTCTGCTGTGCTTTTGCGGTTGAGCACCTTCAAGATGTCTTTGGTAATTTTCTTGATGGTGTGTCGTGCTTCATCTCTCAGTTTGCCTACACCGTAGAGGACCACTAAACGCTGGTTGCATTCATGACTGGCACTTTCCTCCTAAAGACACAAACAAGGAGATACACAAAGCATGAATGCATCCGAGTAACAAAGCAACAAAACAATGGAACCAAAAGAAAGAAACATGCTGGGGTTTCAGGAAAAACTCTTTTCTTTCATTTTTGTAGAATGAGTCAGTTTTGTCTTTTTAAAACATAATTAAAGAGAAATAAAATCTAATGAGGTACATGAGCTGAAAAACAAGGTAAGCTTTAATCATAAATACATTAATATTAATTTCTATTCACTAATTAGTTTATTTGATAGGGACAGTGTATATTAATGAACATCTATTGCAACAGATGTAAACATGCTGGATTATAGCTAACAAGCTCATTTGTCTCTGTCGTCCTTAGGCAGCGGAAGAAGGAATACATGATACATAAAATGTTTGAACAAATAAAAACAGAATAAAAAGAATAAAATATAAAATGCAGCATAAAGATAAAGGTGAAAACACAATTAGTTTGTTTTAGCCAGTGTTTAAGTTGTGTTTTAAAAGCAGGAAAAGTGGGATATTCTCTTACTGTGGGTGGTAAAGTGTTTCAAAATTTACCACACTTCACAGAAGTTTATTTTCACCAAAGCTAGTTGGGGAATTTCAGAGTCTCCCATAGAGAAAGCCCTGGACCTGAGTCCAATATGAGTTCTTAGTCTAACAAAGTCAGACAAGGGAGGAGGAGCCAGTCCATTATCAATGAAAAATGAAACTGTTTAAAACATGTCTGATAACTGATAGCTGACAGCTTTAGGGCTGTGGGGTGGACCCTGGCCTGCCTGGGTGCTGGGTGGTTGCCGTGGCAGCGGCTCCTATGAGCATGCGGGGGATGGCTCCGGGTGTGGATGGATCCCAAAGATATTGTTTCCTCACATCAGTATCGAGTCAGATGTTTATTAATTAATTTTATATTTTTTGTTGTTTACTTTTTCTCCCTACATTCAGTTAAAAAGACAGTAGTTAGGGTTAGTTGTGTTGTTGGGAGGGGTAGGGATGGGGAGAGTGGGGGGTTTGCTGTCTGTGCTTGCGTGTGTATGAGTGTGTGGAAGATAACATGAGTTTTTCCATTGTTTTAAAATGCTTTGTTATCAACTTGTTGTATGTAAATGTTTATTTATTATCTTTATGACTTGGTTTTATCTTACAAAGCACTCTGTGTTGCCTTTGGCATGAAAAGTGCTTCAGAAATAAAGTTGGATTTTATATGACAACTGAGATGGTTCATTTTGATTTTATCAGTGAGTTCAAGGTCATATTGTATGAATACTTTCTATTTATTTAACATTATAATTTACAAAGTCAAATTTACAAAGAAGCGGAATCTCCCAGTCAGATGTGACAAAATACCTGGTGTTCAGGCTTCAAGACTGTGACCATTCTCACCTGAGGAATAGGGAAGTGAGTGGCATACTGAATGTGTCTGGGCTGCTCATACAGTTGAGGAAAGGCAGGGTCCATGCCTTTGCCCTTACAGCTGGCCTTGCTGTCCTGCTCTGGAGCAGGTTTCTCCGGAGAGGGGCTCCCTTTGGATTCACAGTGCATTGGAGGTGAGAACATCTGGAGGGAAAAGAAACAGATAAGTTTGTATTGGGAGGGGACTAAACAAAACCGATTTGCAACTTATCTGTAGATCATGATCAAATATACTGGTTTACCTCATCAAAGTTAGCACTGGAGTTGTGATCCATTTCCATTGACTCAGACAAACCAGTGTCCTGTTAGACAAACAACAACCTCACGTTAGCCTTTCATATTATTTCCTACTTCATAGCACGACAGAACAACAGATGTCTCCAACATGCCTCCAATTTGACACTGCTGCCTGCATCCTGTTCTTTGCGCTCTGATTCATCAGAGGGCTCGTCGCTGGGAGAACGAGGGCGTGGCAGGTGGGAGTCAGAAGCCAGATCACCACGGGAGATCAGTGTGCACATGTAGATGTTGTGGGAAAAGACATCATGACGGATGAGCTCACAGAAGAGAAGAACCAGATTGGAGAACTCCACTCGCTCGCTTTCATTTCCAGGCTCCGCTATAAACATGTAAAAGAAAATTTTGAATTATTTAATATTAGGTAACACCCTTTTGAAGCATTCTGAATAAACATGCAGCAGGTAATCAGAAGTGCAGACAAATGGATCTAAAGTTGCTTAAAATATCAGACTAAGATCAAAATAGAATAACTACTGCTGAAAGCATAAAGTGAAAAGATAGACGTACTTAGTGTGGGTGCCTGCGTGTCAAGAAACTGCAGCAGTACATCCTGAAAGACTGGCAATGTGGCGGCTGAGAGGGATCCGGATGATACAGAGCCCTTTTCATCCACCACCTCAGACTCACCACACCTCTGCAAACCAACACAGACAACATATAAGACAACAGTCTGAGCGCTAAATGTAGAAATCCTATTTACAAATCTCCTTATTTAGCAGGTTCATTGTGTTACAGCTTGTTTATAGATAGAGGTAAAGAAGCCAAAAAATATGAGCACGTATGATCTAAATGTTTTTCAACACATTTAGGTGGGTTTATGGCTCTTTAAGACCCCCACAGCAGTAAGATGGGATAAAATAAATAAAGACCAATGCCTGTGTGAAACAACCAATGCCACTTGGTCACAGTTTTTGTTTGTGTTTATTTAAAAACACATTTGGAGGGTCTAAGTTAAATCAAGATAAAAAATAAATTAAAAAAATAAAAAGGAAAATGAAAAATATGTACATATCCCAGCTTTTTTCTTTTTTCTGTAAAGTATCAAAGTCTCACCCCTTTAAACATTTATTAATCCTTTTATCGATCCAGACTCAGATTGACAACCTTTAAACCTACAGCAGATATTTCTGTATTTGGAAAAGCCACATCAAAAAGGTTGAACGCTGCTGCATTAAGTCAGTTTACAGAGACATGCGGCTGTATTCAGCTGGTGGTTGTGCATTTCTCACCTCTGCTTCTATTTCAGCCTGTCTCTTTTCCAGCAGCTTTGCCACCACCATGGCCCTGTGTCTGCCAGAACGCTTACAGCACACTGCCCACTCACAAAGCAAGGTCACCACTGCATCATCATCAGGTGACATCTGGAGACAAACATGCATGACAGAAGAGCTAAAAATAGAATCACTTGCTGACGGGTTTTGTTATGTGCTGATTGCAAGATCACAGCAAAGAAGCTAGAGACAAAAATTGAATGAACTTTTCAGCATATAAAAACCAAGAGGTTGATTTTAATGCGCACCATATTTTTCTGATCAATGCAACTTTACCTTGCAGTCACTTGTAGTTATTTGGATGCTAAATCCATAAAGAAATCAAGCTTTACCTCATGGCCATCTTTGCTCTGGCCTGAACCAAATATCCTGTTATAGAGTGAATCCAGTGAGTTGTTAAAGTCAGACTTCTCAAAACTGTGGTTGTCTAACACCTCCAGGGTGTGAAGAACTCTCCCAATGGTGAAGCCTGGCAAAAGATTACAACATCTTGAACTGTTGTTACATCTTGAGAACTGCTGTCTGAGGAAATGAAGGGATGCAGCTTTCTTACCCGCCGTCGTCTCCTGGCACTTATCAAATGACCACCGGAACTCCACAGCCTGGCCTCGCTCCTTAACTTGCTCCTCAATTTCTCGCAATTTTGCACGAACCTGCAGCAAATGATGGATTCAGAAAAACATCATCCGGTCAAAATTATGCTTGAAAACTATAGTATTTCAAATCCAGACAGAGAGGAAAAAAAAAAAAAGGTGGCCAAGAGTTCCAGTTTAGGGGGAAAAAAAAAAAAAAAAAAAAAAAACTAACTAAAAACATTCAAGAGTGCCAACACAAACCAGAATATATCAGACATGAACAAGTTTCTTAAACTAAGACTTTCCATTCGACTTGGGAAACCTTCTGCGCACCGAATGGACTGTACTTATTTTTCACTCCAGCATTTAATCTGACTCAGTTTCCTAAGTTGTACCTTCACTGATAAACTAATAATTTCTTTCTTGCCCCAGTGTTTAATATGCATTGAAAAAGTTGACAAAAACAACTTGATGTGCAAATAAAATTCCAATCGCTGTCCAAACTAGCATTCAATTTGAGAGACAACTAGAAAAACAGAGATAGAAAAACAGAAGAGGATAGCAAAATTATTAACAGTACCTGCTGTGTAAAGGCAGTGTTTCCTCCTGGCATTGGCAAACTGGAGGGGGCGATGGGAAGTAGGTCCAGAGGTGAACCGGTCTTGTTTCTGCTGTCTGTTAAAGAGTAATGCCACACCAGAGCACTGGGACAGCACAACACTATGCTCTGATGTAACAACAACAAAAAAAAAAAGACAAAAAAACCCCAAAAAACAGCAGAAGAAAGGGAAATAAAAAGGGAGGGAAAAGTCAGATATATAATGTTCAATAGCTGCAGATTTTCTCATTACAGAGTAAAGAAAGACTCAAAACATCCCTTTAACTTCAGAGCCGTTTAATTAACAAAGTACCTGTAACATGCAGCTGAGGCCAAACACCAGAGGCCTGTGCTGAGGGCAGATGTAGAAATCTGTGAAAGGTGTCTGGGGCTGGTTACCCCCCGCTGGCTGGGAGGTCGGGGTGGGTGGCAGAGCATTGCCTTGCTGTGTCAAGATGCTGTGGGCTGGATGCCCACCTGTGCCAGGACCCAGGCTCCCATCACTTAGCAACAAGTTGAGGCGGCGTGTGCAGAAGTAAGCCAGTCTTCGTGACAAGTAAGCAGACTGTACAAATTCCCCTGAGTACTGCGGCACAGAGGAGAAATTCACAGCATTACCCACAGCACTCAGTGTCCATTAACACCAGTCAGCTTAGCAAGCAGGAGTAAAAAAAAAAAAAAAAGAGTGAGTGCGAGTCCCTGTAGGTCCTGTCAGGAAAGGTCAGCAGCGTCAGATGAAGACACAAAACATGATAGACTGTTGACAGCTGGGAAGGCTGACATAACAGAGCTGCTTTGTGTAACTGTACTGGACTGCATGTTTCCCCCAAAAGTAAGCCATTTGTGCATGAGTGCTGATGTGAAAAGCGTTGGGTTTACCTGTAGCAGAAGCGGCAGGAGAAGTCTGAGAAGCTCATCTTCACCGGGCCGGACCTTCTCAAAACACTCCAGCACCCATGTCAGGAACTCATGTCTGTCCAACATACCATCCTGGACAAAGGAGTAAAACAAGATTATTGTCATGTCAAGAAGAGGAACACACACAAAAAAAACCTTTTTATTAATCAGTCATTAAATGCAACACAACTGCATAATTTGGAAGTGACAGGAAAGCATAGAAATCCACATTAAACGGACTAGATTTTGTGCAGACATGAAGCAGCCAGCTCATCAGTATATCATGGGGGCATCCTGAAAATGTTTGCTCCTTTGTTCTTTTCTATGCTCATCTAGGCTAATATTAAAAAATTCAAACTTATGTTGTCGTGAAACAAATATAAAGCAGGCATCAAGTCCAGCATAGTTTTCCCAGCTTACAAGTTGCATCAAATCGTCTACCTTGTAACTCAAGAGAATTTCCTGAAGTGAGGATACACAGCTGCAGTCAATAACATGTGCTTTTATTTGCTAGTGAAGCAACCAGACAAAAATCTCCGCATGTTACCAAGTGTACAAAAACAGTCTCCAAGAAACACATCTTATGTAAAAACAGAAAGTAATATTTTATCCATCATACATTTCTAAATTTCCCACCACAAATTCACAAAACACCCTATTATGACATCATCAGTACTTGTTAACAGGCTATGATCACCTGATTAAACACAACTATAAACCTACTCTCAGTTTTGTGAATTTGTGCTCAGCAGTTTAAAAATATAAGTCTTTTTAAAAAATAAAACATTCTATAAAAGCTAAAGTTGGTTGCATCAGTAACTGAGAAAACAATTATGCCGAAACTGACTAAATACTTTACTCCAAAAACATTAACGATATCTAACTTTGGATAAGAGTTACAGAAAATATAAAAAGTTAATGCTACACAGACGTATCATGAATGCAGTGTATTTAAGTAAAATCATTTAATGGTAATCCTTTTATTTTAGATAATTACTGAAACAAACACTAAAGCTAACAAAACGTGGTGTGTATACCAGCACAACATAAAAATATCAACGCCAACACAAACAACTGAGGTGACCAATACGACACCTCCCTTGTTTTGTGTAGATGTCGTCTCGGTCTGATGATGACAAAATATGAAGTTCAATGAAGAGGACTGTTTATATACAAGTTGTCATTGAACCTGAACATTTAACGGTAAATTTTTGGTTTAGATACTATTTTGTGGCTTATCACCTTGTTAGAGAACAATAAGTGCTGTGGTGAGTAATTAAACATGAACAATTGTGCAATAAATAGTTTAGAGAAAGTCAAATGAAGTTCACATGGACATGTTACAGTGCCCGTTGACATCATACAAAAAGCCAAATATCCCCAACTTTAAGTTAGTTTATATGAAAAACTATTTGTAGCACACCAGCAACAAAGTACTACAATTGACTTATGTGTTATTCATGACAGTGTTCAGGAGTAGACATAAAAGGAGTGAACAGACCTGAAACATGAACATGGCGAGCTTCTCGTTGTACTCCCATTGCTTCATGGCTGTGTCCACATCCGTGGGCATGGCTGGAAGGGGTGAGCTGCAGCCCTGACTGGGAAACTGTCTGTAAAACTCTGCCACCTTCTGAAGCTGCTCCCAAAGATACTTAGTAATGATCTGTGTCCATTCTGCACACAAACAAACAAGATTATGTCAAAATTACCAAATGAGTTCAATGCTGTGGCTTTATTGCTCTAATTTTCACCACACTTCCTACCATATTATCCCTGCTCTTTGAATTCGGCACATTTCCAGGTTACAAATGAATTTGCACAAAAGGCAACTTTACTGTTTAAATAAAGCACTTGAGTCAGATTTTTCTCTCCTTGCCTTCCAATAGCAAAGTATAGATTTACTTTACAGGGGAGTTCCTGTTTCAAGGAAGCATGAACTACTTCCTAACAGATTTAAATGAGATCAAGCAAAGCCTGTCAAAATGGTAACTTCAAACCATCACTTTAACTGGACGGGTTATTTCAAGGAAAATGAACAGTCTCCCTAAACTTTGTTACCTTTTCCAATCAGTACCAGTCTTCATTCCAAACTCTTTACTAAAAGTCTTTAGTAGTCACTTTAGATTCTACAATCAGTTCCTATATATGGAAAAAGAAACCCTCGAGAACAGGGATGTCAAACTCCAGTCCTCAAGGGCCGGTATCCAGCAAGTTTTTGTTGTTTCCCTGCACCAACACAGCTGATTCAAATCAAATGGATCAAGGAGCTTTTTGACAACCTATTTATCAATTTTGGTCAGGTGTGTTGGAGCATGAAGCCAACAAAAACCTGCAGGATACTGGCCCTCAAGTACTGGAGTTTGACACCCCTGCTCTAGAATATACTTGCAGAAGTCCAAAGCAATTGGTGGGCTGGCGTTACTCAATTTCCATCAGTGTTATTGGGCACCTAGCATCCGGTCTTTATTGCACTGGGCTTAATGGTAGATAGACCAGTTCCACAGCTTGGTTGTCTGTGGATGTCAGTTTAAATCGAAGCATCCCTCTGACAGCCTTCTTAGACACCCAGTAACAAACTCAGTGGTTCAACAATCCCTCAGATTTTGGACTGAGTTCAGAAAACGTTTTAAATTTGTAGTTTTTCCCTTTAAAGTCCTATTTTATCCGGCTATCTCTTCCCTCTTTCATGTTTTCGGATTGGCTCTTTAAGGACTGGCAGGTTAAAGTTATAAAGTACTTAAGGATTCTTCATTGATGATAACTTTGCTTCTTTTGATCAGCTTTCTAGTATATTTGGTTTTCCAAAAACACACATTTTTCAGATATTTACAAATTCTAACAAGATTCGAACCTGAAAACGAGACAATTTGACATCATTCTGTTCTCATCGCTCCCTGTTGCAGTTCAAGGTGGTCCATAAGGCCCACAAGTCTCTCATATTTACCTAGACATGAACCCTCAGTGTAATAAGTGTGACAGTGATGAAGCCACATCGATTCGCCCATTCTGGGCCGGCCCAAGTCTCGGACCATTTTGGCAGGAGGTTTTTTAGACTCTGTTCATTGTCTCTGGGGTAATCACACCTCACCTAACCCCCTTTTGGGTTTACTTGTTATTTTCTCAGAGAACTACAATGTTTCCTCCAACACCCATCACATTTTGTCTTTTGCTTCCCTCGTGACCTGGTGTGTTATTTTGCACAGATGGAAGGCTGCTGCCCTGCCAACCCACTCTCAGTGGGTATCAGAGGAAATGTTTTGCCTGAGCCTGGAAAAGATCAGGTACCGTGTTCAGAAACAAAACAAGAACTTTTAAAAAGTCTGGGGATCATTTGTAAGACATCTTTCTAATCCCCATTAATGCTACCTACATCAATCTTTCATTCAATTATTTATTGCCATCTAAGTTTGAGACAAGGAAGAGAAAAACTTTACTTCCAGCTTTACAGCTTTGTACGTTTCCTGCTGCTTTAAGGAAAAATGTTTTGCATAGAATTGTTCTTCATTAATCTTTTTTTTTAAACAAAAGAAAAAACACTATCTGAGCACAAAATATAATGACAGAAACCATAATTAACTTACCTATACAAGGATCAATCACATGTCTCTTCTTGACTTTAGTTTCTGTGATAGCTGCATGATAAGCACAGGTCATCTTGATCATCCATGCTGAACGCATCACAGGGACCAAGTACTTGGCCAAATATCCAAAAACTTCCTCCTTTTTGTTAAATATTGGTACCTGAGGCAAAAACATTTAATGTGGGTAAGTTATAAAAAGTGAATTAAAAAAATTATCTCTGAATAAATCAATAAAAATGGAAATAATGAATTTACTAACAGGTAATTTATTTATTCAAGTTTTTCTTGTTTGAAGAAAAGTGATCATGTCATTTTCCAAAAAATCTGGCAGCTAACTAGATATTTATATCATTCACTGCTGTATATTTTGGAAAATGGATCCACCTTAAGACTTAAAGCTTTACTCCAATTTGTTATAAAATCTTAAACTCTGAAGTTATCCAAGATGTTATTTATAAATTCAGTTAGTTTCATATAGAGTAACCAATGGAAAATGCTTGTACTTTGCAGGTGGAGGCAGGATTAGACAAAAAATAAAAAATACAATGCATTTGTAACCTGCTAAAGGGACTGACATTTATTAAATGGAAAACTCAAAATCTACTGACTGCCATCTGACAGAGATCATTGTTAGACTGATTACGGTAGTTAGAAGTAAACAATACAACATCAGACAATCTACAAATAATAGATGTTCTTCTATCAAAAAAAGTAAATTCATGACAATAAAGGTTTCTGACTATTACATTTGTTTTTTTCTGGTAGATTTACTCAAACAAAGCAAGCAATGCACAGATGTATGAAAATAATCATTTCTAAATGTACTAAAAAAGCACAAAATTAGTTACATTTAAAAAAAAAAAAAAAAAAAAATCATCACAGTAAAATTTCGGCCCAGTTTTTTTTTTTTTTTTTTAAAGATTCACAAAACCAGCACATGCATTTTATTAATGTCCACGAGCACATTAAGCTAAGCTAAAATCCTGACCTATTTGCAAGTGCTTTGGCAGGAAACATGTCAAGTTCAGCCACAACGACATCTTGCACAACACAAAGTTTCTTGACATATTTCACAAGTTAGGAACAATGTTCCTCAAAATAATGTGATGAAAAGAACGACTAAAGCCTCTGCAGCACATCATGTGATTTATAGAACCCACAAAAATTCCTTTATGCAAAGAACTGCACTAAAACCAAACTCTGAATGGCCATGATCTTCCAGCTCTGAGAAGACACTCTTAAAAACAAGCAGTTGCATAACAGAAATCACAGCACAGGCTTAGAAGCCTCTCCGTCAGCCAACACAGACTGTTTAGAAATGCTGCTGCATCTCCTGGTCCAAGCTCATTTGACATGGAATGAGTACAAAATGTAAAATTATCCACTGACTGCTGAAATCAAATCTTGAAATTTTTGTTAATAGAGAAGCCATCAAATGAAAGTATAAAATCACGGTGTATTGATAGATCACTAAGTCTAACTGCAGTCTGACTGCAAAGTCCAGGTGCAAAACCTGGCTTGCCTGCATTTGTAGGCCTACCTCACATTTAAAATTACAGGAATGAAATTAAAAACCTAAAAGCACAACTGAAGGAGGTCAAACCGTGGAGTAGCTGAAATGGAAAGCCAAACAAAAAGGTGCCCATTAACCTGGAAAGAGTCATTTGATTTATGCCAGCATGAAGGTGGCAGTCAGCAGTGCTAACAATATTAATTTGAAAAGCCCTCTTCATACCCTCTGCCGCACACAATTCAAAAACTTGGAGTCAAAGTTGCAGCTACAGGTTGATCTCAGCAGCTGGTTTGGCAAACCTGTTTGAATGAGTGACCCAGAAAAACAACAACACCTGATAGCACACTTTGACAAACAAAACAAATTTTCAATGAAAAACTGCTGCTCTTAATTCATTATGCAAGAGCAATTAAGTATAAAAGGAAAAAGGTGAAAGGAGGTCAACTTAAGCATGTCAAGTGTAGGGTTACACTGTCAGACCTTGATTACTTTTTTTCCCCTCTTTACTTCTTGTCATCCACTGTCCTGTCTGTCAAATATATTAAAACTCAGGGTTTGGTTGTTTAGACTTTAGTATCCAACTTAATACAAAACATTTAAAAACAAAACTAATGAGGTAGCATTGCAGTAGGAAGAAAAAGATTATTCTCAAAAGAAAAAAAAAAGAGAGGGTGAGAACCGTTCCTCACCTTTTTAGCCAGCTGTGTCAGAGGTTTTGTCCCGGCTAAATCCGTGAACCAATTGTTGATGGAGCTCTGTGACCTTGCTGTGACAAGCCAGAAGTTATCCTTCTGGTTGACTTGCGGTTTACGTTTACCAGTGTCTGCAAACGTGTTGTATTTCAGCTTTTCTGCAATGATGCTGCTGAAATTTGAACTGATCTGTAAAGCAGCAAGGGATACGTGTGCCATGGGTAAAATAAAAAAAAAACAAATAACAACAACAACAATAATAAAGGAAATTTGTCATTTCCAAACAGGACAGAAACTGTGATAAAAAAAAAAAATGCTGAGGGACGTTACCTTTGAGGGATTGAAGTTGACATTTTTGGCACTGCCATGTTCATCACCTGACACAGCTGGCTGATTATTGAATCCTTGCTTCACATTCAGAGCAGTCAACTCATCCTGCAACATACACAAATTTAATTCAGTACAAGACCGTCAAAATCGTTCAATACAACTCGGTAGTTCTACTTTGACCAAAGAGGATATGTGCTGGATTGGTTTAACACCACTATTAGAGACATACTTGTAACGTAAGACAACTAAATACAAAAAATAAATAAATAAACAAGCGCACGGTTATGTTTCAATCAACCTCTCAGATTATCTTTATTATTTAAAAATAATAATCAAGGGTCAAGAGGAGGCAGCACTAACTATCTAGGCTAAATTCTAATTAAAACTAAGCTAACCAATTAGCACAAATGACATTTAAAAGCATTAAGATTAGCTGTGCTCTTCTAGCTAACGTGAACTCGCAGGGATCAAAATAAGCTAAAAAGACAGTCACGTATAATATAAAAATTCACCGTATTATGCTATCCACCACAAAGCAAAATGCTGCAGTTTATATCTAACTCCACAGAAGCCGTCTGCTAACGAGCTAGTTGAGTTAAATATTGTCAAACGAGCCGGTTGTTACCCAAGTAAGATGGAAAGCTGGCTAACAACCTGACAACTAGGAGCTATTCATTGTTATGGCTAGGCCCGAAGAGCTGCTAAACAGGCTAGCTAAGGCTAGCACGTACAGCCTCTTTGCTAAGATTTTTCTCAATAAAACATCACTCCTGCAATTTTATGTTGTACATCGTGAGACTTCACCTCTTTTTGTTTCGGATCTTGGGGATAAACGTCTGGAGGGCCGAGCCGGGGCCGCTTTAATGGCCGGTGTTCGTAACTTAAGATCCCGAAAGCAGCCATCATCCAGCGGCATCACAGCCAAGGCTCTCCTCCTGCCAAGCAGCAGCCAGACTCGAGCTACAACAACGGCATGCACTTCCGGTCCCCATACCCACCCAACCTGGGAAATAAATATACATATTACCAGAGAGACTGTTTTTAATGAACAAGAAAAATTTGACAAAACAAAAACAAACAAATTAAGAGAATTGTGTTTTAGAGCACAAATAAGAGTCTAAATTACAAGAATAAGAAACATGAAATGAAGCAATGCACCTGTTCCATAGATGCTAATAAAGGTTTTTATATTTACAAATTCAAAAGAACAAGTTTATTTAAACAGACCACAAACACTAAGGAAATTTGTGTTTTGTTTATATTTTTAAAACAATTTTTAGACAATAACTCTGACTGTTGGCAAGCCTGTTTGTTTCCCTTTTAAATGTTGCCACACTTGTAGAAAAATACGTTTGTGGGATGAGCAGTAGACTTGAGTGTGTAGGTAGTGCCCATGAAAGAAAAGAATGTATCCTGCTGTTGATTCCAGTGCAGTATTGTATGTTGGAAAGGATGATTGAACTCTAAAGTTTAAAGAAACAAGACATACTGGCATTTTAACAGTATATTCATTTAACAAATGGTGGCCTATGTAGCATGGAAGAACTGTACTCAGTCACAACAACTAGGCAAAATCTCCTGATGTAGGTCACCATCTTGGTCAGACACTACTGGGGGATGGTATCTCATTCTTCAACCAGTATTTGTTGGAAGTCAGCCTTTTTTGGGGGTTAAACTCTGAAACAAACATCATGTCCTGAGTTGAAGTCAGGACTGTAAGCACCTGAATGTCAGCATTTGTGTATAAGAAAATAAAAAAAAAAGAGAAGGTCTTTGGCTTTAGCTTATAACATGCAGGAGACATTCATGACATTCTTAGGATTTCTGACAGTCATCTTTAAACATTTTGAAACATTAATTCAGCATCATAATTTAACTATGTTAGTACCTCCACCATTACTCTCGAGTATTGTTCATATTTAGTGTTATTTTGAGAATAACATGATACCAGTCTGTCAAGCAAATTTATGTTTCGCACCCAAGCGATTGACAAGCCAATGGCAATCCCATTGGCTTGTCAATCGTCGCTACCCGACAAATGGCTTAGCCCGTGTCTGGGAGGGCTGGCAGCCATCATCACTCGCCTCCTTGTCGTCCAAGAAGGTTTGGTTGAAGAACTTCACTGTGAGAACAGCTCTGTGTGCAGGCTCCATTCTCAGGCAGCACCCATCATAGGGCAGGAAGAAACATAGACCATTCAAAATGAGTTGCATTCTGGACAACAACATACCTTTCGATTAATAATACCTCTTTGAAAGTTTTGGCACAGTTTGCTGATATTAATGTGGAAAATATTGATATTTGGTTTCAGTTACCATAGTGATATTTTGCCTAATGCAGTTTAGTTTTCATTTTATTCAATGCCAAGGGTTTATCTTTATCTTTGTCTTTTTCCTCTTCTTCTTTTGTTGTTTTATTGGTTGATGAGAATATTTTTCTCATTTAGTTGCCTAAAATTGCATTGGGTGAGGATAAGGTGGATGAAAAAAGTTTGTTTCTTCCTGCCTGTCCCCAGAGAGAGAGAGAGAGAGAAAGTGTGTGTGTGTGTGTGTGTGAGATTACATGTTATTACATTTTATGTCTTTCATTGCATATATTCATATGAAATAACATGTTAAAATGCTCTTTAACGTGCAAAAAACTACACATTTAGATGCATTGATTTATAAAAATATTTTATTAGAAGAAACTTTATATTCAAAAATTCAAATATTTAACAAAAACATTGGAATATTACAATCTCAAGTGTACAAAGGCAATCTTGAAAATGCATCAAAGCAATAGGAAAATATTGCACCTTTTCATGATTGTTCAGCACATTTGACTATAAGGCAAAAGTCTACAATCCAAAGATTTTTCTCTCATAAACACAACATTCAAAGACACATCTTGATGTTATTTAACTTCAGCATGTTGCAGATAACATGCAGACCTTTCAACTGTAATACATTCATACATTTTTCTTAACACCAGAACTGCAATGCTGGTAAAACGTTAGAAGCAATGTAAAATATGCAGATTTTAAACTCCAGCATCCGGAAATATCAGCTAACTTCAAAACACAGTACTGTCTTTGCATGCAGTCTAATGAAATGCCTGCTTGTATGGCTAATAACCTGAACATGTTGACAGTTCTGGGCACATGTCTCACATGTAA
>NC_136610.1:19480189-19700189 GCF_933228915.1 Telmatherina bonti | reverse complement strand
GGAGGAGAGGAAATTAGATGGTGTAAGAGACGAGGATTCAGAAGATCGGGTTAGATTATTTCCTATGACCTGTGAAGGGAACAGCCAAAATGGAAAGCAGAAGGCTATTTAAAGCTGCCTATTAGAGACAAAAATGAGTCATATTCATGTAAATCTATGTAGAAACTGCTTTGTTACAGCAACCTGGACAAATTGAGTGCAAATGATTTCTGATTAACTTAATCTGAATTCAGAGATTAGAGCAGCAAATGAAATTTTGTAATTTGACCATGATTACATGCTCACTACAACCCTGTAGCTGCTCACGGTTTTCTACTTGCAAGGCGAGCTTGAGTACCACGGAAGCAAAGCACGCAACGTCTTATCCCATTTATCAGCTCAAATTCACTCAGTAAATTTGGAGTCACTTAAGCTTGGGGATGAGTTTGAATCAGCACAGTCAATTGTGCAATCAGCTAAACTGCATTTATACACACCTGGCCGTTGTCCAGGACTAGGACCCTGCTGCAGCTCATCACAGTGTTGAGACGATGCGCGATGATGAGAGTGGTGCAACTGCCGAATGCACAGCAAATGGTTTCCTGGATGAGACGATCTGTCTCTGTGTCAATTGCTGCTGTTGCCTCATCCAGTATTAGTATCTAAAAGAATGAAAAAAGAAAAAGTAAATGTCACAGCAAGAGTACATATAATGAAAATAATGACAGTTTTGAAATCATGGTGTATGTGTTTATTGTATTTAAGAGAAAACCATCATATCAGTATAAATGATGCAGTCAAGGAAAGTACCCACCACTAGGTGGCAGTGACATCCCATGAAGGATGAGACAAGTTTACATCCTCTCATTAACTGAAACTAAAGGTCTTGTCACCAATTCTAACAAAAAGATGCTGAAAATGTGAATACAGAATGTCAACATTATATAATCCTTACTTTGCTGTTCCTCAGCAGGGCTCTGGCCACACAGAGTAGCTGCCGTTCTCCCACCGAGAAGTTCTCCCCGTTCTCAGTCACCTCAGAGTGGAGTGAATGAGGCAGCTGGCTGACCTGAGGAGGGAAGGAGGGACACACAGACACATGAGAACAGCCACCGTAGCCATAGGAAATATAATTTCACATACAATAATTATATCACTCACCATTTCTTTAATATGTGTTTTCTCAAGAGCTTCCCAGATCTCCAAATCGGAGTATTGATCCCATGGGTCTAAATTGCTCCTGTTGGGATATCAACCATAATAATGATATTGATTACTAAATTAAATATTCTGCATTAAAGTGACATTTGGTGCACTGCTGACCTGTGAACCATCAATAACCAGGACATATTTATGGATACATGAAGCCTAAGTGATAAATATCCATAAAGCTAATAGCAGCTATTTTGTTCTAAAAAATAATGTTTCTGAAGAACTTATTCTTGTCAAACTAATAGAAACAGACTGCCCCACCAAGAAAGGAGTATATGAGCTAAAATTGTTCAGTGTAACGCAATCAGGGGGAATTGTGCATATTTATGGGGAGAATCAAAGGAATATATTTTAATAACTCTAATTTTGTTTTCACCGACTGGCTGCATGCTAAAACTCCGTTTTCATTAGAAGAGAGGTCACAAACTTTGGTCATCGAGCTCCACTGTCCAGCAGGTTTTAGCGTTTTCCTGATACTATCCACCTGATCTGAATTAAAAAAAGGATCTGCAACAACTTGTTGTAAACTTTTGCAGCAGCCTCTTAATAAGCTATTGATTTGAGTCGAGTGTTGCAGTAGTGAAACTCTAAAACCTGCAAGATGGTAGATCTCGAGGACCAGAGCGTGTGATCACTGCATTAGACAGATTTGTATTGTTGCTATGGTGTAGATGTTGTTTTTTTTCCATCCATTTGTGCTGATATGCTTTTTAGTCTTAAAATTTTCTTTTAATGCAGAAAAATCCATTATTTATAACAACTGATTGTGAAAGTAATTATCACTGGATTACCTGATGGTGCCGATGAAAAGTACAGGCTCTTGCGGAATAATAGCAAGCTTGCTCCGCAGGTCATCCAGGCCAATCTGGGCAGTATTGATCCCATCAATGATGATGGAGCCTCCACTCAGCTCCACAAGCCTGAATAAAGCTACTGCCAGAGAGGACTTTCCTGCAAACACATTGAGAAAAGATGCCATGTGAAAAAAAGTTACAAAAGAGATGGAAATATAAGCTGAACGCTGTTCCTGGAGAACAGAGACAGTCCGTCTACCTGATCCTGTGCGGCCCACAATGCCAATGGTCTCTTCAGGCAGAATAGTGAAAGACAGGTTCTTAAGCACGAGTGGCAGATCATGTCGATAGCGCATGCTCACATCCTGGAAGCTGATCTTTCCTTGCTGAGGCCAGGAGGGGGCAGGAGTGACTGCCTCAGGACTTTTTCTGGGCGCTTCATTGTCAAGACTCTGAAACAATGAAAGGTGACGGTCTCTGGCATTGTTCTTTCTAAAAAGGAAAGACTAAATCTCTGAAGTGGAGTAAAATTCCTAACGTAATTGGAATGATTTTCTTTTTAGCTTTATTTGACACTTGAGTAGAAAAAAGTTGAGTTGATTTTTGTGGTTTGATGGCTGTTGTGTAACACGAGCCCTGTCATGTGCTTTAGAGCATGTAAAGAGTTTCTGTTTACTTTCTGCTGAGTTCATCACACATTTACAATCACACAAACATAAGTCTGGACCTGAACTTGTGCTGCGTTAATTTGCTCATTACAATGGTTTTGCTATGTTATTACAGTGAGAGTGAGATTTACAACCATTGAACTAATCAGTGCTCTTTACCTTTATGTAATGATTGATCCTTTCAACTGATGTAAAGCGAGCTTCAGTCTCAGCGAGCAGGCGCACCGTAAACTGAAACAAGCCGGTCAACTGGAAGCACAGCACAATGAAAACATTAAGAAGTTAATGATTAACATCCATTACAAGGAAGCACTAGCTATTTAGGATTCAGCAAGTGAAAAGTAAATAGATCACTGACATGTCTCCTTCACAGTCCTGCTAATTGATTTCAGTTGTCGGCCATGACCTTTATTACTATGTTGATTAAAACTGTAGGTGAATCATTGAATGTTAAAAAAAAAAAAAAAAAAAAGAGAATACCTCAAGGACAGAATGGTTAATGGGCAAATCAGTAATTGGTAAAAAGAATAATAAGCAGCATTTACCCACAATAAATCTGTGATGGCAGAAATCTGGAGCCAGAAAATTAAAATTATCAGAACACAAATGTTGTTGCTCTGGATTAAAGTTCTTGGTTTAACACATTCATCCACTGTGAACTACCCCTTCCCATGACATTAGACCATTTCTCAATGCCTGTTTAACAAAGTATTCATGACTTGATGTTGTTTTAAGGTATGGCGGGATTGCTGCAGCTATGGTATGCAATTTGAAAGTTTGGTCAGTCTAAAAAAATGCAACCAATGACAGCATACAAGTCAATCGTCTTTGTTGGGATATACCTTGACCTCGCTGAAATAAGCTTTTGTTTATAAATTTGTTAATGTAACTGGTTCGAAGCACCCACAATTGGCAAAACCGTTCCAAATTAGATTTACTGAAGTCTCATCAACGTTTCTAGAGGTGTTTTTATTTCCTCTTCGACTACATATAAATTATATTTGGAAGTTACAATTGTGTTTATGCCCAGTGATAAAATAAAACCTCCTGTCAACTCCAACTTTAACCAACTGGCCATCTTAAACTATCAGACTAATTTTTTGTAGACTGTGGTAGCAAATTTTAAGAATGAGAAAATGTGACATAGTCTCAGCTCAAACCATATTCACCTAGAGAACAGAGAAAGTATGTCAAGTGAGGTATCTCTGTAGGTATCTATCCAAACAGTAAGGCATAGCTGTGTGAAGGTTCAAACTACAAACTTTTCAGCGTTTCAGAAAACTACAGCTGGATATTTTCAGTTATTCTCCATTGTGATTGTTTACAAACCTGCACTGCATACGATATAGCCAGGCCTGCATAGGCAGGTGGTATCTGATTGTGCATGAAGACAATGAGGAGTGCTACAGCAGTGATAAGAGAGATGCTGATGAGGTCCAGGCGGACAGCCAGCCAGCGCATAGCACAACTGAAGAGGTAGTTGGTAGCCTGGTTGGTGTCCAGCAGTTCCTGATATCTGTAAAAGGAAGGGAGATACTGTAGACCAATTTCAGCCAAGCAAACGCATGTGGGGTTCTGTGCTTCCCTGCTTCAGGGCAAATTTTCTAGCTTGCAGTCAGAAACTACAAGGGGAGATAAGATTAAATTAAAGTTTAATGATTTCCGTTGCTGACAGATACCATTGTGCTCACCTTTGGAGGAAGCTGTGCCCTCTTCCGTAGGCATGGATGGTGGAAAGTCCCTGAAGACTGCTGGTTATATGAGAGGTGAAAGGTGATTGACTGATGTTCTCCAGACGCTTCAGCTCGCGAATGAGAACCCTGGAAAGAGGCAATAATAATTTATATTTAACTTATTTTTCCCCTTAAATATGGACTTCAATTGCAATGACTACAAATACGACTAATATGACATGAAAACTGTATAATAGTTTGAACTGTTAATCAATTTGGAGTTGAAAAAATCCTTTTCAGAGAAGTCTGAGTCAGACTTGAGAGTCATTATACTCTAATTCCAACGCAAATGGGAGCGTATTGTGTGAAAAAACATACTCCAGCATGTGCACAGCAAATTTTCCAAATAAATTACATTGAAGTTGAAGTCATTTAAACAAATTCAGAGCATGTGCAAAAATCTGAATGCTGAAATCCTGCATGAAACATGAAGCTTTGTAGAAGTAATTTGACCCACTTGAAGAACCAAAGCACGTTTGTCACATTTTACTTGCAGTTTTGTAAAATCTTGTTCCATCTTAGTAATGAAAGAGAACTGAGGAGTGTGGGATTGGAAAATGCTTCAGCTCCAACAACTCTGCTGTGTTGCAAACAGGTAATGATGAGACAACACGCAGACAGGGATATGGTCCGCAACACAGCTTCTGTTTTGCTTCCTTTTTCCTCTGACATATGACTGTGTAATGTCACGAGCAACGGTCAGAAGCAGAAAGCCACACACTCGGTAGCCAAATGAACCATCAGCGAGGGAAGGTTTACTGGCAAAGGTGAAGCGTATGTCTGCTTTTAGCTGTAGTCAGAATAATAGTGCATGGGGGATTACAAGCCTGCCATGAATCATTTGGTTTTCTCTAAAAAGCTGAGAGGAGATGAGGAAAGAACATGACACTTCCTCGCTTCCAGACTATGATGCACACAAACATGTTTATGCCCTGAGCAGTTTCATTTAAGAATTCAATAAAAGCTGCTTTAAAAATGAACAATTTTCATGGAAGATCCACTTTAACGAAACATCCACACTTTTCCCAGGATGTTGTGACTTTGTAAGATACAGTATTGCTTCCTGTTCTGCTGAGGGTTATCAGTACCTCTCATTAACCACTTGGGATTATCTCCTCCTTCCTGTTCTGTTTACACGAACAAAGTATATCTTGAATATCACTTGCAGTTTACACCGGATAAGTGCATCTAAATGAAAGTGATCGCAGAGCAGACAATTTATTATTTATTATTAATGCATATGGAAAGAAAAGAGAGAAGATGAACATTTTTGCCTGTAAATATCACCAGACTTTGACACATAAAAACACTGTAATATACCTCTAACAAAGAAAAACAGGCTAATAACCAATTTGCTGTGGAAAAAAAGAGCACCTTAAAGAGGCAGTGTCTCTCCAAGGTAAAAAAAAAAGTTACAGCAGTTTGGGCAGAGTTTCAGCAATCTGCAAAAAACTGTTTGCAGACTGTGAAATAATTCATAAAACGTTCTGTAAATCAACATGCAAAGACTAATATTTCATTCACAGCAGATAATATCGTCAACAAAACTCAGACAATCTGGAAACACCTCTGTGCACATGGGACATGGCAGAAAATCAATATTGGATATTGCAATTTCTGGGCCTCAGGCAGCACTGCATTAAAAGCAGATATTATTCTGTCATGGAAATCACTGCATGGCTTCAGGTTAATTTCCAGAAATCCCAGATAACACAGTTTACTGTGCCGTCTATACAAGTTAATGGAAACATGCATTTTGCACAATTTTGGAGTTGGGGTTGTATGTTTTTACAGGATCTGATATTCAAAGACGCAGATGTTGACTGTTCATACTTCATGAATTCATATATCTTGCTTTTGAAATCCCAGACTTTACATCAGCACAACAATAACACAGAGTCATGTTCTTCTCATATAAAGAGAAAATAACATGATACTGTGGTTATTTCCCAGGACACCACGAAGCGGGCTATAGTTCCCCTTGGTCGACTCATTTTTATTGCTCAACTGCTGCAAAAACGTAAATAATGACAAAGCAGAGTCATTGGATCATTCAGGGCACTTCTGCTAAATTTACCACTTTGCAGATACCCGTGACTTCCCACATTTAAAAAAAAAAAAAAAGGTTACTGCATTACTTCTTTTGTTGATATCAAATAAACAATAATGATCAAAATATTTTGCTAAACCTAATCACCAAATCATCAAATGTTTTTTAGATCCACCAGTATCACAAACTTCATTCAAATCACTAAAATCAATCCCAGCTGCAGATAAGAGGGAAAAAATGAGACTTTCACTGTAAAAAAAAAAAAAAAAAAGGGTTGAACTTTGCCTGCAAGCACTATGTTATGTAGTTATGATAACAAGAAGTGTGGTGAGATTCGGACCTGGATGCACGGTTGACGATGCAGAGGAAGGCACCCAGGGGCAGGATTGAGATCAGAAACCAGGGGAAAACAATGCCCACCATTGCCAAGCAAAAGAGTACCAGGGTGAGGTTCTGCAGCAGCATTTCAGCTTGCATGGTCAAATGCACATCCACTGTGGAGAGAACAGATGAAACCACATCAGATGCGTGTTTAGGAGCAGGTATACCAGAATGAGTCCTGATGGAGTTTAAAGGAAACCTTGACCGACAGAGAACCAGTGTGTGTAACATTTTACAGACAAAGTTCAGAGTAGTTTGAGAAAAAAGTGGCTGGTTCAGAACCCTCAAAGACTGATTCTTACCAACCAGATCTAAACATCAGCTTCATGACAAGCAGATGGATACTCAGTTTAATTGTCAACATGGATATTTAATTCATTTTTCTGGTTCCCAAACAGAAGTGGTCCACAATCTCAAATTAAATTAGTTCTCTGCTGGTCAGAAAGTCCCATACGGATGTATTTTCTGCAAATGAGAGAAACATTGGGTGGAGGGTCTGTGGGCAACAGCAAAAACTGTGCTTAAAAAGAAGTGTTACCATTTAAAACAAGCACAAAAAAAAAAACAATAAAAGAATCGACATGTCACATATTGACATGTCATGCAAAGACACTAGTGAAGTGGGTAACAGAGAGCAGCTCACAGGGGAAAATACTCCATGTCAAATCGCACTGTGTCTTGCTACTACACCTTGTCAACCACAGTGACTTCGCTGACTGAGAGCTCTCCTCAGGGAGAGGTTCACAGTCGAGACAAATCAAACCTCACCCTCATCCATGTCCCTGGAGAAGCGGGTCAGAATACGACCCAGAGGTGTTGTATCAAAAAAGTGCATGGGGCTGAGGAGGAGCCGGCGGAACAGCTTGTCATGGAGCACAGATGCAGCCTTCACCAAACACTGTCAACGCAAACAACATCCTGTGTTTCAACATGAGACCTGACATGTGTAAACAAACAACTTTAACAAACATATGGAAACAATCATGGCTTGGATAAACAGATCTTTGGAAGGAAATCATCCAGCAATCACACAAAACAGTGACACTCATGTTGCCTGCAGAGTTACAAAGACTGCCTCGCCATATGCTGTGCATGTGCAAGGTGGTGGGTGGCTATTTTCTTTCTCCGCACAAGGCAGGCTGTCAAATCCTCATTTATAATGGGTTTCTGGGAGGCTTACACAAAGGTCATGACCCAATGCGCAAGAGACATTTTCCGAATTGGACAAAAATTATATGTGGCAGCAGAGAACAAATTAATTCTATTAATGGAATATTTAACACTCACAAAGATCCCATCACAGCTAGAGGTAAAAAAAAAAAAAAGGATTAGCCATCTTTGAAAAATTAGCAATTTCAAGTGGCACACATTAACATGGGGAACTAACCTCTGCAATGCTGTGTCAGGATGGGTTAGTGTGAAAAAGAGGAAGCACACCCGAGGGGGGCTCTGGCATGGATGAGCACACCCACCCACAAGCGCCTGGCTTTCTTTTTTATTTCATCACAGACAGACAAATAGACACACACAGCCTTTCTAAAGCTGTGAGGAGTAGCAGTGGACAAATACTAAATGGATTTGGCCTGCAGCCTTTTTCCATTATAATGCAGGAACCACGAGAGCATGAACAGATGACAGCAAAGACAATTAGGGAGGAGCACTTGACTGTAAAGCACTAATAATCTATCAGATTTTAGTATCAATTTGAAGTTCGTCAGTGGTTAAAAGGATAAATTGTGTGACAGAAAGATGCTTACCTTCACAAATACAAGTCCTCTCACTGTCTTCAGCAGCAAAGCAGCTCCCATGGAGATGACATAAACAGTTGAGTAGTACTGAATATGAGGGTTGAGCCTCATGCTGTTGCTCGCCACTGTTTCATTCACCAAGATTAATGATGTGTTCTGAGGGCAGATGGAGCAACAAATTAGAGAACAAGGAAAAAAATTAAAAAAAAAAAAAATCCTATTTGGCTTTAATGAAATTGGGAAAAGTGTAGTTTGGCTGAGGAAAAGCACATTAAAATCCCCAAAAAAGTCAGCCTGGTGACTTACTATTCCATGCACATCTCTGAACAGCAGCCACCGCCTGCACATCTGTTTCTCTGCTGCTTGTGCTTGTTTTTAATTAAGTTTACCGAGGTGCTGTTACTTTTTTAATCATGCACATTCAGATTAATGCTCGGTCTGCAACTACAACTCACTGAAGCAAAGTACTTAGTTCTCTTTTAGGATCCAAATACACACTAAAGAGAGGCATCGACTATAATGAAGCAGGATCATCTCTCAACTTACCCCGCTGCCCTGTCTGATCCAGTGGCTCAGCCACCAGTTACTAAAGGCAATGCTGCCTGTGGTGGAGAGGAAGAAAAAGGCGTTGATAATAAAGACTATTGGGCCTCCAGCTGCTTTGATGTAGGCTCCATAGACAGACCAGGCGACTGCACCAGAGCCTTTCTCTTCAGCTTTCATTAGTTGCTCTGAATCTAGAAGAGAAGAGAAAAATGCCAGAGAGAAGTTACACCAGAAGCGCTCTTAAGGAAAACAGCATTTAACGCCATTGTATGTGTGCAGAATGAAAAGTGACAGGCTCTTTCACCTCTGTTCTTTCTTTCCACCTGTGGTTCAACCTTGGCAACATCAGCTGTGCTGTCAGCCTTCTTCGCACAGTCCCTTTGCTGTCTGTTTTTTAAATTTTCTTTAACCAGATTCTGAGACACAGAAACAGGAACGAAGGGCTAGTTTGAAAACGTGCCACCAACACAAATCAGAGTCGTAACAGCAACACGGTGAAGTTAACAGAGGTATTGGTTACACGATCTGCTGCAGCTAACCAGTGAATTAATGCACGCATAAATAATGAAAGGTCTTGTATGCATTAACATTTCCCCACTATTGGATCCGTCTATCTGCACTCGTGAATTATTCAGCTTATTATGTTCAATGTTACTGTGTAGCAGGGACAAAGACGACTTCTTCAAAAAAAAGCTGCCTTTGTTGCTCACACGCTCCAGGCCGTACCTCCTGTTGCATGCTGTTGAAAAGGGTGGCGTAGTCACGCTCTTTACCCATTAGCTGTGCATGGGTGCCGTGTTCAGCAATCTGGCCGTCCTTCATCAGAATAACATCATCACACTCCGGAAGATACTAAAAATGAAAAAAATTTATAAAGGCAAAATGAAAAAAATGATATATATATATATATATATATATATATATATATACATATTTATTATCATTACAAAGATATTTTCACCAGTGTAAGTTCTGTTTTTTAGAAAAGCTGCAACTGCTTTGTTTTCTTAAGAGCCATGAGAACTAGTTAGAGGTCCTCACCTGCAGCTGGTGAGTTACAAAGAGCACTGTCTTGCCTTTGGCAGCCCCCCGGATGGCTTTGTTAAAAATATGGGAACCCACACAAGCATCAACAGCACTGAGTGGGTCATCCAGGAGAAGTATGGGCCTGTTACTGTAGAGTGCGCGTGCCAGGCTCACCCTCTGACGCTGCCCTCCACTTAGGTTAGCACCCCTCTCTCCTATCTAGAAAGAGAAAGCAGAGGTTTTTGAAATGTGATATTTTAGAAACCATAGGTAGCAGTTATTTTTTTTATAAGGCAGTACACAAAACCTCTGTCATGTCTCCATATGGAAGCTCTGCAAGATCTTGGAGGAGACAGCATGCTTCCAGCACCGTACTGTATCTGATGTGAAAACAAATGTGAATGAATAAGTAGAGATAAATCAAAGACTTAAGAGTACTTTTTTTTATGTAGCAACATTATACAAATTTTGATCTTACTTGTCTGAGTCATACTCTTTTCCAAACAGGATGTTCTCCTTCAATGAGTCATTGAGAATCCAAGCTTGCTGGGACACATAAGCGAAACCCCCACTGACAGCAACTTTACCTTCTAACAGGGTCATCTGCAACACATAAACAGAAGGTTGGAAGCAGAAACAACACTCTGAAGAGCCCTCTGAATACAGAATTATAAAGGAGAAAAGCATGTTGATGTTTGTGCTATTTGAGGAGGAACGTTTGCATGAACATTAAGCTGATCTGACCTGTCCAAGCAGAGCAGAAAGGAGAGAGCTCTTTCCACTCCCAACACCTCCACAGATTCCAACCAGAGAACCCTAAAAATGAACCACACGATGCAGGTTAATATGTATGCACTCGCTCAATCAACATATTTGTAATTATATAGATCCTTGTATACCTTCTTGATGCGTAGATTAATGCGGTGCAGGGTCTTATGTAGGGGGGGTCGTATGCTTTGGGTGGAAGAGATTGTGCTTTGTGGGCTCTCCTGCTCCATGTTTGTGAGGAGACTTTGTCCGTTGGGGCCTTCTTTGTTTCCCTTGTTGTCCTCTGTGGAAATGTACAGACTAAGCTTCTCCCTGCGCAGCACGCGTTTCATCCCTCCTCGCTTCTTGGGAGGTGGGTTTGGCTTTGTAACCGGGGAGCGCGCCTTTTCCCAAGCCAGCGTGGCGTCTTGAAATTCTACTATATTGACAGGATCTTCCACCCTGTCTTGAATCATCTCTCTGTCATCCATCATAAAGAGCCGCTGTGGAGTCATATTGGATGAGTTGCACAAAATTTACGTCAAACTCGTCATTGCAATGACCGAATTTATGAAAACATGAAAAATATTTTCTCGGACTACAATTGAACATTTTACATGACAACGTAAAATAACAGCAACAAAAAGTACAAGAGGTTCTACTGCAGCTTAACATCAAGTTATGTAATACCACGCTGGCTCTGCAGTGATGACTGCATCACAGAGCCTAATGCTTTAAGTACAGTCCGGCATGTCCCTAAGCCCATCAGTGTGTTACGCACTGCATGTGTGTAAATCAAAGAAGAGTCTATTGGCGTGTCCTTGGCAGAAGGCTTGTTTACTTAACCTTAGCTGGCTCAGTGTAACTTCTCTCACCAGCATGTGATTTTCACCATGTGTCGGGAATAGTATATCAAAAATGTCAGTGTGTGGTGTGGATGGCGGGATCTTCAGCAAAAGGATAAAACCTGCATGACGACTCATTCTGTTTCAATCTGATTCAATTTCTCTGTTGCCTCATGAAAAGTACATGTATGTTTTGACAGTCTATTAGTTACATAAATAAAGGTAGATGATTATCATGTGGCTATGCTTCTATGGCACTCAAATACTCAAAACCTGTGGTGTGACAACACAAAGTATCTTTGGAAAAACATATCTATTTCAGTTATCTTTATACAGATCCCTGCAAAAGCCCACCACACTGAAAACCAGATATAGGTGCAGTCATTTATTTTGAAAGATTAATTTCATAAGCACAAATGAAAATACAGTAATGTGAGACAAAAACATAATTGGTAAAATTGAAATAACCTTGAAAGTCAGTATTCTGTTTAAACCCTTCAAGAGGCTTTCCTGTGATTTCTGAAATAGCATTCAGGAATAGTTTTCCAGGTTTCTTAAAAGACATTTCAAGTCAGATCTTTGGATTCAGGCTTTGTTTTATACATTCTCTGACAAGATGATCCAACACTGCTTGAAAATTATTATTAGTAAATAATATATATTGTATAAATATTTCAGTAAAATGGTTCATTGGCTAAAGTTATAACTATACATTGAGTTAATTGACACTATGTAGTAGAATGTATGAATCTGCATTATTTTGATTTATAGTTGTGTGTGTAACAGGGTTACAATTTATTTTGTTTTTATTTTCTATTTTTATGTTTGTTTATCATTGAAAATGTTCCACATTTTATGTGTCAGACTCCAGGAAGAAGAACTGCAGTTTTGCTGAAACTAATCGGAATCCAATTAAAACAATAAACAAGAAAAAATATAATCCCTACAGAAAATCTACATGTTTTTTTATATGGGATCACATAATAAAGGACATGTTCCACATGTGGTGCCATGTGGACAACATATGCATCATGTGTGAAACACAATTGCTTTTCTGCAAGTGGCAAGCTGGGGTTGTGGGGAGGATTATCACTCAGTAAGAAATGTTGATACTGGTTTTCAGTCCTATTTGTGGGTCACGTGGCACAACTCGACCTTCCCTCACCATTTCCCTTTCCTAAAAATGGATTCCAGATTGTCACATTGCCATGGAAACCATTTCTTAAAACCATACAGTGTTGCAGTATGCCAAACTTTCAAAGAAATAGCTCTTTGGTAATCTCCTTCTTAGTATCAGAACTGTATTTTATATCTGGCAAGCTGTGTTATCTTTGGTATTTTTAGAAATAACTTAAAAATAAAAAACTGGGACAAACTATGTGTCTTGGCAACAGCTAGTAACAAAATGCATAAAGATTTGAAGGAGGTTCTTTGCTAAGTTGGCTGTTATGTGCACACACAACACTGGTTCTTGAGGTTCAGTTTTACATTTGAATGATTTATAAGTCAGTGTTAAGTGCTTAATAAAATCGCATTCCTTTGAAAATGGTCAGAATCATTGTACTGAATGTACTTTCAGTACAATGGCTGAGTGCAAGAGTGAATAGAAAAACCCTGAAAGACCTTCAGAAAGTCTGGAGAACTATTGCTCAAGACCACTTTCAAAAATTTCAAGCAACTCTTGATTTCCGGAAACAAAATAGATGAAGACTGAATCACAGATTTGTCTCACAAGAAAACTTTTCTGCCTTACCCACCTGAAATCTTTTAATTGAGACAGCACCCTCTGACAGCGATCTCACGGCCAGCGGCGTGACTTTCAGGGCGAATGTCATGGAGTTGAAAACGGCAACCACAGTGAAAGCCTGACATGGAGTGTGGAAGGATAAAACAGCTATTAGCTATTTTTTTTCATCCAGCAAGTGACTTTAAAACCCAAATGAAGATTTCAAATCAACACAAATCCAAGACAAACTCTAAATGCTCATTAGTACAATATAAAGAATTTTTAAAGACATGTAAAACAGTCATTTGAAATGAGCATTGTGATTATTGGTTCCCATATATAAATACCTCAGCTGCAGTAAGGTCATAGCCTAGTGCCATATGTAGAGTGAAGGTGCACACACTCGCTATCACCACGACGATGGGAGCCACACCCACTGTGAGACTCTGGACGACTCCAGCTCTCTCTAGTATCCCTTTCTCCTCTGATCGCACCTCTGGGGAGGACGTATGAATGTGAGAAAGGAAAAAAACACACAAAAAGTATTGGCTGAGTGGCTCCCAAAGGGTTCTCCAATGAACATTCAATCAACATCTCCCCCAGAGTCATGAGCCAACAAAGCATGCATACAAAAACAAACACAAGAGGGAGGACAAGAGTCTCCCTTCTGAAAAAGGCTTGAAAACCTGCTGAGCCTTGATAACTCTCCAAGCCAAATGCCAAAATACTGACCCCTTGGTCCATGTTTGTATCTCCCACATGCAAGCACTGGCTGCTTTGTTAACCGAGCACGCCGGGTGAAAACACAAGAACAAAAAGCTTGAGCATCTTCAGCTCTAACTGCACAGTGTGTGAAATAAGAGAACACCCTCCTCCTGGTACATCTTATTTTCCATTTGGATTCCCTCTAGATGATATGTGTGTTTCTCTGTGAACTACAAAGGATGAGTCACACATCTCGGGCAAAAACACTGATCATCCATATAACAGTGATACTAATTAAAGGGAACGGCTCTGTAACCCTTAAGGCTCATTGGCCATTAAAGTGAATACCAATTAATTTTCCCTGTAATAGGTTATTACAGAACAGCAGTAAAACTGAGCCCCACCTGCTTAATCTGGAGAATAATTAAAAGAGGAAAATAAATTCTTATGCACAAGTTACAGCCAGGATGGAAAACAAAGGCCACCACTAATTTATAGATTAGAAGAACAGCCTTAACAGACATTTAGGTATCATAAGGCCATAATCACATTGCAAATTAACCTTGAAAACAATTAATTGCAGATGATAAACTGATCATTTGCAAGTCTTTAAACAAAGTGGAACATTATCTCGGTTGAGTTGGGATACAGATGGATGCAGATGCCTGCTAAAGCACTAAACAGCACAAAGTCCCCTGGAAAGGCAGCAGTTGTTGACCACAAACAGGAAATAAGCGCCGCATGTATCGCTGAGTCATTTAGGAGCACTCACTGTGAATGTTCTGTGCAAAAGCGTCCTCCCAACAATACATCTTGATGAACTTTATGCAGCTCAAGATTTCGTTCATCAGCCTCACGCGCCGGTCGGTGACCGCCACGCACTTCTTGCGGAAATATGCAGTCAGCCTCGACGCAAGCATCTGTCCAGACAGGAACAGGGAAAATGATGACACGAGAAATAAGTGGCAGGGGAGGAAATGAAAGACACAATCACATTAGCTGTGCTGGGCCTGTCCAGGGAAGCACAGTGATAAACGCCTTTCGCATCAGTGGCAGGTCTCTTGCTGTCAGGCTATGCCTTAGGCTGAGTTTAAGCAGAAAATAACAGCCACAAAGTTGACAGGAGATTGATAGCTACAAAGTTATGATCCTTTTAAAAAGTGCTGGTGGGGTTCTTTAATAGCCTGAATTAACTTTGTAAATGTCTTCTGCTGACCAAATTCATAAAAGTTCCAGCTCAAAAAATAATGAGTCCACAATAATATTTGTCTCAGCTCATTAAGCGAAATGCTGAGAAACGATCGTCCGTTGCAACTTACTGCTACGATGATAATGCTCATTACTTTGTCTAAATTTTCTTAATAAAGTTTGTTAGGAATTTGCTTTTTGCTGTTCGGAGTAATTTACACTTCACATATTCTGAGATGTTTGAGGAGAATTTGTACCATAATAGGGTAGAAGATGATGAAAATGGCTGACCCCAGCAGAGCAGTGGGGCCCAGGAAGTATGCAGTATAGGACAGACCAAGTATTCCCACCAGGGGCCCACCTGCCAGCAGGCAGCCCACTGATACTGCTTCATACAGCCGCTGGCCATCACTGGAGCAGATGTTGATCAACTAGGCAGGGAGACAATTTGCAACACAATTTACATTAAAAGTCTTCTTTGAGCTTAGCTATTTGGTCTCTATTCTAATGTTAATTTGTCGGAAAATTATCCTAAAGCTGTGGAGCGACTAATCTTAACAACCCCCCCTTTTCCTTCAAACTGTGAGATTTGTCAAGATCTAAGCAGAAATAGCACAAGAGCCTAAATTTAATCCATTTCAATCATCGGCATGTGGTGCTGGATTATTTTGTTCATTTGGAGATGGGTTTCCTCCAGGGTTACATCACCTACCTCGCCTGGGCTGATGTCTTTAGTGCTGCGCAGGCGAAGGATCTTCTGGAATGCAAAAGTAAGAGCAGCCCCGCGCAGGCGAGCAGCAGTGCGATAGTTAACAGCCCACATGAGCGCTAAAGACCAGGAGCGCATCAGTTCCATGAGGAAGATCCCGGCTACCAGAGACAGGCCGTACTGTACGGACTTCTGCGAGCTCTGAGAATACTCCAGCAGAGCTCGAACAAGAAGAGCCTGGGGACAAATAGCAATAGCAAGGACAAAGTGGAAAAATGAGGCAAAGGAATAAAAACTATCAATTAAGGAAGAAAGATAAAAGGTAGGACATAAAGGAGATAAAGAAGAACCAGAAAAAAAGACAAAGAATAAAGGGGGAGAATGAAAATTGTACAATATCAGAGATCCCAAAGATATAGATGAGAACGATATGGAAAATCAAAAGAATAACCCTAAATGCTTTGTGTTAAGTTATACAGATGAAACTAAAAGCAAATTGTTGCAGAATGAATTCACTCAACACCGCTTTGTCAGCATGTGCATTAATAAATCAGATATGAATGTGAGACAAACGCGCCATTGTGTTACAACTAAATCCAGTTAATGCTATTAGAAGTGGGTCGTTGTATTCACACAAGGCACACATAGGAAAACATCCAAATAAACTGCTTATAGGAGGAAGAACAATGCAACCGACTCAGAAAACAATAAAAATGAGGCATCCAGCTTATTGAACTCTTGAAGTTCAATGTGAAAGTTCTTCATTTCTGATGTTCAGGAACATGTGCACTTTGGAGATGTACTATCACACACACCAAAGGCAGTTTTAAAACCACCTCATGCATTGAAAGGTATACTGGCAAAATCAGCAACACAGAAAAAGAAAGGAGGATTAGGTGGATACTCACGGGCCCAACGAAGCCTGCTACCATTGTTAGGAGAAGGGAAAAGATGGCCACCAGCATGCGGGTTCGGCAGAACCTCCAGAAGACTCTTGTCAGGGATGCCCCCTCTCGCCCACATTTTTTGAGCTCATCATGCCACAAAAATTCAAGCCTGGAATCAAAAACCATAAATATATGACATGAAATGTAACTGAGCTGAATTCATACAATGAAAACACTCAACATCAGGTCAAACAATGTTTCATCCTATTTGAGATATGAGTGCTGCGCCAAATGATTTTATATTGCAGGTTAAAAGTTACCCTTTTTGAAGGGTGAAATTATCATTAAGTGTAAGATATATTTTCAATGTACTGCTCTCTTTACTTAAAATGATGTAAAAGCAGTTTATTAGACTGCCCAAAAGCACTGCAGGGGGTATAAATGGTCTGACAGCCAATCAGTCCAGCTCAAAACCACCAGAGAAAAATTTAAAGCAGCCAGAGTGGAAATAATGCAAAGGTGACCTCCAATATACAATCATGAATGATGCATCGCATAATTAGTCTGAGAAAGGTACCAAACATGTTGAAGATGTGCTAATGTACTTCTATTGCAACATAATGCCTCTTGAAGTGAATAAATATCTTGTTGGCCAAATGCTTCATTGCTAATGATGCCATAAAGCAGCAGCAGAGCAGCTGCAGAAAGTAATTTATGCCCAAACGACTTTATTAAAAACGTATCAGAGATAGGCAGAGCATTAAGCCCACTATACTCTCGTAATGCCTGATAATTAGTACTTGAAGTCAAATGGTGCCGAATCTAGGAAACTGCAATTAAACTGCAGCCAAGAGCAGCACAGATGCAGCTTGATTGATCGGAAACGTGAAGAGAGTGTCAGGGCCATGCTGACAAATAAATACATAATTAAATAGAAACAATTTTTATTTATTAAAAATCTTAACACCAAAGTTCTTGGCAGCATCTTTTCAAAGTTTTAACATTTACAGCAACACACACCAAAAGAACAATTCTTATGTTGCTAAAATGTTTTAGATTGTGGGCCCATTTTCTTTTCTGTCTTTTTATAGAAGGGCACTCATATTTCATTATAGACATCATATGTCCCACCATATTTGATGTGTAGGGTTTAAATTTCATCTGGAAATATCAAGTTTGTTCTTTCAATTTTTAACTTTTCCTCTCAAAAAAAAAACATTTTCTCCTATTTCTTTTTTTTTTTTTTTTTTTTTTTTTGCAACTGCCACAAATGCTGAAAGTTTCATTTGATTTCTCCCTCTTTCATTTTTCTATGATGGTGCTCTCATACCACATTACAGAAATGAGACTTCTATACAAGAACAGTGCATTTAATGTTGTTAATTCTCATCAATGGCTCATTCAAGAAAACTGTGAATAAAGTACAGAGAACATTTCTTATATTAACTTTTTCCAGCAACATCAAAAAAGTAATTAAAAAAAGAATGAAAGGTTATGCATATTCATAGCTTTAATAATGATTTAATATTGTGTTAACTATTTAAAAACTCCACGATGCAACATTTTATGGATACACACATATATGGAAATGAGAACACCACGGCAACAGTGTGGGCTCAAATGTGGGAATGATTTGCTATTAAACAGGACTGAAATGTTTCTAACAGCCACCAGCCAGATGGCAAGCGAAACTGATGTTTCAAGAGCGTGTTGGCTGGGACATCGCGTTCAAGGTTCGCACCTCACTGAGCACCAACAAGTGTCAACTCTCCCAGGGTGCTTTTCCAATTTCCCCTCGCTCCATCATCTCTGCTTTGCATTAAGGTTGTGTAACGGCACTTGCTATGTAAACGGACGATCCCCCCCCGCACCCCCACCCTAGTGTAATAGCTTTGTGCTGCTTTCTTGCTGCCCTTCTATGTGTTCTTTAACACACAAGAAGCAACTGCAGTAAACCAGCAGGCCCATAGCCACAATCTTTCAACAGAGGAAGTCACTGACAAGCCATGCAGTTGTCATCAGATACAAGACTGAAGTTCCTGAAATAGTCACCCTCCTCAAAACTGTGTAGTCATGGTGCAGAGATGTGAAACTGCATGAGCAATGGAAAAAACATAGACTTTTTTTGTTCATTGAGTAGAAGCATCCATATGTCCACTAATAAGCTTCTTGCACGTCTTGACAGTTCATTCAGAGACTTAGAGTGCTGCTGTTTCTCAAGCTGTAGTTTGGCAAACAAACTGTGACTTCTATCTCAGTCAATGACAGCTAATTAGTGTGACAGGGAGACACCGTGCGCTACAGGTAGAGGAGTGACATAAGCAAGTCAGGCCCCAACTCTCACTGTAATCTCTAATCCCTGCTATTCTTAGCCTCCATCCAAACACACCACAATGTCCCTGTATTAGTAAAGATAAACAGGCTGTTCCTCCATTAAGTCACTCTGAACACAACATCATGAACTCACACCATGCTTTCAGAGTACCTAAAAAATCTAAAGTCAAAGCAAAGTCCTACAGAAGTCTCTGTTTAGTAAAACATGAGCCGATTTCTAAAAGGCATGACACTAAAGATGAGATATTCCATCACATATTAAAGGCTTATTTCCATACCTTAAAGTTTCCAAATCAAAAGAAAATGTAAAATGGCTTGAAAGAATTGGTGGGGCACTCTGCATTGTGAGTATTTTGGGCAGTGACTCATTCCAGTTAGCAAGAGTCTTTCACTTCTTGTTTTGGAAAAGTTTGCCTTGTCTGCATGCAAATGGCTTTTAGCTCATTGGGATGTTTAGACAGTCTTGTGTGCACCGCTCCTTTCAAGACCAGATTTTTTATGTCGTATAGGTGTAGGAATGCTAAACCCTGAGGCTGTGTACTGTGGATTTAAAAGTATGTTTACAGTTATTATCTTGTAGAAACCACCTTATTTTCATCTTACAGCTGTAGTCTATACTTAAGGAAGGGCGATGCTTACTCCCAGAATTTGCTAGACTCTTATGGACCCTTTCTCATCAAAACCAGTGAAATCCTCACTGGTTGCATCACAAACTAAAAGCATAATTGTTCCATCCCTGTCTTTAACAGTTTGAGAGGTGTTCTTTTCTTTAGACTCTGTGTCTCCTTTTCCCAAACATTTATGTCCATTGTGTCAAAAAGTTGCATTTTGGCTGCTTCTCTCAGCAGGAACTTTACTCAGAATGCATCAGGCTTGTTTAGGTCTGGAAATTTCTGACACTTAATTTTGTGGTAAAGGTGCACATATGAGTCATCCATGAAAGTTTGTGCAAGTGTCACTGCGCAGAGGAAAAGTACAGGAGGTAAGAGTGTACAAGCAGGAGTAATAGGACCTCTAACTGCATTAGCTGGGTGCATTAGCTTTGAGCTTTAGCTGTCATTTTGATGGATTTCAGTAAGATTAACATGTTTGCATGTATTTCAAGTCTGATTTAGTTATAATCCAGTTTTTTCAAACATTTTCTAAATGTGCTAGCTTCTGAGTAAAGACCTACAAACCTCTTCTGTTGTGTGGAAGATAAACCCAGGACTTTGCTAGTTGCTTAGAGAGGCCAATGACATGGCTTTATATTGTTGGGACAAAATCTTGAGAATTTATAAACCTGTGAAACGTGCATCACCTGATTTCCTTCAAGGATGAATATGAACTAATGTAACTGAATTTATTTTCCAAAAGTTCAAGAAAATTTACCAAAGAGACAAACCTAATTATGACAGTCGAAAAGGCAACTATCTAAAAAAATACCCTTTGAAATAACTTTAACCTCTTGTAATTTTCCATTAATTCCAGTAGTCTGGGGATAATGTCTGTCAGCATCATGCTGAAATTTTTTATGACCACAGGTCACTTTCATGAGGCTAATCGAAGCAGTACACAGTTACCTCACCTTTGACAGTTGACTGTGGAGGCTTCATGGCAAGACAGTCCCCACACATCGTCTATAGACAAGCTGGATGTCTTATAGGCTTTCAGTGCCAGTGGGGAGAGCCAGTGCAGCGTCATGAATGAGAAGAGGCCAGCATTATCGACTGGGTGCTGATGCCTGAAATAGAGCGAAGATGTGGAAATGGGTGAGATTTCTAAATAAGCAAAGGCCACAACGAGGCGCTATGTTGGCAGAGCGGCCCACACGTATCGTTGAAAAATATGCGGCACCTTTGCTTGCCAGAGTCAATTGCAGGTGAATAATGGCTGTACTGTTTGGACAATAATTTTCACAGTCTTCACAGAAATCTAAGAGAGCAGCGAAAATAAAGGTCAGTGGTAGTTTATCAATTGGCTTATGTTCAAACACAGTGCTGTGTGTTGCTGGGGGATAAGTTCCCATCCCTTATCAAGGCCTCCTGCTACACCCCAACAGTCAGCACATTAGGCAGCAAACACAACAAACCTTCAGCATGCTGGCCTACAGCTGTCTGCCATCACGTCTACATTTAAGTGGTCAAAACAAACTTAAATAAAGCTTTGTTTACTTGTGCGTGATCCTGAAGGGCTTTAGAAGCTGCAGGCTTTTACAATAGCGGCCTCGTCTCTTCGACCCCCGATCCACTGATGCCTCTGCCTCCTCTTCCTCGAGTTCTGGCAGCGGTTGTGGGGATGACAGTGACAGGCCTTCCACCCGTCCGGCTGCTTCCAAGGCATCTGGAAACATGGCAGACGTCTGAGGAGACAAAAACAAACAAACGTCAATTCATTGTAAATACATTTTTTTGAACTGCAGCAACAGCTTGATCAGATAAAACTGCTAATCTTAATTACACAATGAGGACACTGACACACTGAAATTAACTGTCTTATATCTCTAATAAACTTTAATTTCAAAGATCTGATTGCATTGGCCAAAGTTGATAATGTGGTCACATATTACATTATATTAAAAAAAATCTAATCTTGTGGAAGTCAACGTTTTGCTGGATTATTCTGTTATCAGAATACTGGAGACACATTTTCTGATAAACATTAGTAAATCAGCACCTAGTAGCAATGAATGGAATTAATTTGTTATCCCTTAAGTGCAGAAGAAAGATTCAAAACCTAGCAAACCTCTCAGTAGGCCTGATAAAACACAGTAATCTGCCTGTTCTGTCTGCCTACCTAGAGCTAATACAGAGGGGTGGCGTATTGCTGAATCACCCTCTGAGACGCAGATAGACTTGAGAAATCACCTTGCTCACAGGTCATGAGCCCTCTCTGGCATAGTGCTTATCTATTTAAAGACAGCCTGCCAGCCACCCGGGGAGCACAGGAACAGACATCTGAGCTGCTGGTGTGTCCGTACACTGTCACTGATCCCTTCTGCAGTAAATCTCCGTGACAAGGTCAGTCCTGCTCGGTGTGGGGTGCAGATAGACCATCCAGGGAATGTGTTCAGTGGTGGGATTCAATACTGATAGCCCTGCTGGGGCACAAGTGGAAACTCATACCATAAGTTCTAGAGGGAAATATGTTGTTACATGTACTCACTTGTTGTTATGGGAACCAAACTTCTCTGCTCAGAAAGTTTTTTTTTTTGCTCTTAAAAAGGTGTTTTTGTGTGCATGCGTGTGTGTTCCCATCTGTTGCCCTCAGTGCTCATATCATGTGAAGTTTGTCATATGGCTGTGAACTTTCAGAGCTTACTTTCGGGAAGGACTGGCCATTATTTGTTATTGTCAAAAACTTCGCAACCATACACTCATAGAACTTCTTAGTATAAGAAAGTATGTGAAATGATTGCATGAGTTTGCAACTTAACCTGTTATTCAACTTCGAAGTGCCTTGTTGAAATGTCGCAGAACATAAAGCCAGTCATTGTTTGCTCAACAAAGCAGTCACAAAAATAAGCTGACTGATATGAGGTTCAACACAAAGAAACAAAACTAGAAATCAGAGCCAAAAAGTTAATAAGTACACTGAAAGTACATAAAGAAATGGCCCACATTACTAAAGATGAACTACAGTAGTCAAAGACTTGTTTCTGTCTTCATGTTTTAAACTCACATCAGAATTTAAATAAAAACACTGGCTATCAATTTCTGTCAAAACGGCTTCATCAACTAAGGAAGTCATTACTGATAAGATATCAGTACACTAGTTAAAGATGCTACTTATTAACTTTAATTTCCCAGTAACCAACATTTTTCTCATCACAATTAGTTTACTATTTATTCTATAGTCTCTGAAATTTTTAAAGTAACTGAAAAAACATCAGAAATAATTTTTTTTTATCACTTACACACTCACGTTCAACTCCTCCTGACTCGGGTCACCTTGGTAGCAGTTCAGGTCTCAGATGTTGTTTTCAAGAGCAGGAAGCAAACATGAGGATGACCATGGCGTCTCTTCTCCCAGTTTTATCATTAAATCTGAACTTGGTCTTGTCATGGACGCATCTTCCTCAGGAGTGAATGAAAACAGGGTGAGGGAACATGGTTAACTTTGCGCCTCACGTGTATACAGTACGTGCTGCTTCCTCCCGGCAGCGTCCGCGGGACCGCTCTGCTGTCACATAACGACTTCACACGCGACCCTACAGGGAGAGGAATTCCCGACATCACGGTGATGTCATCGCAGCCCCACCAACCGGTAACGCCGCTCAGCCGTTGCCTTAGCAACGGATATAATAACCAGGAAGTCTGCGGCTCGAGGGAAGTTGGCGCGCCAATGAGGGGGCGGAGCCAGAGATAAGGAAGAGAATCTGATTGGCTGTCTTCTGCGATGGTGGACGGCTGTCTGCTGGTGTGAGAGGGCTGACAACAGTTGACAACAAAGCAGTAATGAACAGAAACTTATTTAAGCTTGAGTGAGACTATTACACTGGGACTTTTTTTTGTTAAACAGCCCTTTTTTTTTTTTTCTTTTTCTTTTTTTTCTTTTTAAAGTAACCACATCATTAAGAATATTAATGGTGCCTAAGCCAATTGATATTAAAATAGACTTCTATTCTTTACAAGCTTTGTCTCCAGATGTGTATTTTTAAGTCTGTTATTTTATGATAAATAAGTTGTTTTGTTTCAAAAGGAGAGTTGTCTGGGCATCACTGTTACATAAGACTTATTTAATAACAAAGCTATGTTTGTGAGCTTATTATGATGACTTAGATAGATATTTATTTGTGGGCCTTTGGACCTAAAATATCTATTCTAAACCCTACATTTCTTTCTAACCTTGTTTATGGTTATGAGTAAAAACTGCCACAACTTTTAAAAAGGTATTCAGCTCTTCTATTCAAATAAAGGTACTCCATTAACAATGTAAAAATGCTTAGCTGCTAAATGTGCTTCAAAAACTTCCTGATACTGATATTTTCTTAATAAAATATATTTAAATGCAGTTATATTTACAGTTTTTGTTGTCTTTAGGTAAACCAGATAATAGCAGCTTGTATGGTGACCAGTTGGGTTTGTAAGGGGAGTAGAGAAGAAGCACATTCTGGTCTGATGTTCCTAAAGGAGGCAGGACAGAGGAGCTTTATGAACTTTATGTGCAAGTTTGCTGCCCCACCTCTGCAGGTGCAGCACATTCAACAGCAAATGAAGTAGATAATACTGCTTTCCTGTATTTTTTCTAAAACCTTTTCAGCACTCTGAGCTTGTTGATTTTGTTTACTAGCAATCTCACACTACTGACCTCACTCCTGCCCTTCATCCTCTCCACTCCCTCTTCAACTCGATTGCTTGGGGTGTTATTTTGATGGTTATCTTGGTTTTGGATAAGTTACTTAGGTTGCTTGTTGCTTTAATTTTCAACTCTTTGGGAAGCTGCTGTTGTAAAAAAAAAAAGTGCTATATAAATAAAATTGAACTTGAACTTGAATTTAATCCGTTGATCCCACTGGCAAACATAGAAAAGTGATGTGTGTTACAGAATCAGATAGTTTGTGTTGTTGTTTTTTTTATTTATTTATTTATTTTTTTTACACAATTTCTTGAAAATTAGAAATATGAAAGTGAGCAAGGGGAAAAATTCTTCCTGTAATTTAATTGTTTAGAAAATCTGATGTGTAATCTCAGAGGAGCTCAAAGTTGTTTTATTTTGTTAGAAATTAAAGTTTGAGCTGCACTAATCTTTTTAAATCCCTGTCAGCACAGAGGTGATCCTGGTTAAACGCTGCCTGGTGTATGTAACAAAGAGCATTTGTCTTTGTACTTCTATTTAAACTCACACAAAACGCCAATGCAATTTATGCATTCATTCATGTAAAATTCACAAAAATTACATAATGACCATCTATAATGAATAATGTGTCCTAAATATACCTCTTTGCCTAAAGGGCTGGGGAGTCTACTTCATTAATTTACTTATCACCCACTGTGCACATTTAAGCAAAGAATTTTTCAATATGAATTTGTAAAAAAAAAAAAAAAAGAAAGAAAAAGAAAAAAGAAACAAACTCTGAAGCACAGAGGGGCGCTTTTGATGCTATAGTAACCTGAAATCTTTCAGCTCTACTATTATGTTCAAAAAATGCTTTTATTAACTGAGCAACTTTTGACGTTCAAACTGAGCTTGAGTTACTTCTCCTTCATGTCTCACTGTATGGTGACATGAAAGTTTCCTTTTGCAAATGATATGGCTTTCAGTTCAGCTGGCTTTGCAAATAACATTTTCACCAAGACATGTTAATGTGACAAAAAAGTAATTCAATGGAAATTAATCAGCCTTGCACAGCAGTGCAGGGAAAAAAAAAAACACAATCCATCCTTTTTTTTTTTTTTTTTTTACACCCACTCACTGGAGCCAATCCCAGCTGCTATCAGGCAAGAGTCAGGGTGCTGCCTGGACAGGAAACCAGTCCATCACAGGGCAAACACAGAGACAAACAAACACTCAAACTCATTCACTCCTAGCGAGAATTTAGAAAATCCAATTAACCCAACAGAAAACTTGTCAAGTTTGTTTTTGGAACCCACGCATGCACAGGGAAAACATTCAAGCTCCACACAGAAAGGCTGCAGCTGATGTTCGAATAGTAACTATCTTCCTGTGAGGCAACAGTGCTGACCATACGGACACTCCACCACCCCCAACAAAAATATAACCATAGGTCGACTAAATTATAAACATGAGGAAAAAAAATGTTCATGACTGGGCAAGTTTAATTTTGGTGAAGGTATTGTGCAGCAATGAAGCTTTATCTTACTTAAAAAGATTAAGAATAATAAGCAATTATCTTATTTTCTTTTGTTTCTTCTAGTAGCTTAAATCTGTTCTTCAAGTGCTTGCATTGAAACTCAGGACAAGCAAGACCAATTATTATAAGTGTTATGAACTGCCATGGAGGTCAGAAAATCATCCTTAACACTGTCTTAGCCTGACCCGAATGTGTGTATCTTTCCAACATCCAACATGAAGAAGCACTGAGGAATAGAAATAAAACAAAGCAGCAATGCGAACAGTGAGCCAGCATTCATGAAGGGAACTGACACACACATCTATCCAGATGTTGCATTGATTTGACATATCCTACCTTAATATTTCCCCATAAATGTTTTGAAATATTATTTCAACTAGTTTAATTCATACAAGAGACTGATTGTGAAATTATGAGCCAATCCCATTAGAGAATCCCATGAAGACCAAACCCATGAAAAAGTGCTCAGATATGTCAAAATTTTAAACATGAGGTCATTATTGGTCCCTTTAACCAAATGTAAAATACAAAATAAAAAGTACATACAATTTTAGGAATATTTATCATTTATTACCATGTGATAGGTCAAAGTTTTTACAGTCTTCTGCTTTCTGGTGTCCATTAAGGGGCAGAAGACAAATATTACATTGTGTTCTACAGGATTTTGAGTCAAGGTTTTTAAATGATACCAAATGTCTCAGAAGCTGTGTGTATCATATATGTCACACTGGATTCTTATGGGTTAAAAAAATCAGCCATATCAAATTATGACATGATTTATTTTGCTTATTGTAAAAACATAAAACGTTTCACATTATAATGTGATACGTCTTATTGTAAGAACATGAAGCACAAAATACAATATGCAAAAAATTCAACCCAATATTGGCGAAAAAGACTTCTTTTCAGTTTTTTGTGTCACTGTTCAAATGTTATACTTTGATTTATTGTTGGAAAAAAAAAGACAAAGAAAAACTTTAAAAACAGGTTAGAGTATAGAAATTGTCTTGACAAAACCAACCTGTGTTCACCCTCCTTGAAGGCAGTCTTTATATGTGATCAATCCAAACTGACCCCATGTTTTATTTTCAGAAGATGAAACACGAAGTGCTGTATGTAGGTCTTGTTGCAACTCAGAAATACTGGAACAAAATACATTGTGGAGATTGTTCTCATCAAGCAGAAACATTTCAGTCATTTTAGGTAAGGATTCATTTTGCTTCTCTGATTTATTGTTGTACAGGAATGTGGGGCTTCTGAGCCACATCACTTGCCTGCACGTAGTGAGAATATGCATTTGTGTCTGTGTGTGTGTGTGTGTGTGTGTGTTGCTTTTGGTTAACATGTACCAGTGGGTATACTTTATGGCCTACTTGCTGTCAGAAAACTAAAATGAAAATTATACAGGATATATGCACCGCTGGCAGAATTAAGTTGCAGACACAAAGACGCAGTCCGGTTTAAAGGTGCATTGCAACATTATTGCAGTGTTCCCACAAGGTTTACTGCTGTCCCAGTTTCTCCCCGTCTCAGCCTAGTATGAACAGCTTACTCTCATTTGGTAAACTAGAGTAAATATGATCTACTTCATGCACAGTTTCTTCAAATACAAACTCGGTTAACAACAATATATTCCACATTTTCACCACAAAGCATTTCACATTGAACATGAGTTTCATGTTTAACAATTAAACTTATCACGTTATAATGCGATAAGATCCATCTTATCAGCTCAACGCTTTTGTACAAACAAAGCTAACACCCAGCTAATTCTTTCATCCACCCTGTTACAGGAAATGAGTAGTCATTTCTGATGCAGGGGTTATGTCAATCATCATATGACCAAGTGGTTTAGTGACTGCATGACAGGCAGATCTTAGACAATATATTCTTTGTTTTCTGTGGTTATTGTTTCATTGTTCAATTCAATTCAACTTTATTTATATAGCGTCAAATCACGGCAATGCCATCTCAAGACGCTTTACAGACAGAGGGGAAAACATAATGAAGGCCAATTCATATAGTCTATATAAGGAAACCAACAGATTGAGTTGAGTCCAACTCAATCTCCCATCCTGAGCAAGCACACTGGCAACAGTGGGAAGGAAAAAACTCCCTTTTAACAGGAAGGAAACCTCCGGCAGAACCCGGCTCAGGACAGGCAGCCATCTGCCTCTGCTGTGTGGGGGGAAGAGGACAGAAAGACAACAGACAACAGGAACTGCTACTCCCGGCCAGGGAGACCTGCTGAGACAGGAGACATACATGTTAATGATGCAACACTGTTATGGGGGGGGGGGGGGGGGGGGGGGGGGGGGTAAAAGAAAGAGATAAAGAGAAAAAGAAAGAAGCTCAGTGTATCAGGAAATGTCCCTCAGCAGTCTAAACCTATAGCAGCATAACTAAGGGATGCTAACCATCCCTAGCTATAGGACTTATCAAAAAGATAAGTCTTCAGCCTAGTCTTAAAGGTGGGGAGGGTGTCTGCTTCCCTAACACTAACTGGGAGCTTATTCCATAAGAGAGGGGCCTGATAACCAAAGGCTCTGCCTCCTGCTCGGCTCTTTGAGACTCTAGGAACCACAAGTAAGCCTGCAGTCTGCGAACGAAGTACTCTGCTTGGTATATAAGGAACAATGAGGTCTTTGATATATAGTGGTGCCTGGTTGTGGAGGGCTTTATATGTAAGGAGAAGGGTTTTAAATTCTATTCTAGATTCAACAGGCAGCCAATGAAGAGAGGCTAAAACTGGAGAAATATGATCTCTCATGCTGGTTCTGGTCAGGACTCTGGCTGCAGAATTCTGGATCAGCTGAAGGCTTTTCAGGGCATATTTAGGACAGCCCAGTAATAGAGAGTTACAGTAATCTAGTCTCGAAGTAACAAAAGCGTGAACCAGTTTTTCTGCATCACTCTGAGACCGAATGTCCCTAATTTTGGCTATATTACGTAAATGAAAGAAGGCTGTTTTAGTAACCTGCTTAATATGTGGGCCAAAGGACAGGTCAGGGTCAAATATTACTCCAAGGTTTCTCACTGTAGCACTGGAAGCTAAAGTAATGCCATCCAGGTTCATTACAAAACCGGAAAATTTAGCTCTGAGTTTTTCAGATCCAACGAGAATTACTTCAGTCTTATCTGAGTTTAAGAGGAGAAAATTTCTAGACATCCAAGTCTTTATGTCTATGAGACAATTTTGTAGCCTATTGGGCTGATTTGTTTCATCTGGTTTAAAGGATAAGTATAGTTGAGTATCATCTGCATAACAATTAAAGTTTATTCCATGCTGTCTAATAATTTTGCCTAAAGGGAGCATATATAGCGTGAAGAGTATTGGTCCAAGTACAGAACATTGAGAAACTCCATGACTTACTGTAGTTTGGGAGGAGGACTTGTCATTTACATGAACAAACTGAAGTCTATCAGATAAATATGATTTAAACCAGCTTAACGCTGTACCTGTAATTCCAATCACCTGTTCTAGTCTTTGTAACAGAATGTTATGATCGACTGTATCAAATGCAGCACTAAGATCAAGCAAGATAAGTACGGACACAAGTCCTTTGTCTGAGGCCATAAGAAGGTCATTAGTAACTTTCACCAATGCTGTCTCAGTGCTATGATGAGCTCTAAATCCTTACTGAAACTCCTCGCATAAATTATTTCTGCTCAGGTGGGCATGTAGCTGAGCTGAAACTATTTTCTCCAGAATTTTGGACATAAACGGGAGGTTAGATATAGGTCTATAATTTGCTATCACCTCTGGATCCAGAGATTGCTTTTTAAGTAAAGGCTTGATTACAGCAGTTTTAAATGATTGTGGTACATATCCTGTCACTAAAGACATATTGATAAGATTTAGTAGTGATGTATTAATTAAAGGGAAAATGTCCTTAAAGAGGCTCGTTGGGAGAGGGTCTAAGATACAGGTGGATGGTTTAGATGAAGCTATTATTTTAGTTAATTCAGAGGGTTGGACAGAACAGAAACTATTTAGACACAAGTCAGATCCTGGTTCTAAGGATGCTTCGGAGACCACAACAGGCTCAACATTATAGGTAGAAGGAAGAGTATTGTGAATTTGATCTCTAATAGTGTCAATTTTATTCCTGAAAAAAATACATGAAATCATCACAGCTAAGTGAGAAAGGAATACATGGCTCCACAGCGCTCGGGCTCCTAGTAAGCCTAGCTACAGTGCTGAAAAGAAACCGAGGGTTGTTTTTGTTTTCCTCTATCAATGATGAATAATAAGCTGTTCTTGCCGTACGTAAGGCTTTTTTGTATACGCTTAAACTTTCTTTCCAGGTTAAGTGAGACTCCTCTAGTCCTGATGAACGCATACATACATACATACATACATACATACATATACGTATATACATATATACATATATACATATACATATATACATATATATATATATACATATATACATATATATATATATACATATATACATATATACATATATATATATATATATATATACATATATACATATATACATATATATATATATATATATATATATATATATATATATATATATATAGCCTTTTCCTACCAGGCTTTATCAAGTTATAACATAACTTTTGAGGTAAACCATCAGCCACAACCCAAAATTTAGCAAGTCTGCCATGTGCTTAAAATGTCATAACTGTCACAATAAACTTTTAATTGTCCCTTCTGTCCATTTGCATGTATCAAGTCAGTCAACAGCAAACAAGTTTTTAGCTAGTGTGAGTAAAATACAGTATAATGCATTGTGATCAACTATGACCAGTGAAGAAAGCAGCAAACTTTTTTATCTTGAGCTAATTTGATGAAACAAAACAGGAAGGCTAAGATACTCAAATGGAAGAACATGCTTTTAGTCACTGATAAAAATTGGCTTGATTTTCCAAAATAAAGATTTTAAAGCTGGAGTAGGTAATGTTGGGGAGCTAAAAAGATGTGAAAGTAGCACCCTGTCTTGGCTCCTCCCCCTCTAGTTTTGCTCCTCGTGTGATCCAAGGCTTTTTTATTCCCTCCGCCAAGAAGGTTATGTTATTACAGGCGTTTATCTGTTTGTGTTCAAGATAACTCAAAGTTATGGACAGATTTTAATTACATTTTTGCGAGTTGTTGGAAATGTGAAAAGGAAGAACAGGCTTAATTTCGGTGGTGATCCTGATCACCGTTTGGATCCAGGAATTTTTTCAAATGCCGTGGCGAAGGTTTGCGCTGTCCGAGTGCTTTTCTAGTTTACAGGTTTTTCCACCAATGATTTTCTCTTTCTCGGTTGTTTAGCGGGAGGGGGCAAATAAACCGAGCCGGCTCTGGAAATCCTTCCTGCATTTTCCCAGCCATGAAGAAGCTTACGAAATATAAGAAATGAACAACTTCAATTCGGCTCGAATGTATTGATTGGTCATAGTTTTTACAAATTTACTGTAAACAGAGGGCTCTAACTATATTTCTTACTGTTCATGATTTAAAAATGTACAGACTACTGTAAGTACTAGGAAGCACTTTACCCAGAGTAAAAGAAATGTCTCCGAGCAAGATCACCTACCCTAGCTTTAAGAAAAATCCCACCCCACTTACAAACACTGCTAGATGAAAAAGAAAAGTCACAAACCAAGTAATCACCAATTATTATCATTCGGGATTTTTTTCTGTCCAGATTTCTTCTTGGAAGATAATAATTTCCTACTATACTGCCAGTTTTCAAATAGAACAAAATGACAATGCACATCACTTGGGGCAGCCTTTTGTTCACACTGGTTCAACCCATCTGAATTAATTCAAGTTCATGTTTAGATTAAATAGACTTTTTGTTTGTTTTTTTTTTGCTTAAAAATGTTCTTTATATAAGATGTGAAAGAATGCTACAGTCATGCTGGCAGCCATACAGCAGGCAGGAGAAAAAAATACATTAAACAGTGAAGAAAATCATCTATATGGCCTCACTTTACTGAGCTGGGAAATTTGCTGAACTTCTGCAATCAATGCTCTGAATGTGGACTTCGCTATCAACCCCCTGAGACATTTAAGATAACAGCTGAGCTGCTGCTGAATCTGGAGACCGTTGCAATCACAGTATTTCTACTTTTTGACCAGCATTACAGCATGATTTTAGAAGGGAATGCTACCGCTGATAGGTATGTTCAGTGAAAGGGCTGTCCAATGTAACTTTGAGAGGAAGATTTAAAGTGTAAAACATAGATACATTTAAAACTACGACTCCCTGTAATAGTGGGTTGGAGACTTAAGGTAGATTTTGCTTGATATTATGTTTCATAATATGAGCTGAATATGTTCATATGTCAATATGTTCAAAAGTTTCAGTTCACCCCCTACCTTCAGCCCAGCAGATCACACACCCTCCATAAGCCCACTGCTTTCCTGTCACACCTCCAATCTGTCACCCTGCAGCTCAGTCATGGACCAGAACACAGCTTCATCTTCCTCCATATCAGGACATCCCGAGACCTCCACCTTGTTTGTCTCTTGCAATCAGATTAAGAAGCAACTTGAGAAACTGAACCAGAACAAGGCTGCATGTCCAGATGGTGTCAGTCCCAGAGTTCTCAAGACCTGCTCAAAACAACTATGTCCGATTCTCCAGCACCTTTTCAACACCAGTTTGAGACTAAATAGAGTCCTGGTGCTGTGGAAAGCATCCTACCTTGTTCCAGTGTTAAAAAAAACACAACCAACTGGACCAAATGACCACAGACCAGTTGCCCTGACATCTCACATCATGAAAGTCCTGGAGAGAGTCTTACTGGCTCACCTCAACAAGCAAGTAAACACCTTTCAGGACCCATTATAGTTTGCACATTGTAATGGACTTGGGGTCGAAGATGCCATCATATACCTGCTCCAGAGAGCACACTCTCATCTGGACCATTCAGGCAGCACTCTCAGGATCATGTTCTTTGATTTCTCAAGTGCTTTTAATATCATTCAGCCTGCTTTGTTATGTGAGAAGCTCCATAAATCCCAAGTGGATACCTCCACAACCACCTGGATCTATGACTACCTCACAAACAGACCACAGTTTGTGAAACTGAAAGGTTGTGTGTCTGAGATGGAGGTCAGCAGCACTGGTGCACCACAAGGAACTGTACTCTCACCATTCCTCTTCACACTGTACACCTCCGACTTCCAGTACAACTCTGAGTCCTGTCATCTGCAGAAATACTCTGATGACTCTGCAGTTGTGGGGTGTATCAGTGATGGACAAGAAGCAGAGTACAGAGAACTGGTCAGTCAGTTTGTTAAATGGTGCGGTGACAATCATCTCATATTAAATACCAGCAAAACAAGAGATGATTGTTGACTTCAGGAGGAACAAGAATAAACAAAGCACTGTTTCCATCCTGGGAGAGGAGGTGGAGGAGGAATACAAGTATCTTGGAGTTCAGCTGGACAACAAACTGGACTGGAAATGCAACACTGAATACATCTACAAGAAAGGTCAGAGCAGACTCTCTGAGAGGGAAGTTGAGATCTTTTAACGTCTTTTAACGTCTGCACCAAGACGTTGCATATCTTCTATAAGTCTGTTGTGGAGAGTGCAGTGAGCTTTGCAGCATCTGCTGGGGCAGTAGCATCAGAACCAGAGACTTGAAGAGAATAAACAAACTGATCAAGAAAGCTGGTTCTGTGCTTGGAGTAACTGGAGCCGCTGGAGCTGATTGTCCAAAGAGAAATGCTGCACAAGCTGATGAAGATGATGGAGGATTCTTCACACCCTCTCCACAACACGGTGATGAAACAACAAAGTGTGTTCAGTGAGAGGCTTCTTCAGGTCCGATGTAAGACTGAAAGATACAGAAGATCATTCCTGCCAGCAGCCATCAGCCTCAGAAACAAGACCTCCTCTAATTACCAGCAATTATCAACTACAATATTAAATTTGATTAATAAAGTATTTTTTATTTAATTTTCATTTCATTTCATTGTTGGCACTTCATATGGTTGTTCATGTATGAACTTCTATGCTGGAAACTGGTCCTGAACCTCTAGAGCAGGAAGCTTAAGTTGAAGGTCTTACACAGTATCTTCTCAGCTATTTGCAGGACTGCGCTCTTCTGGATGGATATGTCCGATGTCTTGTCAGGGATCTGTTGGAGCCACTTGTCCAGCGTGGGGGACTTGGCCTCCAGTGCTCCAATGACTACAGGTACTACTGTTGCTTTCACCTTCAAGGCTTTCTCTAATGCTTCCATGACTCCTTGGTATTTCTCCCGTTTACCTTTTTCAGTCTTCAGTTATTTGAGTGACTGTTGTAAATTTGGTCTTTTCCTTTATGAAAAGTTATGAATAAATTTGAGAGTGACTGTAAAAGAGAAAGTGGGTTAGGAGGTAAAGATTGATCCTTGTGCGGCTGCATATTTACTATACAGAGTAAACGAAACACATTGCCAACAATAGTGTTCATCAACAACAAAACAGATTTCTTTTGTTTTTCAACTGGTCTTCCTTTCTTTTAAACTCTTCAAGCATAACATTTTGTGAAGATATGGTGACAGTGCTGCTCAAGTCTGTTGCCCACACTATCGGGGAAAACTCAGTCGAAGTAGCTGTTAAATTTTCTTGCTTCTACCTCCAGGATGCAAAGGGGGGTGATTACACCTGGATAAAGCTGCAGCTAGCTTCAGCGTAAACCCCCTTCACTTTACCGAGCAACGGTGAAGCAAACACGGAACTCTGCTATCACTAAAAAAGCAGTGTGGTGTTTATTTCTAAAGCGAATGACAAAACATTCACTGCTAAAAAGGAAGTTTCTAACAGCTAACTTCTCCTGCTCTAACATCCCTGCCCTGACTCCAGCGTGCTCTCTCATTCTAACTAAACCTTAAAGGGGCCATGCTTTTCTTTTAACAGCACTGCATTAGTAAAATAAAACATAATGGTTCCCTAAACAACATCATATCTCTTTGCATTGACATGGGACTTGCAATCTCTTTTTAAAAATTTTGTTTATCTAGCAGACCAGGTATAATTGTCGACTGGGACAATATTTGGCCCGCAAGCCACTAGTTGGTGACCAATGAACTAGAGCTAATTGTAGGAGAAAAAGTTGAACGGCAGCAACAAAAAAATCTAAACATAATGAACATAACTACACAATGCACTTCTCTGAGTTAGAGGCTTTTCTGGTGTCAGGTCATTCCTGCCCAGTGGTGAGTGCAAATAAACTGCAATACAGTACATGAGGCAAAATTATTGATTGCACAGTTCTAACAAGATGAAAGTCAATATTTCATATAAGTTCCAGGTCAACAACAGCTAAACCCTAACGGCCAAGATGTCTTGTAATTTTGGAAAAAGTCTTCCGGAGTTATTCTCCACTCTTGCTGAAAGACATCTTACAGCTCTTCTTTGGATGCTGACTTCCTATTGTTCCATTCTGTGTCAAGATGATCCAACACTGCTTCGATATTGTTGAGGTCAGGGCTCTGGAAAGGATTTACCACTTCATAAGATCTGGAGTCGTGGATTTTCAATCCAGTTCTTGTGTAATTTGCCATTTCTCTACGGTTGGTTTGACTCCTTAACCACCACCCTTCCTTAGAGACTGTTTCTGATAAAGCTTCTGTTAATTGCAGGCACATGTCATGAGCTCTAGGGTTGGGTAGGCAGACAGTCGCAATTGCAACAAATGATTGTTTGAAAGACAGGTAAGTGCCTGCTTAATCTAACATAATCAAGGTTGTTAGACATCAAAAACTTGACCCCAGACTATTTAACTTTGTAAGTCTTGACCACCAGAAGCGTATGTTGATGTTGTTTCTTAAAAGAGGACATTGAAAATGGTTTAACTCTCTTTAGCAGGGTCATCCCTTCAGCGAACACGTGGATCAACTTTGAGAGTAAAGCATCAATTCAATAATCCTTTTAAACATAAGTTACCCATTAGCATAGTGCAATAACGTAGAAAGGCAGCGCCTTTTATGTAAAGGATTTTACATGCGGGAACAGACCGCACATTCGCAAACACACATCATTGTCACAATATAAAAGGAAAAGTCAGTGCAAGACTGCGCCGACGTCCTCGACTGCACAGCGCAAGGGTGAATTGTGCAGCTTCTCCACCTGGCCAGGAGGAGGTGCTGTTGAGTAATTTCTTTTTTTTTTTTATTGCGCTATAAAAAGCACTAAATGCCTTCAGTTTTAAATCGATAGGTGGTGAAGAATACAGGAAATTATCATTAAAGATAATAGTAAATAAAGAAAGTGAAAAATATATAAACTGATTATCAAAATGGAATGATTACATTTATTTCTTTTTTGCCTACCTTGCCTACCCTGACTGCACACCACTGGTTAATGGTGCATCAACTGAAGGTGCAGATCCTCTGTTCATCTACTTTACATCTTAATTTTCTGGCCTGACTCTTCTCCTTTTGTCCTTCATCTATTTATTTTTCTCAGCATTTGGAAATGACACTGCACATGCTGAGATACAATACTTTTTCAGCTATAGCTCTCTGGAATTTAGATTGTAGGTGCTTCCCCAAAATAAGTTATCAAGTTTCTATTTAGTAGAGTATGGTACCATCCTGTGTGGCACTCAAGGTGAAAGCAGTAGCAGATAGAAGCTTTTGTATAGACTTCAACCTATTTCTCTGAGAGGAAACTAGACTTCTGCACCTCCTCTTGGTTTTGTCTTGAAGAAGACGCTGATCATACTACAGACCAGATAAGATAGTGTAGGAAAGTTTCACACAACGTATATGCAATAAATGGGTTTACTTACTGCGAATCGCAGAATACAAATCAATACGTTGGTGGCCTGAGCTGTACAGCATTTATAAGGTGCAAAAAATGTGTCAGTGTGTCTGTAATTTCTTTTTTCCGGCAAATTATTTAAAACCCTATAAAAAGCATGAAACAGAATTAAAATGTCCCTGTCCAAAACAAATTAATGCTACTGAGGTCCACTGCATATATCTAAATTTATTAGCATGTTACACATATGATTGATATACAAAGCTTATGTCAGCTGACAAAGCTGTGTACTAGTGTGAGCTGTCCAAATCCAAGCAACTTTATGTTGGTGATAATATTCTAAAAGTAGCACTATAAGTTCATCCTCTCCATCCCAGTTCAGTTTTTTGCATGCAAACATTGTTAATTAACATAATGCAGCTCAGGATGTTATGATATTGCTGGCAGTGTAATAAATTGATTATGACTTTAAAATATTCAAGTTTCAATTCAGTGCAGTAGGTTATTTAGTACTTATTTGTGTGTACTTATCTATTGGTCTGTGCTTTTATCTGTTTCTTTTTGCTCGGTATGAACTGTTGGTGAAAAATTTAGATACAGAAACAAATCCTTCCTTCGATTTGATCAAAATCTACTTTTTTATGTGATTATAAACCAAATATCCCACTGGCTCATTGTTTAGCAGTTTATACCTAAACTTAGCATTTAAAGTAAAGTAAACAGAGTTTTGGAAACATTTTGTTGTAAGAATGCTTCTTCACAACAAAACATGAAGTGTTTGAGAGTCTGTTTTGTTCCCCTTTAAACTATGTCACATCTGTAAGGAAAATGCAGTTACAAATAAATTACCAAAATCATCATAAACATAAGGTTTAACATAAGAGGCAAGATGCATTTTCATGTCTGAAATCCATGTAAAATCATTACAAGTGACAGTCTATGTTTACTCTCCAGCTGTCCGTTACTCCACCCTAACATCCGTCCCATCCTCACATCGATGGCGTTATATTTAAATGTGGAAGGAATTTCATCAGACTTTTCTCAAATGTCCTTTTAGTCTTGGGGATGATGTTTAGATCTTGGTGTTCAAATGTTAAGGTCACTGAAACAACACAGAAGTCTAACAGGATTTAAAACTAAGCTACGGCATTTAATGTCCCAACACTCAAAGGTCAGCTGGATGTAAACTGCGACTGTTTTATGCAGCCACAAGGTGGTTATTTGTTTATATGTGGGTCACTGAACAGAACGTTGGCGGAGAAAAGAACACAGTGAATTTTAAAGGCATCATATTGAAACATTTTTCCTCGTCAGCGTAAAAAACTGCTTTTCTTTGACTCTATTTAATCTGAATGCACTTTTCAAAAGCAACTCAAAACAGATTTAGAAATCAAGGATGTGTAAATAAATAAGCAGAGAAATAAGTGGGAAAATTATTGAAGCAATAAAAAAGAACTTTTTTCTAAAACAAAGATGGCTTTACATTACAGCTCAGTAATTATAGGGTAATTATGTAGAAATTTAATACAGATTAAAAAACTGGGTTAATACTTCGTTAATACTCTGTGAATACCAGTAGTAATAAGCAGGTAGTATCCTGTCCTTCTGCGTTAGTCCATGGTAATTTTCATTACAGCAGACATTGCTATATAGAACAATAACATGTAAACCATTTAGTCCAATTCAGGGTTGCAGATGTAATATCGAGAATCTCCAAAAACACTTCAGTTGTAACTACAAGATGAACAAGAAACTAGTTTGACTTGACAATGCATATATCTATGTTGTCTCAGAATGATACTTCCTTTCTGAAATATTTCTGTATTAAGCAGCAGCCCGTCATCATTCTGTGCGCAACAAACAATCTTTTAACAGTCTTACAACCCCCAGCATCTTCTTGTCCAAGCTGCAACAAGTTGCCCTCCGACAAACTGCAAAAGACACAAGGACAAAACAAAGATCACATAACTGGCAGCTATGTGAACAACAGCCTTGCACTTATACAGATTAGATTTAAAATAAACAACCCTTATTCAGGTGTAGCACCATTCCCACCTAACTGACTACAGTTCACAGCTTTTATGACATTGTCGGAGAGCCCTGGCCACTCGGTTTGTGTTTGTGTTTTACTTGCTTTCCATCAAAACTGAGGGTTTGAACTTTGTGTATTTAAGTAAAAGTTGGTGTCTCCACTTTGGATAAATTTTACAAAGAACATAACATTGTATGTTTTACCTGTATATGTGCAAGTTCTTTATTATTCATTTATTGACTTAAAAAAAATCTATAAATGAATAATAAAAAGAACACTAAACAAAATAACCAAATAAATTCATCTGTAAGCAAGGTTAAATATGTACGTCTTGAGTCTCTTTTTAAAAGCATCAACAGTCTCTGCAGCCCTGAGGCTCTCTGGCAGGCTGTTCCTGGGAGCTTCAGCTTCGCTGAAACCCAGAAACGGAGTAAGCAATTGGGAAAATGAATAAATGAATGTAACATTGTAATAAACCTGATTATCATCCATTTACAGGAGTAAATACGTAAATTGAATATTCTGGATATTACATAGAAACTAATGATGTTGTTTCCATGGTATTGTTTAATATGGCAATGTCTGCTGCAATGTCAAATTACTATGAAATGAAACGGAAACATTCAATGGATAATTTCACAGCCCTGCTTCGTAGTTATTACATATAAACTGTCTGATTATAATTTGGTAATAATGACATTATGTCACCATAATTACTCCTTTAAGTATGTCTAGATATATGTAGACATTTCCAGGCAGCTACCAGGTAATTACCACAATAATAATTCAGTAATACCAAACAGTTTCATTTTCTTGTTAAAATAGTTACCTATACTGCTGTAGGTAACAGCATGACCTAGTTATTTCTCCTGTATTATCATGAAATGACCACACTATTACCCTGTAGTTACTGGGCTGTAATGTAAAGTGCAATCCAAAAAGGTTAAGCAAACCATCATGGCTAAGTTAAAAATATTAATTGTAGTGTTCAGGTTTATAGCTAACAACTGAATTATTCATTCTTATGTTATTTTTCTAACAAACTTGCATCCAGATGATGCTGATGTTACTGTATCTTGGAATGCTATATTTAACTCTTAGTAACATGATTACTTAAGAAAGGAGTAAGCTGACAAAACTATGTCTAAACTAGGGAATTAGACATCTTGTGAAATTCTTTGATTCAGTTTTTTCTAGACAGATCCAGACTGATGGTGGAAATCAGAAATTTGACCTTGCCACCTTCTATAACTGTGTCCTGCCATTATAAAACAGAGAAACGTTGTCCTTGTAATCGACTTCTCCTAATGTCTGCCTTTAAAAAACATCAATGAAACAGAAGAACGCAGAGAAGCCAAGGCTTCATGGAGTCTACATGTCTGAATGATCTTTTACCGGCGTTTTAGAAGAAAAGCATGTTCAAACACGTTCCTCATGACACTGCATCAGAAACTGGCTAACTTCCAGATTTTCTTGCAGATAAAGAAAAAAAGTACATGTGAAGGAATTTGCAGGTTATGTAACCACTTTGCTGTGTGTGAGCTGTCGGGCAGTTTATGTGCTCTCTCATTGTTAATCACATGCTTTTAAGGTTATTAAGTGCAAATGATCTTGGAGGAGGCTGACTCAGGGGTGGGGTGGGGGGGTCATTCAGCTTGTTGAGTCCTCATCAAAATTTACCCAGGTTTGAGTCAGAGCCCTCCCCTTCCTGTTTGACTCCACCATGGACATTTTATGTACGCCTTAGAAAATGTCTCACGTGAGACATTCTGTACTTGAACAGCCTGTTCAGAGAGAAGTTAAAGCCACAGGCGACACACACATGGTTAGTATTCTTTACTGTCGTGGTGTTTTTAGCATGAACTTGAAACTTGCTGTCTAGAAACACAATATTAAAAAAAACAAAACAAAGACACTGTTAGTCACCTAAAGATGAGATAAGATAAGAATACACCTGTTTGAGAATATAATTACTTATTGTGTGACGACACTTACTTCGTTCCCTTGAATAACTTATCCACTGATCAATTTTCTTTAAAAAAACCCAAAAAACTCACACACACAAAGAAAAACTAAACAAAAAAAATCTATATAGAAAAAGATTGCGATCATAGTTCCAGTAACTATGAGATGAGCCATAAGGATGAGATGTGTAAAGTCTTGCCTCTCTTGTTTCTGTTATAAAGACACTAAATGTTTCCACATTTCTCTGCCTCCTCTTACGGCAGAGATAAATATTTTTCATTTCAGACAGGATTCTGTAGCTTTGCTCGTCTGTTGTTACAAGGTGTACTTTTGTGAATGTGCTGGGAAAATTGGATTTAAACTAGAAAAAGAAGGCAGATGAATAAATGTGTCTGCTATCACATAAGTCACCGTGCATTTGACTAATAAATAGGCTTAGGCAGATACATTACTTTTCAGTTAAACAGCAGCCATAAAAGTGCTCCTCTTTTGGCTGCTTTCACCTGTCACTTTAAGTTCCACCCTGATGTTTCTCAATCGGTACTCTTCACCTTCATTCATCAAATCCATCCCTTTGCCCCCCAGCGTGAATGTAAAAATGTCTATTTGTATACTTCACCCATCTGTCCGTGAGTCAATATTGTGTCCAGGAAGAAATGTCATTTGCCATCCAGACATTGTCAGATGTTCTCTTTCTACTCTGGCATCATCATTCCCTTTCATTTACACCATTTCTCCATCTTCATGTACATGTATGGTGGGAAAAAAAAGGAAAAATCAAACAAACTTTTTACTCGTCTTGCAGTTTGTTTGTTTGTTTGGTTTTTTTTTACCAATAAATGCATCTTCATTGTTTACTTTTAGAACAAGAGATACCAGGTTTGATGTGGGCGTTGCTGCAGGACTATTAATGACAATGCTCAAGTCTGTGCTTTTTTCTACGTCAAGGTAATAAAGAAGATTATTATACCTGGATGGATCTATTGTGACTGAGAATTTATTGTATACGAGACTGCTACCACCTTCATATTTTATGCATAACTTGTAATCGTTCAGTTTCCACATCCTTGCTAACCTTTACATTAGAGGAGAAGCCGATGAAAATCTTACCACCGCTTAACCTCAAAATACCATGAGAACGTTCCGCTTGCTCTGCCGCCAAACATAATAAATGCTTAAAATTGCGTCTGAGGACAAATCCAGTGTGTAAGTAAATGTGTCAAAGTTGCAAACGCACCTGACTTTATTTCTAAAAATAAACTTTTCTCAGCTGAATGTCCACTGTGCAGATAATTGCTGGTGGTGCAAAGTAATTTGTCTTTGCTAAAGGTCACTCGATTCATAACAGCATGTGAGGCCATTCGTTAGGACAGACGATCAGTGTCCCACCTAACTTGGCACAAGGCACAGTATGCTGACATTCAGATCAAGCTCTGATCAGGCTCACTGGTTTCATTGCCTAAAGGATGGCTGCAGGACCTCACTGCAGAGGCATGACATACTGCAGTTTAATACAGCGATGAGTTTAAATGCAAAGGTTTCTGGAGGAATGCAGTGAATACACTGAACTAAGTACAAAGAGAATTCCTGTCAAATATTATTTATCTCATGCCCCTTTTCTTACCTGTAGGGAGGTGTTTAATGTTGCACAGAGCTGCTTGGCGGGTCTAAATACCTGATGGGTATTCAGCTGCGTGCTTTCAAGTCTTGCCTACTTTGTATGAGGATCTGAGTAAAGGAGAGAATAGGACAGTGATTGCCTAGGAACAGTGAGATTCAATGCATACCACTGAAATCTGCAGCTTAACAACCAGAACCAAGGCACGCCAGAGTGAGAAAATGTAAAGCAGTTATTCTAACATTCAGCATTCATTCAGGCCAAAAGTACATGCAGTTCTCTAAACTTCACTGCAGTAATGAAAAAAGAAAGCACAAAACGTGGTTTGCAGCCTGTCTAGCAATCCTCAAAGAGAACAAAAAAAAAAGCAACTTTTGTCCCAGATTTAATCATCAGTGGGTTTGGATGCCAGAGTCTTTTTTTTTTTGCTCCAAGTGGTTTGTAGAGATGTGCTGCATCACAGTCGTCTCTACAAGCAGTCAGTTTTAAGAGTTTTAATCCACGGACAAATTAGTGGGGGAGAAAGAAACCTGCATGAGTCTTCCAGTGTTGTGTCCATAATACCTGCTGTCAAGTCAATGCAAATCACCAGTGGTGAGAAACATTACAGTACAAGCTGCAGTTGCCGTTGAGCTCAACAGGAGGCGCTGTTGACTCATCACCTCCGGCCACAAGGCGGTTTGAGCAGCGAGAGATGCAGATACGGATCTGACAACCACATTAGCAGCACAATGGTCAGAGAGATGCCAGTCAGAGTGTTCAGACTCTTAAATCTGCAGGTTTATGACTAAAACATGGTCTTCTAATCCACGAACTTGCTCTAGTTGTTTATCTAGTTCTGGATCAAACACAGACATCATCCTCTCACCTGCTCACCCCAGAGATATTATATCCATTATCAAAAATCAGTTAAGAAGCCACATGAGAAGCAATGGTAATTAAAAGAAGCCGGAGCTTCATGATATTGCCCAAAAGTACCTGCCTGTATCCTCATTTCCACTTAGATTCATCTGTAACATGGTGTAAGTATACAGAAACACAAGTTGTATAAATATAGCACCAAGAGAAGCTCAAAGACATCCTTTTAAGTGGGAGTCACACTTGAGTCACACCCTTTTGCTTACATCCACCTTGAACTGAGTTAATAAGGATGCTCCTTACTGTGTCCCAGCCATGAGAAAGATGTGTGAATGGAGAGTGACATTCACCGGGGGACCGCTGGTGGATTTAATTAGTCTGCGTTTACCTCCTCATGTGACGCCTGAGAACCTAAAGCACAATCACAAGCGCGCTTGTTCCCGCGAGTTCAGACACAAACAGCTGTAAAAGAAATAAATTGCGAGTGCCTCTAGTCTATCAGTGCGTAGGAATGGCAGCTCATTTGGGAGGAAACTAGACAGAAAGCAGCTTCTCAAAGACGAGAATCCACCATATTAGTGTTTTGTTTGTGTCAGGGAGAACAGGAGGGAAACGTAGCGAGTCAGAGAAGAGGTTGGCGTGAGGTGTGCTGGAGTTTGTCATCAGGGATGTTCTGCGGAGATCAAGTCTTCGAGCGTGGAGAAGAAGTGTAGTGATGCACAACCGTGCACAGACAACATCTCTCACAATCCCAAGCGCACTGTCAGGCAGACAGAAGCTAAAATGTGTGGATTTACACTTCCTCATCCCTCAGCAACTTCATTATCATAACAAATAAATGTTACAAGTCTCATAAGAAGAGAGCCGGCCTGATTTTAGCGCTTAAGACGCTGCGGACTACAAAACAACAAAAAAAAAAAAAACCCGGCATTACAGCGGCAAGTATTCACCCTTTCCTAATCGCTCCAGAGGCCTACAGACTACATGAGTCGGAGATTAGGTACTATATTTAACTTGTAAACAATTCCCCTCCACTGGCAGATTTACTACCGTGCACCAACGAAACCCTCCTTTCTTTTAGAAATGGCTGCTTGCCTAATGGAAACATGCGTAGAGAGCAACAGCCTTATAGGCAAATTATACTCCTACCTTATTATTAATTCAGCTACAAGAGTTGTATACTAAGAGGTGCATGAGCCCTAATTTTTCAAAAGCAGTGACTGTAGGAGATTGAGGAGTCCAAATGAGAGCAAATTATGCATAATAATAAACCTTTGTTTCCCAGAGCAACGGGGGAAGAGAGCGGGCCGCCAAACAGCCCTGTGGAGGCGTATTAAGGATGCTTGACTGGGCTTTTGGAGGGAGGGGCTTCAAGTCCTGGCGGCATGAGCTCTCTATCTGCTGAAAGTGAAGAAAACACCCCTCTGCAAACTGTTGTGTAACTATTTGATATATGGATCCAAAAAAGTAGTCGGCAGAGATTTTGTGCACGCTCACTGCCAGAAAGCACAGAAACATAACAAATAGTTCTCCAATTAAACATCATTAACATGATCCCCAAGGTGTGCTTCAGTGTGATATGCACTCCCTGACTTCTGCCAGGCTGACGGCCAGGTTTAATTGGCTTTTAAAAGACACAAATGCCCTTATGTAGTCTACAAAAAACCAGCCTGGAGTCCAGCCTCAGCAAGAACAAGAAAAGTAGAATTTAGCCCTTCAAGCATGAATGAACACCAACTTAGAAGTGGTCCACTAATCTTGTCTTGTGCAGTGTGTGTTCCTCTTGAGTGTTTACAGGTTTAAAACTGACTGTACAATCCATGCCACTAACATCCAGCCTGTCTGTGTAGCAGTGATGCAAAATTACAATCGCAGTCGTTTTTTTTAATACTCAAACATCTTTTATAATCAAAAATATCATCCAAGCATTTACAGTGTATAACAACAAATGATTCTATGCAACTGTTGACAGCCTGTACAGAAAATGAAGAAATATATCCATTTCTGATCTATGGTACAAACTGGGAACAGCAAAAAGAGAAGAGAGGGAGGCCAGTGGGTTGGCAGGATCCGGGTGCTCAGGTAGACCCTGACATCTTCCCCTGATTAGCCCTGTAGGCCTGGCCCGCGATGATATCATACAGAGGCTCAAAAAGTACAACGCCCTGCCTCTGTGGGCAAAACTGCACAATGATCCAGTGACTGCAGAAACCGGTGCTCGTCTGTGACTCCCAGGGAGTCATCATGTCGAAAAATATGTTGCAGACACAGAGAAACTCAAAGTTCAAGCTTCTGAGGACTCCTATCACCGGTGCTCGGCATCAACATCCCGGTAACCATGGCAACGAGTTTTTAAGTCTCTGCCACCTACACAGAGTCCCTGAAAAGCTCATATTCTGTAACACTCCGTCTTGATCTGAGATCAATTCTCTGTGTCCTTGTTCAGTCAGGTACAGTCCCGAGTCTTTGATAGTTTTGGGCTTGATGGCGTGTCTTTCACATTGCTACAGTGTCTCTGTTGCCTTGTCTGCCTGTCGTTCTGCTCAACGTCCCAGAGGTGTCAGCAGCAGAGTTTATGTGCTCTTGATGCCCTGAAAGCCGCAGAAGTTCCAGTGTTTCTCCAAGCTGGCTCCGACGCCAGTCAGCTCCTGTCTGAAGGTGCAGGGCAGCCGGGAAAGAAGAGCCTCCACCTCGCTGGGATTGATCTGGAGACACAGAAACACGAGCGTTTCAAACATATTCATGCATAAAAACATCCATCCAGTCAACAGTCTTCAGCTGATCTTCATGAGTGGAAATGAAACATTTAAAAACATTGGTGGGTGGTGTAAGAGTGTCTCCATCAGCTGATGCACATGGTGAAGGTCAGGCTTTAGTTTTTTTCAGAAGGTCATTCATTCTTGCATTTCTAATGTGGAGATAAATGTAAAAGCTACTGGTGCTGGAAAGAATCTGCTACATGAGCACACTCCTCGCCATCTCTAAGGGGCTTCCTGCAAACTGATTAGATAACTATACTGTTGGTTTTCCAAGTTTTGAGAGATCAGACTATTTCTTATATCGTGATTTGATAAGACCATATGAACATGAAGTCAGTGTGGGCTCAGGTGATCCTAATATCCTTCCTCCTGATGTTTTAACAATCAGTTGAGGAACTCCTTATTAAATCCCATGTGTTGGTTTTGTGGTTTTATACATAGTATTTTCTTCTTTTCAGCTGTTTTATTTTCACTTTTCTCAAACTCTCACACTGACACACATTCTGTTGAGTAAACAAGGTTAGATAGCCATGAAAAACTGCTCACCACCAGCCAGAGTCACCCACTGCATTGCTCATACAGTCCTGTTTTATTCTTTTACTCGACGCCACATCTACACTTACAAACCATTCACTCACACGGGTGGGCTGTAGATCAGTCAGACAGCTGAAATCCCAGGTGACACTTCCAAGGTTCACTGTAAAAGCTGCCGTGGACAACCTGCAGTGTCTTTAAATAATAAGTAGATTGTTCAAGGCCCTGTGCTGATGTCAGGATGCATTAAGGTCCACCGTGATGAGGTAGGACTGGTGTGTCATTTCGCAATGAAGCAATGAGTGTGGAGCCATTAGATAAGCCGAGAGGATGGGGCTTGGTGTCGAGGGAGCCTGGCCAGAGAAACTGACAAAACTCTGCTGGTTGCTGTGTGTGGCGGGGAGTCAGCGTGGGAACAACAGATGCACAGGAAAAATCAGACGCACACAGAAAAAGAAGCGTGGGTGCATGAGCCAACACATAAACGTACACTAGACGAAATGAAATAAAGGCTTGAGAGAGGACCATCACACTCACTGCATGTGTGAAAATGAGTCAGGCTGATGATGACAATATTCAGAGCTGTCTTACTTGTTGTGGAAGTGGTTTAAAGTTTTCTCAAATTAAGTCTCTCAAAAGATGAGTGGATAAACTAATATCTGGAGGTTTTATTGAGATGTACGTGTCTGACTGGTCAGGTCAGACCAGAAAGATGCCTTTTTGTTGGGAAGAGAAAGTGTGACTGTGACTCTGAAGATCGGCATTTTTATAACTCAATGGAAGATGGGGATAAAATTGATCGACATCAGACTGTGTTTGATGACTATTTGGCTTCAAGTGTCGAAGAAAAAGGATCTGATTTAAACAGATTTCAGGGGGAAACTGTAAAATTCAAGTTAAAAAGGAAATACTGCTGAAAATAAGAGAAATAAAGTTTGTATTTTAATTCCAGATTGACATTCATTACATTCCAACAACTTAAAGAAATAATCATTCACATTTTAGTGTAAATACTGATATTCTTACTGCCTTACTGACTGACAAATCCATGAAACAGAACAGCAACTTCTCATATGCTGTTTCACTGATGAGCCTTAGAGCAGTTCTCCCTCATCATCAAAACCTTTCACCACTGAAAATGTGTGATCTGGTGCTGTAAAAAGATCACCACGTTAAACCTTCCTGCTCAGCGCTACAGTTAACAGAACCACAGAGGATCAGAGTCCGTGGTGTGCCTGAAGCTGACCCGAGTGTCAGTAGTACCCGTGCTGTCGGGACACTGATGCCTATAAGTCGTCTCCACCGGTGTTGCAGACTCAGCTTAACATCATAAACTGCAGCTACTGTGTAGGAAGTCTGCTGTGACTGGAGGAACAGCGCTGCCAGCTTCACACCAGCTGCATGGCTGCGTGATGTATGTGCGAGACATTGTGGTTTTCATTTCGGCTCTGGTGTTTTCACATTACAGCATATTTACCACCTGCTTATGTGAAGCTAAAAACTAACATTTTACATTTTATTTGTTGGTCACCATAGAAACGACATTCCTTCCACTGTACTTGTATTAGAAAATATGTAGCAGATAATAAAAACTATGTGCCATGATGATTATTTTCTTTTCTAAGCATTTGGGAAATGAGGACAGTCATTGTTAAGGCTTTGTAGGTGGACTACTTTCCCATTCTTGCTTTATATGTATAACTTTAGCTGCTCAACAGTCATATTTGTCACATTTTGTGCTTCATAATGCGCCACACACTTTCAATAGCAGGCAGGCCAGTCTAGTACTTTCACTCCTTTACAATGAAGCCATGCTGTTGTAACACGTGCAGAATGTGGTTTGGCATTGTCCCCTTAAAATCAGAAAGGATGTCCCTAAAAAGAAGTTGTCACTTGGGTGCAGCATATGTTGCTCCAAAACCTGTATGTAACTTTCAGCATTAATGGCGGCTTCACAGGTGTGCAAGTTACCCATGCCATGGACACGACCACACCCCCATACCATCACAGATACTTTGCTTTTGAACTTTGTGCTGATAATAATCTGGATAGTCCTTTTTCCTCTTCGGCCTGAAGAACACGGCATCTATGGTTTCCAAAAACAATATGAAACGCGGTGTTGTCAGACCACAGCAAACTTTTCCACTTTGCCTCGGTCCATCTCAGATGAGCTTAGGACCAGAGAGGCCGGCTGCGTTCTGGGTGTATTTCATACATGGCTTTTTCCTTGCATGGTAATGTTTTAACTTGCAATTGTAGATGTAACAACAAACTGTGTTGTTCCAACAACAATGGTTGTTGGAAGTGTTCCTGAGCCCACATGATGATGTCCTTTACACAGTGATGTTGGTTTTTAATGCAGTGCTGCCTGAAGGACTGAAGGAAATGGACATCCAAGTGCTGGTTTTTGGTCTTGCTGCTTACATGCAAAGATTTCTCCAGATTCCCTGAATCTTCTGATCGTGTGATGTGTAGTACATGATGAAATCCCTCTATTCCTTGCAATGGCACATTGAGAAAACATTCTTAAACTATTGGCCTCTTTACTCATATAGCTGTTCACAAAGTGATGCACCTCATCCCATCCTTGCTTGTGTAACTTTTAAACCCAATCACTCACCTGCTTCAAATCCACACGTTTACCTGTAAAAGTTCCAAACAGGTGTTTTTTAACATTACTTAACTTTCCCAACACATACTCACACATAATGTAAATCAGTTGCAGATGTGCTGGAAAAATTAAGCGAGCTCTTCACACTGATTACAGGCTTTATACTGAATTATGGTAAATGACAGTTTCAGTTAGCTCCATTCCAGGCATGAGGGCCATCAATCTCCTTAGCAAGGGGACAAGTGTGTGTATTTATCAAAATGCAGAAGTATTTCCCAGAAGCACTTGTGCTTTAGAGCATGTCTGGTAAATACCTCCATTTCTACAGAAAAGCCTGTAAAAAGCATTATGAAGCACTGCTTGCATTAAGTTCAAGTGCACAGCAGGACGCTGACACACAACAAGTCCATATGTCAGCTCTGCAGGGGAGCTGAATACACTGTACAAGCGCATGTAATCTGCAGCGTAGGCCAGCTCAGTTGAACTGCTCCACAGTGAAGGTTTTGATTCATGAGAGTGTTACCTTGGTGTCTAAGCGCTGCAGGTAGGAACAGATGTACTCGATGCTGGCTCCAAACGGATGGACGTGCAGGAAGGTTGAAATGATCCCTGAAGCAGAACAAAGTAGTCGTGCAGAAATGTTAAAACAAAACCACAACACATAAACCCAGTTTCACTCATCCATAAAACACTGACCAATTACCCAAAGGAAGTTTACAGAACCAGTTTATCCATCTCCTTCATATCACCGCTGGTTAATCAGCAGCTTCAACACACTTCCCCGAGTCCCATCACTGTTAAGAATCCTCTTGTATGCTGTGGCTTCAGATTAGAAGGAGTGTTTAATGACGGCTTTGATGCTGTTGTCTCTAATCAAAGTCATACTTTCCCCCAGCTCAAGCAAACCATCTGCTATTAGCTCACAAAAGAGACGGCGAGAGAGGTAATCCTACCGTCTGTGATTGCTAACCACATATAAAGCAACATTTGAAGCAAACACACAAAGTTAAAGCTACAAAGCTTTCTGTGGGGCAATAACACAACAGTCACTTGAGGCTTTTAAGAGGAAAACGCTACTCCTAGACTTCATATTTGTCACCTGCAGCGGACCAATCAATAATTGAGCACAAACAACAAGCGAGTCTGGGGCTGCTCTGCTGAACGGCTGAGGGGGCATTCAGATAGAAGAACAAGCCAGAATCTCACTTACTCATTTGTATGACTTCCACCACTTCGAATGCTTTGTGCCGACCGTTTTTAACTAGTTTAAAAAGCTAATAAAACTCTTTTCCACCTTAAAACAGGCAGCAATCACCCTCAACATGCGTGAGTCTGAAAGCTCATAATAAGACTAATTATTGTTCCATGTCTTTATAATCATATATGAATAATGATCACTTTCATGTTCCAGACATTATTGAAGCTCCAGCTATTCTGCTTATTTTGCACCTCATTTCCTCCTTTGTGTATGACAACTAATGAGTCTGCAGACTCAACATCTCATCAAGTGCAACACCTGCAGCCCCAGAAGAAAACAAAAATACCTCATGCTAGTTTTATGTTCACACAAATGTGTGTTTAACCCATGTCAAACCCATAACAAGCAACATTAAGTGTCCTGATGAGCTTGGTTCAATAATGATCCTTATCTAAGAACAACACCTTATGCAGGGAGTAATGCAGGAGCTATCGGAGATCATTAAATTCAACAGTGACTGTTGCATTCAGACATTATTTTTTGACTATGCGAAGTAGACGACAATCACCATTATGAAAAAAAAAAAATCATAAAACATGTTCAAGAAGTGATCAGGTTGGGTGGGGTCTTTTTCACTGCCTCTGTCATCTTTTGTACGCGACAGAATAATGACATAACCCCCCCCACCACCAAAAAGTATCTTTTTTTTCTGTCACTGAGACTATGAAGATAAAAAGGAAACTTCCACAACCAGCCTGGTTGATGTATTGAATGTTTTTACAATGGAGAATAGGAAAAAGGTAAAAATGCAGCAACTTTGTAGGATAATTCCCAAGAAGCTGCTTCTGCCTCTAAAACTGTTTAAACCAGGAACAAAGTAAAAAGTCCAAACTTCTTAGCAAACCAAATATTTCAGTATTTTTGCTATTAGTCTGAGTAAAGCACATTCTGACATTTTCATGGAAACACTCCATGAAAGTGGAAAAAAACCCAACCTTAAACGTCTTAAAATACAGAGAACAGTGCTGGATTGGAGTTTGAAGTTGGGTCATTAAGCAGTTTTTCAGTAGAGGATTTTTAGGCTGGTTTGAAAGACTGACTTCATGCTGTAGAGGTGTGAGGCCAAATCCCTGCACTTACGCTTTTCCACTTGAGCCTCTTCCTAAGTGTTGGAGGTGTCATGTGCCTCTTCTCTATCCAGAAGCAGAGACGGCCTTGACATTCAGCTGGGGTTTGTGTGTTATTCTCAAACGAAAAGATGCACCATATTTCTATAAATGCAAGGGTAGGACCAACTAGCAGGATCACTGGCAAGAATTGAGATTGGGCTCCAAGCATTTAAGGCAAACACACTGCCTGGTCATATAAAAAAAGTTGTCACTGGTACTTAACTAAGCAGATAGGTAGGACCCTCCTATTGGTTAATCGCAGCAAGGGCTACAGGTCATTAAACCTGAACTGTTGCAATGAATAGCTTCTATATTCCTATACAACCATGTAGAAAGACGCATCTTGTGGTCGTCATAAGGTGTCAGTCTGTTTAAAAAGAGTCCAAATCACTGGCATGTATCAAGCTGAGAAAATATCTAAGGAAACTACTAAGACTGGGTCAAGAACTGTCCTATGGATTATCAAGGACTGGACTTAGATGCAGAACGATAGTCATCCAAGAAGAATGTGGTCTTAAAAAAACTGAATAATGGTGATCGGTGATAACTTCAACGTTTGGTGAAATCCAGAACTCAGAGACACAGTGATCTTGTGACACTGTAGACGCTCATCCAAACAATGCTGCAGAGAACACATATGGCGTAATTAATGTTAAGGTGGTCTAACAACATTTTGCAACCTTTTCTTTTAGTTGCAACTTTCTTTTGTGGTCAAGGAGAGAGTGTATTTAACCTTTCTCTTCACACTCTCCTAATGTACACAAAACTACTACAAGATCGTTAGGAGGGCTTTACATGCAGCACCAAGAAGATAAGAAGGTGCATCATTTGGCAGTATATGCCATATACAGTATACTGCCACTGATACAGAGTTAAGGATCTCCATCAACACCTTCTTCATTTTTATTTTCCTTTAACAGATTTATATTATATATTAGGACTATAGAGATGAATGAAAACATTTTGACTCTGCGTGTCATAGTCAGATTAACTCTCAACCACTCGTAGCTTCCTCATGCCAGAATGCTATCCGGTGGCAGGACACATCTGCCATGAGGGTGCAAACTGCACAACTCAAACATATTTGTTACAGTCTTCCGTTGAATGGTAAATTAAACAATTAAAATCTCCGGCGTCTTTGTGATTTCACATCTGAGCAACGTGGTTTTGTGAAACAATCTCCGGGATGGTCATCTAAGCTGGTCTGACATCTGTTAGTCAACATCAGAGCAGAGAGTGTTCCCCTTTTATGTGAGGCGCTGAGAAGTAATTCATGTCACTGGTGATTATTTTAATCATTCATGTTTGCTGGATAGTTAACATTTTTCTGTGATGTGACAAGCTCATATTTATTTCTGTTTTACACAGACTTTGATCACTTTGTAAGACACTCCAAAAGCCTCTCAGCTTTGTCTTTGTGTTGAATTGTTTAAAACTGAAACTGTCGGAAAGAAATATGGAAGACACAAAAGGGGCTGAAAACCTTCTGTCTCATTGATTTTATATAGATTAGGATATTTATATTTAACAACAATTGCATTAGTGGAGGAGCAGACGCATGTCAGCTTACCAACTAGCAGAGCTTCTCTCTCTGAGTGGATGGGACTCGGTGGATTCTTCTCTGTGGGACCTTCCTTCTCCTGACTGCAGGACACCACTGTGGACATTGTGGCTTCCTAAAAACACCCACCCACACAGAGTTATGGTTAATTAATCTGCCCTTTGCTTCTGACATAAAACCTAAATGTAAACTGATGCAAGCTATACAATATGTGAGGAATCGTCCACAGATATATGGAAGGAACACATCAGACAGCTTCGCCACAAACACACCCATGTGCAGAGACGATAAGGATAACAAGGCCGGGGAGGAAATGAAGCTAGCTGGTATATCTATGACAGAGCAATGCATGTCATAAACAAGCGCAATGACACAAAAAGGAGGAGAGCTTAAAAGCAACAACCAGAGGGAGAGGGAAGGCATTTAGAAGGTATATGATTAAACGGTGTGTTTCAGATCTCTGACGGGTGTCAGAAAAAAAAAAAAAAGCAGGAGACATTCTCCTTTCATTTATTGTCATACATAGTAATGCATGTACCATTTCAGTGTCTGCTGTGGGATGCCTGGTGGCCTTTTTCAGTTTTTAATATATCCATAACACCCTGCGAGAGAGTGTGAGCGTGTGGGAGTGCACACATATGCACGCCATTTTGACTTTATGACTCCTTTATTTCCGAGCCCAGTTGTGTCTGGGTGATTTATTCGACGACAAATACAGTTACATTGAACCGGTTTGGCCTCTAACGATCTGTCATGTTACTGGGAGAAGTTAGAGAGGAAAGTCAGGGAAAGATTATGAAGAAGACAAAGTAGGATGAAGTGCAATGATAATAAAGAATTGTCTGAAAGACAATTGAAGGGCTCAAATTTTTTTCAACTTACGCCAGTGACATTGACGCTCTCCTCGCTGCCTTTGTCATCTTGCGGGGACGTCTCCAGCTGTGGCACACGAGAAAAATATGAGGAATGCTGCATGGTTACAGAATAATGAAGAAAGTACAAGGAGATACTCAAACAAAAAGAAATACAAGCATTGTTTATTCTGCAAATAAAACTTAAAAAAAAAAAGAAAAAAAAAAGAAAAAAAAAAAAAAAGAAAGGATTTTGAACAAACAAGGGAAACAGAAACTAACTGAACTCCACATGGATACGGCCAACTAAATATGAGTCAAAACTGGCACAAACAAGTCATCTATTAAATATGGAACAGTTTGCGTCCTAATTTTTCAGAATTTTTTTTCTCTAATGATGCCTTAAAAAAACTGCAGCAAACTCATCTTCAGCTAATGAAGTGACTGATTAACAGTTACAGTCATTTATCGAGCAAAAGGAGCAAATGATCCCTGGTTTCAGCTTGTCAGAAAACACAATCAAGACATGTTGGACTTTGCTGTCAACTGTTTTCTCCAAAATAGAAAAAACTTGAGAGCCATGTGTACCATGATGCATAGCACGAGTTCTTCGAACAACTCCTTAACGGCTTGAAAGTTGAAGTAAATAAAGCCGGGTACATTGTTTCTGCATATATCCGTACAAACATGCATGGTATGTAATACCTTTTGGGTCTGCTGTGACAAACATTCCTGTTATCACTCTGACGTATAAGAAAGTCTTCGTCCTCTTTGTCTGGAATGTTTTGTTTTTATTTTTTTCTGTGTGGTTAGAAATATCTGCGGTCATGCAGGCAGCTGCAGATGGCTGCGGTGGCTCCTCACAGACTGGTTCTGAGCACATTTTAGTCACTGATTTAAAAGTGAAATGTTTAGTCAGTCTTATTTGTTACTGGAATTCAGCTGCTCAACAGTTTGGTCCTTATTTGTCTTCTTGTTTTTAATTTTTTTTTTCTTTTGCAGATGACAGGAAGAGTTCTTTGGTTACAGAGATGAGCTACGGTGAGTGACACTGGATTCCACAAGTGCACAAGAGTCCATGCAGGGATTTCAGCAGCACAAGATTTTTTTTTGCAGTGCTGTGAGGATAAAACCTAAGACATTCATTCAGTTGTGTTTTTGACATTTCTTCTTGCCTTAACATTAATCTACAAATTCTCTGAATATTTTATTATTGTAGCCAATAAACTAACAGCCCATGCAGCCTGCAGTACTGAGCTGGATGACCTTCCCATCTTTACCACTCAGTCTTCAGAGTTCAAAAAGGTTTTCAATTTTCATGCATTTATTTGACTTTTTTAGTATTTGCAACTGAAATTATGCATCTGAACCATTAAACATAAGCCTTGGATGATTTACAAATTCTCCTTGATTTACGTTTCCAACAGCACCCAACTTTTACTGATTCCTCTGAAGAAGTATGATTAAGTTGTAGGTATTCCACCCTCAACCTGTCTGCAGGATATATTATTGCAAGAGGGTTAAAATCTATTCAAAACATCTGTCAATGTGAGACTGGAGATGAGTGGAAATTAAATGTTGGGGCTACAGCAAGAAAGGCAGCATAAAACAATAAAATAAATTTTAAAAAAAGTTCAAAATCTGCTAACTTTCATGTCATTGGAGGACAAGAAGCTTGATGACATTTGGTCACATGGAAGCAAAAAGACACCTTTTGTATGAAGAAAGTATTTAATGTCTGTCAAAAGAGGCTTTTGCAGGCTCTAAAGCCACTTTTCCACTCTATAGGAAAACATCGTCACAGTCTATGTCATTTAGTTTACCTAGTTTGGCTTCAGGATTTCATCTGCAAGTTTGGAAATTTGAGTAGAAAAAGACAAAAAGGATCAATTCATTATTGTAAGAGCAGGAATCCTCCTTTTGGCTTTGCTTCCATGTGGAACGAAGAGTGAGAACATTTTGGCAGCACCATCATTTAATGTGTCTCATCGAAGCCTGAAGACTTTACAGAAATGGCACGCTAAGTCAACAGAGTACCCATTTAATCAGACAAACTATCAACAGTTCAGCCAGATTTTTAAAAAGACTGTCAGCAGCAGCACAAAAACATGGGGAACATGATAAAGTTGTTTGTTGTGATGATAATAATAAGAAGAGAACAATAATAACAGGGTTAATGTCTACAACGACCTGCATGAGAATCAGAGAAGTGATGCGCGGCGACAGCTTGGTGGCAGCACGGATGCTGAGTGAACCAGTGAAGGAGAACTGACGGTGTGAAGAAATCTCCCGAACTTGACAAATCATCTCACAATGACTGCTAATCTTCGGAGAAACCCGCACCCTAAAATTGATTCCTTTTTCTCCCTATAATGAGACTGTCTCTCATGATTCATGTTTGCCCATATACAAGAATTTAATTAGCATATTTCCCCGAGCTCACAATCACGGGGACGCATTCCTAGTCAAAGTCATCACCATTAACAAGCTATTTACAAGTGTCCGTCTGAAAAAGGGATCTGTTATCACATTGCTAATTCAGCTCTGTGTTATATGAAACCTTCAGTGATCACAGAGCAGGCAGACACACACACACACACACACACACAAAAGCTCCCCACATGGTTCGAGAGCCTTTACTTTGGGTTATTACCCAATTTAAGAGGTGATTTAACGGAGGCTCATTTTAATGACAACCGTTTCTCTCATTATGCTGAGCCAGAGGGAACATTAACAAACAAACACCTGCATGCTGGGAATATGAGACAACAATAAAACATTAGTAAACATGCCATGGCTACCAGAGAAAAATGGCCCCTTAAACTTGAAATTGTTAATAATAATTATAGACTGTGGTTTTATTTAGGAACATACAACTGTTGTCAAATAGCTGGGCATTAATCAGTGTTGGGTTTAAAATTGCACCAACATAAGCGACACATTCATCAAACGAGTGATGTAGTAGGAGGGGCCATAGTTGGTGGTTTGTCCCCGTGTAACAGCTCTGGGGGAAAAAGTGAAATGTCCTCTGCATGAAGTTTATCCTGGTCACACTAATTGGTCAGTCACTGCCTTTTTACCAGTTCAGCTACAGAACCAGTACATTGTGCAATTCCTTTGGAGAATGATGGTGCATGAGAGAGTTACTGGTGCGTGATACGACAAAATTTCAGCTGCAGTAATGTGGGGAAGGAGTTTGACTCGGTTCAACTGAGCTGTGCACGTTTCCAATTTAGAAGAGAATACAAGAAACATATCTAATGATTTTCAATGTAATTGCTTTTCAGCAAAGTGGAAATTCCTGCACAGTAGAGCAGTTTGAGACAAAACTACAGCAGAAGGGATTGTTTTTTTCATGATGGCACTTCTTGATTGCTGTCAGACAACCAGGCTACAACCTGTGGGCTAATTGTGAGTTAATGATCTTGGCAGAATCATTTTGCTAACATGATTCTTTTCAGGAAGCTTTTTTTTTTTTTTTTTTTTAAATATCACCTTTACACACAAATGCCACTCGGATGATGTGTTTAAAAATCCAGAGCCTTGAAATTTTACCTCATGTTAAAATACTCCAAAGACAAACTGGTAAAGTGGGCTGCTGACTCATAAACCCCCCAAGATTGTCAATTCCATATTAATATTTGAAATGCTGCTTTGTTTTTGCCCCCGCTGCCCCCTTAAATCCGCGGCAACTGTGTGACACTATCATGTCAATATGGACCAAAATTCTTGAGGAATGTTTCCAACACCTTGCTGAATCTATGACATGAAGGACTGAGGCAGTCATGAAGGCAAAACGCGTCCAATTCAGCACCAGCAAGATGGACTCACTTAAGTGTAAAACATCTCAGAGTGCAGCTTAAGACACGGCCCCATGAATCCTAACCAGTCTGGCTTTCATAGTTGTGCTGTGTAGGATTTGGAATTGGTTTTTCATTATTAAACTGGGCCATAAAAGACATTTACATACCCCACAAACAATAAACAATCGAATAAATGATTAGAGTTTAAAATTGCATGTGTTTTTGATGGAGCTTGTTATTGTGAAGTAATGGCAGGAAAATGAAGGGAGCTCAAAAGATCATATTAATGAGACTTAAAACTTGAGCTCCGTAGTATCAACTTTTTTGGAGCAAGATTACAAATTAAAGAGCTGATTGTACTGTGTGTTAAAAACGAATTAAAGATGCTCCGGGGACAAAAATAAGAAGGAGAACAGCAGAGGACTGAACGAATGCAAAAACTCTCAGTCTTTAATGCAGTTTGGATGTTATGGAAATCCATCCAAACAGGCTATTTTGGGATACCTGATATGCAGAGATTACTGAGACATTACAATGTTCACATTCTGGCTGCTTTGTTCATTGATGATTTATTCCTTTAATTTCTTCCAAGTGTTAAATCTTCCCAAAGAGCTTGAAGTAATTCATTCATATGAAAGTGCAAATTAAAAAGTGTTCTCTTTCTAATAAAAACAATAACAGGCATATGAGCTCTATGTAAACATGCTGTTTTTACTGAATTTCTAGTCTGTATTTAAGAAAATGATGATTTTTTCTTTATTTTTTCTTTTTAAACACTAACCTGAATGGGCGCGTTTTGCAGTTTTTGGAGTCCTTCCTTCAGATTCAAGACTTGTGTGTTCAGCTGCTGTTTGTCCTCCAAACTCTTCTCCAGTTCAGCCTCCCGCTGCTTCAGTTCTTCCCTCATGTTTAACAGTTGCTGTAGAAAACAAGAGGTGAAAACATGAAGTCGTTGATGTAGCTGTATGCCAAATGGTGACATCAGCTAAAAACGCTCAGAAAGCAAAGGAACAATCAGTCATTTACTTCATTATTTTTCAACATGCAATAATTAAAATTTCAACAGGACTGAAAGAAAAAACCCCCACTTAAATACACACCAAAATGATGCTTTAATAAGATTTTACAGGGAGAAAACTACGGTTGCATTCAATCGCCCTTTTCACTTCCGTGTGTGTCAAAAAAGGAGTCAGAAGCCAAATTCTTTGCTTGCAAACAGGGAAAAATTTAAATTTGTGACCTTTGTGAAGCATCATGATGAAAAGTACACCTCTCATCTGGGTTTCACAGCCATTTTGGATTGCAGCACAAGGACAGCTTTTAGAGGAGCTTTGAGAGCTAACAACTATATTTATCTGCAATTTGTCCTTTGAAGTCATCTATTGAACACAGATGAAAAGATTCACATTTTTTCCCCTCGGCTGACATCCACAACTTCTTTTGCCCGATTCACTTCCACTGATGAGAGTTAACGGCTGTCAGTATCTGCTGATAATGTTTTATTGCAAATTTAAGTGACTGCCGTGACGCAACATGTGGACGCTGGCAGGGAAAGGTTTCCAATTTCAGTGTCTTCCAGTTCATTTAATCCATTCACCTAATCTTTTCATAAACACGCCATGAGAGACGTAAGTTGGAAAGGTAATTACTTTCTGAGAGCAGAAATGAACAGCGGGGCCTTAATGGATTCTCTTCTTCTAAACAATGAGTCGATCATAATTTCCATTACCTGAGACAGCGAGTTGAGTGACAACGCTTGACAAATGCCACAGTTCATTTGGTACTTCTTAGCATCTCAAAAGGTAAATTTTAAGGGTCACCATTATTTGACTGAGTAAACCTTAAGATATGCCCCCAGCTTATGCAGGAGCGTAGCTGGGGCTTAGGATCATAGCCAGCAGGTGTGCTTTGACCTGTCCACACGACAGGTTTCCAAGGAAGTTGCAGGAATTATTGTCCATTTTAAATTTCTTTTCCATCTACCAATAACAATCACGGGTTCACTGAAAGGCTGAAAACAGGACCTGAGGTGAGGTTGTTTGCTGATCTGCTGACACACATTGATTTACTGCTTTTCTCATATTTAACGATCAACGTTGTCCGTGGCAGGGAAAGGGCTGTCATACAGTAGTGTATGCGACAGTCCATATCTTTAAATGCCACATGTTGGGATGATTTTTCTCACCACCTTGATCAGCTATTTATTGAAACTATCCGCCCAACCTGAAAGGAATGTGGAAGCGGCAACTGTCTGCTTAATGGATGGAAACATTTGCCATTAATGACGTAAGGAAGATGTCATTATTGACCCTTAGTAACGCTGACTCTATGCTGTGTCGTGACCTGAAGATGGACAGAAAGACTTCACAGACGTTGTAGTAGTCCAAGAGTGACAAAATGCAAGTTCACCTTTTTTTTACGCCTTTTTTTTTAATATCAAAGGGATCTTGAAGATGGGTCCGAAAGGATCAAATACAGTCAAGGTGTACACCACTCGCCAGATTGCTGCTAATAACAGTAAAAATCGTCTGAACTATAGCAAGGTATATCTCTTAAAAAATTAGGAGGACTATTATCTAAAGGAGAGCTGGATGCCTTAGACTGCCTGCACTGTATCAGAATGACAGAGTCACAGGCTAAAACTTTTCAAAAACAGCTGAAGGTCAAGACAGACAGACAGACAGACAGACAGACAGACAAGACATTTTTTGAAGGGTCAAAAAATGAAGAGTGATGACAGCTCTTTTGTTTGCAACTTCAGGACTCAGCCTGTGGAGCATTATGGATGGAGTCGATTTAGCTCCCGGCTTTAATGTCTTTAAAGGAGCCAGAGAGTCCAATATGTTGCCACAAGAGGAGTGAAACCAGGAGCTTAGCTCCTCTACATCAGTAACAAAGGACACAGTGGCAGAGAGCTGGTTAAAGGAACGGAGAACTGACTGGAAGTGAAAGAGTTAAAAATCCTGCACCACCGAAGAAGGGCGCACAAGAGTCCAGCTTTAACCAGAGATCTGTGATCTGAAAAGTCACAGATCTCTCAATAGTAAATGGATTAGTACTTTTATATCACATTTTTCCAATCATGTTGGCGACTCAAAGCACTTTACACTACATGGAACATTCACCCATTCACTCATACCCCGATAGGGGGTCGGGGGGGGCAACTTGGGGTTCAGTGTCTTGCCTAAGGACACTTCGGCATGTAGTCGTGGGAAACCTTTTAGTCGAAAGACAACTTCCCTTCTTCCTGAACTACAGCAGCCCAGTTAAAGCATCTGTATTAAATATGGGCAATCCCTATGAGAGGAGGACATGGAGTGTATGGCCTTGTCCGTGTGTTGCTCCAGACAAACACTGAACAAAATTAGAAGACTCAGTGAGCTCTAAAAAGTCCTTCACTAGAAGCTTATCAGGACAACACACATGAATATTAAAACCCCCAACAACAAGGACCCGATCATAATGAGGCATAATTCCCGCCTGAAAGTCAGAGAAGTCATTCACAAAGTCCTTTTTGTATTTAGGTCTGTAGATGACAGCGCGCAGCATCGAGTCAGAGCGACCCACGTCAAAGGAAGTCAGTTCAAAGCTGGAGTATGATGATGCTTTGTTTGAGACTAAAATCTTTAGTAAAAACAGATGCCGCTCCATCTTCATGACCAGGCTTGTGTGGGGAGCTAAAATAGGAACATGCAGCTGGTAAAAGTTCTACATAAGCTCTGCACTCACCGTGAGATGCCCACATCTCATCATGCAGAGCAAATCCAGACAGCGAGAAGTGGAAAAATCCAACAAAATAAAAGTTTTGTTCAAGTTTTTTGTGCATTGTAACCAGGTGCACACAGATCTGTCACGTTACACTGAAGACCTCAGAGAAACTGACGTCCACACAGTGCCAAAGCACAGAAATAGCACCAACGCAAACCAGAAGGAGAGCAGCAGGCGAGCAGCCACACACACCGGTGCTATGTCTTCTGCTATCTTCAAGGTAATCTTTATACACCAGCACACAATTCAGATTTGTCTTTTAATGTTTCGAGTTTCTGTCAGTGAGTATCTTTTATGACGGCGATTTCGTAGCATAACTGCTGCCTGACAGCATTTTACCTACGGAGCTTTTACAAGTGTTTAGCAATTTCTCTGCTCCTTGGCCCCTGCCTATTGGATCCTCTATTGATCAGTCTTCTTAAAAGGTTGTTTGACTGCTAGACATCAGAACAAAAGGAAAAAACAAACAAATAAAAAAAACAAAACAAAACACCAAAGGAAACAAACCTTATTGTTCACTCCCTGTTGTATTTTATAGATTTTTCAAAGGTTATACCGACCATGTGTGTGGGATTAATTTGGAAATGGAAGATTAAAAAAAATATTTTTTTGAAGTGGGAGATTTGATGCACATTTTCAGAGACAAAGGGAATTCAGCATTTTTCATTATGCCTCTTTCACCCCCAAGACGTACTGTGTGTGTGTGTGTGTGTGTGTGTTTAAATCACAAGAAATGACTAAAACCCACTGCAACAATGAACCAGCTTTGTAGATCATATTTTTTAGCTGTTTTCATGGCTGTACCTTTCTGCTCATTCCCAGATAGCACTTAGTTTTATTTCAAAGAGCCGGGTCATGAATAAATGACACGCAGGGTTCTTGTGTCGCATGGAAAATTCAATAGGTTAACTTGAGCGGCTTGTTTTTTTTTTTTACAAAAGACGATGATGCAGAACAGAAATGGACAGGAAGCTGGAGTCATTGTTGGGTGGAGGACTGGAGGGTTTCATGCATTTCCATATGTGCGTATACATAAAGCGCTACCTTCTGCATGCCTTGCAGAGCCTGTTGCAGGAAGCTGAGCTGCTGTGAGTGAGTGCTGTCCTCCTCGCTTCTGATTGGTTGGTTCTTGCCTTGTTCCTGTTTGAGCAGCTCCACTTCATTCCTGTAGGCATCCAGCTGGCAGCGAAGGGAGTCATTCTCCTCCTTTAAGGCCTCCGCTTGAGAAACACCTACATATGTTGAACACAGAACATAACATGAAATGTACTGGTTGGTGTGGATCACCGCTCAGGATCCCAACATTAAAGCCATCTCTTTCCCAGACCTGGCTCTTTTATGGTTGACTGTACATGTTGACAAAACAGCTGTGAAGTTGAACATCTGGGTCATGCTCCTCTTTCGATTGGGTGAAATCAAATACAACCACTGAAGCAGTATTTTAGAAACCCACAATCTAAAACCCAAAATGAAACATCCATTCAGACGATGTGTGCATCTAAAACCATTTCTGCCTCTTTCTGAAAGAAAGTCCAAAAAAAAGTATGTCACAATACCCACAGCTGGAGCACTTCTTTAACTCAGATGGGAAATCTCTTCACTGAATCACCAGCACAAAAGAGTTACGAGTATGTTAGAAAATATCAGTCTTTCATTAAAAAAGTCCCAGGTACAAGGCTGTGCTGCTATCATCACTTTGGAGAATTTAGCCGTGAGAATATCGCTTCATCAACATAACACACATTCAGTGTTGGAGCGTTCTGAACACTTCTGACTAGATTATTGTGGTGATCAATACAAAATAAGCTTCTTTCCACTAATCCAATTAATTTTCTATTAATATTGATGAAGTACCTTAACACTTGTGGATGAAATAAATGTCTGATGAAGACCACTAACGTTGCATGTTCATGTAAAATCCATGATTTAAACCAAGAAGCTGAAGGAGGCAATAGCTTCCACAACTCTGAAGAACATTTGCATTTGATCACTTTTGCATTCATAACATCAGCATTTGAGATCTCACATTACAATCTGCTAAGCAAGAGGAACACTGATATTTCTATATTCACCCTGTGTCACAAGATCAAAAACCTGGAGCATATTAACAAAGACGGAAAGCTTTAATAATCCCAGAGTGTTCTGTGCAATGGCTCTCTGCTGGACACCTGACCTGACCTACTGAGCAGACAGACTAGACGGAGAGAGAGAGATATTATTAATCATAAGACCTGCTCGGCTCCACAGATGTCCAGTACTACCGGCTCGCACCATTCCTGCAAGGCTAGAGAAGAAGAAGCTCTGAGAAGGAAGAAGAAAAAAAAAAAGACCCTGACTGAACGGGAGATAAGCCGCATCCTGTGAGAATGAGTGTGTGTGTGTGTGTGTGTGTGTGTGTGTGTGTGTGTGTGTGTGTGAGTGTGTGTGCATGAAAGGGTTACTTGTTAGGTTATGTGTAGGTGTCCATGAGTGCTGCCTGCAGTCTATCATGAAGGACCATTGGCAACGTTAATGAACTCTTGCTGGGTGAGTGTGTGTGTCCGCACTCAGTCTGTGCGTATGGCTCTCCAAGCAAAATGAAGGTTTGAGGTGAGAAGGGTATTGATCTGAGAGCCTCATCAGCTTGGCGTGTGGCGATATCAACTACTCGGCCAGATTCTGTTACATAACAGGCAGCGCTATCGACCCGCAGTTATGCGTGAGCCGGAATATGCGCACACACCTTCAGGCACACAGTCATGCACAAGAGCAGGCGCTTCAGCTCTATTCTGCGCATGACTCAGACGCATAGCATCGATTCACTCTTTAAGAGGCTGCTCTCAGAACACAGGTGTTTTTAACAGGGCAGGTTGGCGTGTAAACATGCCCCTTTCCTTAAAGGTTAAATCAGTGAGGGGGGGGGGGGGGGGGGGGGGGGGGGGGGGGGGGGGGTGTAACGCTCAGTCTGTTAACACAAATACCAAGACGTGTCACATTAACACCCATCACCTCAGCTAATCCTGCAGCATCGAGCAGTATGACAGGTCTTTGACAGCAATGCTAATTACTGATAGCTAAATAGCAAGGTTGCAAATAAGAAGGGGCTGAGTTGACTGCTGCATTTACATATATTTGCATGCTAATTAGAGATCCTGTCAAATTAGCAAATGGCAGAGATCAGACTGATTAGAAGGGAAGAAGAAAGAGGGAAGAACACGTGGAAAGGTAGAGAGCATGGGAAGGTGGATAACCTCACATGTGGCGGTGCAGCCGTTTCTACTTGTTGCCCTGGTGACAACTCTAGACTCATGGGTTATTGTTATAGACATTGAGAGATAGGCAACACCATTAGCTTTTGTTATTTCAGCAGTAACAAAAATTGCTTTCAGGGGAAAACATAAGATTACTGCATGTACGATTTTCCCCAGTATGAAATTTGATGACAACTGGCAGGCGTGGAGAAATGCCTGAAGAAACACTCATATGTGTATATTTACTGGGGTGAATGACATTCAACTGTCAAGTTCAGCATTAACTCAGTAAAAGTGTGCATAGATTCAGCATCTTGATGTCCTTTGAACATGTTTTTTTTATTCATGCAGAGCTGTAAGATGGCTGTCAGATGCTTGGGGGATGATCACAGTCATCCCAGTCAAAGAAGCCATCCCCCTCAGTTATTTAACAATCAGAACTCTCATCCTCTGGAGATCTTGATCTGTATATGTCCTGTCGAGATGACAGAAGCACTGAACTGCTGATCCATGCTTGCATATGCATACCTGAGTCCTCAGAGTCCTTGCTGTCAGGGGCATCCTCCATATCATCATCAGACATCTCCATCTCTTCCTCCCGTCTGATGCCCATCAGCTGCTCATTGTGCATATTTCTGATCTCCTGCAAAACACAAAGATAAGACGGGTGGGTGAAAACTGCAAATACTCAGAGGCAATACACACTTTAAGGCAGGTGCTGAATTACAAGTAGAATAGTCACAAGTAAACTCACTTAAAGTGAGCTCTGAGTTTGACTTTAACGCAACAGCACAGAACACAGGAGTGCAGACGAAGAAAGATTAAATGTTCCAGGAGTTGAGCTCCAGTCCTCCTGTAGTAACTAATACAGCATTTGCAGTACAAATATGACAATATCCTTGTGGCTTGGATTATATAAGGAGCAGGGGGATTTGGGGAAAAAACATTATTTTAGTTTGGTAACACTTGGGCAATCTTTGATCCAGCCTTAATTTTTTTTTTTATAAAGTCCCAAATAAAAAAAGATAATTAAAACAAATACCATCCTTTAATCCATTTCTGATGCTGATTCCAGGTTAGCTCATGAGGACACAAGTCTAAGCAGATATTCCCAGAGACCCCTCTCTTCAGCCACCTCCTCCTGTGCTTCCAAAGGCATATGAAGTCACACCTCTACTGAGAAATCGACCCTTCTGACCCAGCTTTCGCTCCGGTCCAGCATCCGCATCACTGAAGATGCTGCACCTGTCATTTGTTCGCTCCTTTCTACTCACACCCATGAACAAGACCAAAATACCTAAATTCCTCTGCTTGAGGCAGTCACTCACCCTCCCGTATGAAGTGGGTACTCAACCGTTTTCTGTCTGGGACCATGGTCTCACATTTGGAGGTGTTAATGCTCATCCCAGGAGCTTCAAACTTGGTTCAATCCTCGTATGGATTGAACCCCTAGATCTCTTTGCTGCACTGAGAAATTAATATCATGATTAATATTATAATAATGGATAAGATTGATATTGAGCTTTATAGTGGATAACATTAAAAGTGCTCACATCTAAGCCATCATCCACTCTACATTTATACTTTGTGATGGTAAGCTACATGTGTAGCCACAGCTGCCTTCAGGCAGACGGATGGAAAAGTGGCAACCAATGTCAGTCTATGGCCTCGTCCACCACCACAGAAAGAATCACTCTCATTCACACATCTTAATTCAGACCCGCCACCCAGGCAGATTTAATCTAAGAGAAAAAAGGAGTCTTTCGAACCTCTAACCTTATACTTGCAAGTCTAATTGATGTTAATGCAACAACAACCTGCCAGTAGAAAAACTTTGCTTTCCATGCCATCATTTCAGTAGAGCATTGTGCAAACGGAGGACGTGGGGGGTGAGAATGTGATGAATTGAGGTTGCTTTGCTGCATTTGAAAAGAAGTTTGCTGACACTGTACTCTCCACAATACTGAACAAGCTTTTGAAGAAAAACTACAGAAACCCTTCTAACTTTTTGAAACGAGTAATTTTACACAGACAAGTGTTCAAAAATGTCAGCAAGTCTATGCGAGAAAATTACACAATTTTCCCGAAGTTATTTCCAATTTGGAGAAGTAGTGCAGGGTCCTGCTGCTGAGGAAAATGTAAAAATAATGATTTAATAAGCCATATTTCCTTTAGGCTGTGTTATATATAGTGTGTGTGATATCCTTGACTGGCACTTTTTTTTTTTTTTTTTAAACTTTATAGTCTCCACTCATTTTTACTGCATTTGGCTTTAATGCCAGGTTGTGACTACATATAAAATTCTGTATATACAAATACAACAAGTACAGACATAAGTGTCTTGAAGAATAAATAAAAAATCAAAATAATAAAGAAGGTTTAAAACTACTTCTGAAAGTTTGAAAACTCCTAGAGTTGCCTGAGAGTAAACAAACTTACAACCATCTGTCAGCTGATGTTATCGACCAAAGCCCAAAGCAGAGGTCAAACAGGTACTTTACATACACAAACACACGAGGAAACACAACCAACTGGTGTGAATGGAGCACACACACACACACACACACACACACACACACACACCCACACCCACACACACACACACACACACACACACACACACACACACACCCATACTCACACATACACATACCCATACACACCACATACACATACCCATACACACCACATACAAATTCTGACTGAAGGAAGCAGCTGTTGTCCAACTTTGCCCCAGAGCTGCATTGACTTAACACCACTGCCTGCTCCTCCATATTTCACCTCCTTGCCATGTAATCAAACTGAATACACAATGTGACTGAGGGAGAAACTCTGACTATTTGATGATAAATGAATCCAAAACAACAGACTTTACTCACCTATGCTCTTTACGCTGACCAGTGACCGCCAGCTCTGTAGCCTCTAAGGCAGGTATTAATCATCAATGTGACAACATGCTGGCAAGAGGCCATACCTTTGTTTTTGGAGCATTACACCATGTTTTGGATTTGTAAAGAAAGAAAGAAATCAGTTGAGAAGAATCCAACTAAACCTCCACCTCTGTAGCTCCATGCAGCTTTTCATCCCAACCACTTGAAGCCCATTATTATTGCTCTCTGACCTTCACACTGGATGTATGGTTGCATCTTGCAGCTCTTATTGCCTCTTCATGTCTAACTAAAGGCCGCAGCTTTCGGCTCAGACAGGGTGAGTGCACTCAGCAGTAAATGACACAGGGCAGAAATATAGCAGCCTATGAAAAAGTACAAGCACGCAGCGAGACATGAATATGTTGTTTATAAGGTTTTTGCGAACTGAACACAGCTCAAATGCAAATGAATACTGAGCTTTAAAACACTTGAATAAGAAAGAGGCCAATGTCATATTTTCTACAGAGAATCAGGGCTGTTTTCTGATTAAGTCATGCAAGAAACATTCTGCTTCCTACATATTTATTACAAAATATTTTAGATATCTTTAGAAATGCAAGTATAATTTCTTTGCTCTGTATACAACATGAATTTATTTTGGAATCTTGTTTCTGGCAACTTTTCACGAGTAACAAGTGCTTCAGCTGCTACCATAAGATATCCAGCAAACCAGGTAACGTCAGGACAAGAAAGACCGTCTCCTTTGTATAACACAGTTGTATGCTGCAGCTAAAATAATATTTAGTTGATGTAACAATCTGAAAAGTCGGCAATCATTTCTGTGTTCTTCACATCACAAAGCTAGTAGTCTTTTTTCTTTATTAAGTTGGGCTCTTTAAAAAAAAAAAAAAAAAAAAAAGGTTCATTTCACCTTCTGAAATTTGGAAAGAACTATAAATATAACCTTTAGATTCATTGCAAATAAAATGTTTTTACAGATCAAACACAAATCAGTGACAGACTAATGCTTTAAGTAACACTGCACATATTTCTGCCTTAAAACTCTGTGTCTCGGAATCAATTCGATGGCATGGCAACATATATTAAGTGCATTCATTGACCTGTCATTATCTTACAGTATCCCGAGGCTTTTTAAGAATTTGTTTAGGTTAAAGCTGGGGTATATCATGTTGGGGAGCTAGCAAGATTTGAAAGTGGCACCCTGTCTTGGCTCCTCCCCCTCTGTTTTTTTCCCACAGCTTTTTCCACCAACGACTTTCTCTTTCTCCTCTCTTTTTAGTGGGAGGAGGCTAATTAACTGAGCCGGGTTGGGGAAATCCTTCCTACATTTTCTCAGCCATGTTTGCCTTCTGAGTTTCTTCTTCACTACTTTGTATTTTCATCCTAACTTTTTTTTTTTTTTGCAGGGGTTTGGCTATCAGGTATGCGCTGTGGGAGGGGGAGGAGGGGAGCCGGGAGAAGAAGCTTATGAAATATAAGAAATTAACAACTTCATTTTGGTTCAAATATTTTGATTGGTCAGAGTTTTTACAGATTTACAGTAAACTGAGGGGTCTAACTATATTTCTTTTTGCTCATGATGACAAAATGTACAGACTACTAACAGGATGAGGAACCACTTTACTCAGAGTAAAAAAAAAAAAAAAAACTGTCTCTGAGCAAGATTACCTACCCCAGCTTTAAGGTTATTTTTCATGGGGTGTCCATGTAAAGAGGATGAGCCAGAGGTTTTAAAGCTTTGTGATGCAGAACATCAACTAGAGTGATTCTCTAGTACGTACATCCCTGAGGAACCCTCAAGATACTAGTGTGAAAGAAGAAAGTGTTTAACTCATTCGCTGCCAACCATTGTTATAGTAAAGAGCCCCATGCTACCAGCATTTTGAAGCATTTTCAGGACCAACAGAATATTGAGTTCTGGTATTACAGATATGGAGGGTCGATTCGGCCGGGTGCGTTGAGGTGCCTTCTGGGTGCGCCTCCCCAAAATGCGAGCTCCGAGCGCACTTACAAGCAATGACAATGTCACACAAGCATGCATTTGTGTATAAACATGAATCATTCATCTTCTTCATCAAGTGTGTTGATTAATTTCTTCACACAAGAAATTACAAAACAAACAAAAAAAAATCTAACAAACAATGCTGTGGATGGGTAGAAAATTGAAGCTGATTATTTGAATAATTCTTCGAAACATCTGCACATTAGTGCAACAATTTTGCTTTTCAACACCTACCTTGTCAAGAGGGTTTTGTTCAAGATCATTGCTGCTTCTGTTGTGTCTGGTGCTGTTATCATTGTGCGTGCACGTCTTAATAAGAGTCTATGTGACATCTTAACTGAGTTGTTTTTCATGTGCAGGTTCAAAGAAACTTACCAATCAAGATATGACCATAAATGGTCCATTAGACCCAGGACAGCAACATCCTTTAGACCCTCCATTACATACAACACATCATCATGCCAATTAATGTTCCATTTGGCAGAGAAAGAAAATGGCAAGCAGACAGTGAATGACAATAACACTTTTAGATTTGGGAATGCTTTCAGCTCTCAAGATGCTCCTCTTACATTATTTACTAACATTATAAATGTACTGGTGCAGAGGGAAAAGCTTGGACAGATTTACCTGTGTCCAGGACACTCTTAAAGGGGAAAAACAAACTCACCCAGCAGCTTGTATTCCTTCTTGGGGGAGGACAGAGGTGTAGGGAGGGGGGATTTGGAGGAGAGGGCAGGGGTTTGGACTTCTGTCTCTGGATCTTACACTGGCTGCAGTAAGCAGACACCACTTCTGTAGCATGTTTCATTTTAAGTAGTTACTGTAACTTGGCATTTTTTTGTTTTTATTAAAATCACTTTTTTATTTCGCTTTGTTACATAATGTAACACACAGAAAACGGAAAACTACAAAAAAGAAAAATGCCGAACTTTCCCATAGAGATAGATACCGAGCAAAACTAGAGAATGTCTATCCATAATTTATGTGAACAACAGGATTAAATCAAGTAGTACCAACCTCTGCTTGTTTGCGCCACATGTCCAGGTTCTTGCGCTGAGCTTTGGAGAAATGGTCCCATGCCTTTTGTTTGGAAGCAGCTTGGAATACAGACACAATCTGTTCAACTGTGGCGGGATGCAGGGAGGGACCAGAGACCATCCAGAGACAGAGACAGAGAAAGAGAAAGACAGAGGGCAGTTGGGAAGGAGCAGAGGAGTGAGAAAGTGGAGTCAACTAGGGATGTAAAGAACTGTGTGTGCTTGTTTGTGAATGTGTGTGTGTGTGTGTATGCGTGCATATGCATGCGTGTGCGTCACTTACCATCCCATGCTGCTGCAGCATCTTATGGAATGTTGGCAAAATAGATCCCACAGCTCAAAATGACAATAAATCCTACATTCATCGAGCACGCATGTGCATTATGACCAACTGGCTCCATGCAGAATGAAGCCATGTTGCCTCTCACAGCAGCATAGCTCCACAGCTGCTTGCTGCCCGACCACATGTGGAACAATGGGCATCCTCAATATTTAAATACTTTGTGTTTGGTATAGCTTTTCATGCCCAAAGACAAATCCATGTGACTGACAGTCCTCTGACATACAGACTTTTGCACAAATATCTCAGCAGCTACAAGATAAGTTAGAAATGATGTAGAAAATCATCATGTCTTTACAGCCATCAGGTTGAATAACTAGAGATCTGTACATGTTTGCAATGGACACTCTGACAAAAACCAAAGTTAATGTTCTGAGGCATGAAAGATTTACATCTTGCACATCATAGGGCTTTTTGTGTTACTATTTATCCATCTGTCTGCTGTGCAAAACTTTAAAACTTCCCCCCAAAAAACTCAAATGGCAGCAAGCCTTAATATAAACAACATAAACTGTCATGAATAATAGCTATTATACAATTGAATAAAACAGAGACGCGGTGTGTTTGTAGGACATCAAGAGAAAGAGTTTACAGTTCATCCTACTGTCTTGAGATTATGGCTGATCTTAGCCATCAATATATATTCAGTTTTCTTCTGCATACCATCTCTGTGCAAGTTGGATGTATCAGGTTTGCTCAGCGACTGCCAGCAGCCAAAAATAACCTCTTCAGAGTCTGCTGCTGTTGACCACAGCACAGCTCCACTGCAGAGGTGAGCTCTTAAGAACCTTACCCAAGGACACCATCTTACCGCAGTGATACTGTGCTCCTGATTACTTTTCCCTCCTGAGCTGATGCCCCTTTTCATCTTAATAGAACAAAAGTACGTTTCAAGCCCTGCTACTTAAACCTCTGTCACCATGTAGAAACCTAAGCCGGGATTCAGCTGAGTGAGCTTCTTTGGGTCAAAGTGTTTGATTAAAAGAAGGCAAAACCTTCTCCTCAGAGGTACTTACTGATCCTACATGTGCTGCGATCCAGTCTGGGTCAGATTTTATCTCGGCTACAGTTTATCAACAAAGCCAATCCTCTATCAGCTCCCTAGAAATGGTCATGGAGAAATCAGTATGGGTGGTCAGTGTCTTTCTAAGGTCCTAATGTACACACAAAGAAGTCAATAAAGATAGCTGGTTCAGTGTTAAAATGTTTCCCTGTGTGTGTGTGTGTGTGTGTGTGTGTGTGTGTGTGTGTGTGTTTGTAGACTGGTAAGAGACAAGACAGTTCAGGGATCAATAGCTTCTTCCCAGCACCTTGTAATGTGATGAACAGATCGATGATAAAAGCAAAGAAGTGATGTGCACATACAGAACCACGTTCAGGCCGTTGTGCTAATATGCAAATACAGTCAATGTAAACATTTAGCTACTTTTCATGTTGTCAACAGCAAAACAAAAAAAAAAAACAACTTGAGTGCAAAGTCTTCATGGTGTGGTTTGCAGTGTGTGTTTGGGAAAGGGACACTGTCTGGAAATCTTTGAAATGTATTTTTTCCCGTGATTTGAGCGTTGATAAATTCCATCACAGACAACCTGTCTGGAGGGTGACTCAGACAGTAAACAAACTGTACTTGTTGTAAGAGCAGCTGATCCATGGACAAATCTGTAAAACCTCCCCATGAGCTCTGAGTTATAACGTAAAGGACCAGAAACACACTGAAAAGAAAGGTGGGCTGAAAAAGATCCAGTCTAAGGGCAGAAGGTGTGCTTCTTTTTCTGACTTGTGAAAACACACATCCATCCTCCAGGTCTTTAGTGTGTTTTATTAACCACATCAACAATGTATGAAACAACAACTGAAAAATCCCTTCAAAGATGTTTACATTTTAGATAACTTGCATGTGGTTGGACACGTGGACAAAGAGTCCCGGGGGCTGTGAAAACAAGCAGCTGCAGAGCCAAAGCTGTCAAAAGGTGGGTGCTGCAGGAGCACAGTATTCTGCCTTTGGCTTTCCAAGAGCTAAAACAAACCAGGCGTACATTTACAGTATATGTTTGGCTTCCACTGCATTCTTGCAACTCCCACCCACATAAAAAAGAAAACAAAGCAAATAATGTGTTGGGTTACTTACCTGGAGACCACCTTAATAATATTCCAGTCCCATCATCTCCTCTGTTATGATTGCAAACATATTCCTCTGACTTTTAGGCTTATTTGTTACTTAACAACAAAACTAGTCTCGCCCTCCAACCAGATGGTCATGAGGGAGACCTCTACAACAGTAGTAGGAAAGAAATTCAACTTACCATTAAGCGATCCTCCAATCAACAAGTTACATAACGACATGGCGACTGGTGTGATTCTACTTAACTCAGTAGCCTTTACATCCACAATGTGGGGGATGTACAATGAGAACATATTTACAAAAATGCACATAAGGCTGTGAGTATTTTTTTACTTACTCTTTTGTTTTTTATTTACTGGATCTAAATATTCCCAGCACAAGTGACTTAATCTGGATTTTCCGTGGTTTAACAGTGTACTTGTGCATGCTACAGGTTAAATTGTGACCAAAACACTACAGCAAAGACAAGATCTGACTCCTCTCTTTTCATCCTACTTCTGACCCGAACAAGTCCTGATAAGGACAGTTGTTGCTGCTTGGTTCTAAATAAAACTTTACACACTGTGAATACATTGCATTTTGCATCCTTGATCCACTGCAGTAAATTGCGTGATAAGGAAAACTCACATTGTGCCAGTATGCCAGCCAGAGCAGTTTTGAACTTGTCTTTGGCCTCTTCCATCTCCTTCTCGTGCTGACTCTTCTCGCTCATCAGCTGGCGGATGTGGCTGTTGGAGGACTGAATCATGGAGTAGAAGTTGTTGGCGTTTCTGCGGTTGACTTCGCCTCGTTCCAGCCAGGTAAACAGCACACGCACCGCTTCTGGAAATTTGCCGTCATCTGTCCAACAGGTAGGGACACAGTGAAATAAAGAGTCAGGGACAATAAAGGTACGTAAAAGTTTCACATTTCCTGCGCACTTCATTGACATTTATGATGATAAATGAAACAATGATTGATAAAACAGGGTAAAATGTACTTTAACGGACATAATTAATAAAACTGTACTGTACTTTCAGATACATATTTTCATAAAGGTTGCTTTATATTCCAAAATAAAAATACACAAAATGATCAAGGCGATAGAGAAAAGATAGAAATGCCAAAGACAACTCTGATGTGCTACTGCTGCAGATGAAAATGAATAAGATTACTGCAAAAGAGTATATTTTTATTAACCAAAAACATGATAAAGTGCAATGGTAGCTGGGAAAAAGGAATGCAACTCATTTCTAAGTAGTACATTATGACAGGATGAAAGTAAGTTTGGAGCACATTGGTAACCACAACCCCTTTGCCCATCTGGATAAACACTCCAGGAAGAGTACACTAAAATCTGCAGTAAATAGCTGGGATCCTCACAGCAGCCCAAAGCAATCAAATATAAAAAAAAAAAAGGAAGAAAGAAATCTTGGCTGATGCGACACAAGGGCTGAAGTTCCTCTCACCAAGGCCAGAGAAAGAAAAGCTGAAAAAGACGCATGCAGATGGTGGAGAGGCAGAAAGTCACAGCTATGTTGTTATCGGGCGACTGTGACTGAGACCTGGAAGTGCCATCGCTCATTAGCGAAACAAGTTTATTCAGCCATAAACCCCAGCGGAAGCTGAAAAGAGGGAGAAAGAGCTAAGAGGAGAAAATGGGAAAAGAACAAGCAGAGAGGTGGAAGATAAGAGAGGGGCATGTGCTGAGGGCAGAGTGAACTGATGCATTATGGTTAGAAGGCTCGTGTTACATCCTGCAGGAAGAAATTCCCAGAGTTTGTTAGAACATCACAGCAGCTGTGTCAGAGTAGGACACTGCTGGTCAGGAATGTTCCTGTGATTTCCTGGTCTGTCATCGGCAATCACACAAAGCCAAACCACTCTTGTTTTTCTTCTTTACCTCCCCTCTCAGTTTATGGTTTGCGTGATAAAACGATAGTCATAAGTTCCTTAACTGCATTTCTTCAGTTCTTCTGTTTGTGCTATCAAGTCTCACAGTAAATGGTCTACAGGTGTCTACCTTTGATCTTGTCCCCCAGCTGGCTGCACTCATGTTCAGAGTAGTGGACAATTGGTGGGGGGGAAGGTGGCCGGAGGCGATCTTCTTCCATTTTGCGCCTGTGACGCTCCTCTCTGGCTAACATGCGCTGGCGACACTCCCATTCATATAGGTCGTCCCTGGCCTGAGCGAAGTCCACGTGAAGTCGGCCAGTGTCTTTTTTGTCTGTGCTGGAACCCAAACGGATCCGATATCCTGGGGAGAGATGAGTGTTGACTATAAAAACCAAGAAAGCAAAGATTTGTGAGGGTAGCAGATGGAAGGATGAGGAACTTATTGATTTCATTGAGGTAATCTCTGTGCATGGACGCCAATGTCACTTTCATAGTTGTTTGGTTTGGCTGCTGTACATTATGTGGGTGCTGAAATGATCTTCAGCAATTATTTTTGAACATTCAAAACAAGAATGGAGACATAATGGAGTAAAGCGGTGAGACGCTGAAATCGGCCATGAAACGGTATTTTCAATCTTATTTCAGCTCTTTTCTTTTTCTCTTTTTTTTGTGTTTTAGTTGCCGTCTTCCTACCAAGGCCATTTTGTTTGCATGAGCTAAATGTATTCACATAGTGTGGGACTCAAACGTGAAGAGCTTTTGTAAATATTCATGCCTACTGACTGGCCTGAAAACACCTCTAACTGCTGCTGCAGCAGCAAGGCCGAAATCTTTCAGAATTTTAATGAGTTATTGACAGCTGAGAGCAACAAGGAGAAAAAAGAAAGAAAAATATGAGGAATGCATCTCTGGTTAAACTCCAAAATCATGTCGGTCCACAGCAGTGATGAAGAGCGCGAATGCTTGTAATTTTGGACAGCTGTCAGTTTCACACATCATGTTCACGAGTTTGTTATTAAACCACGCTCGCTTATCAATCACTGTGCAAATATGTCTGAGGCTGGTCTCGCACCAGATGCCACCAGCCGAGTGTGTTTTGTGTGCCGAACATTGTGATTTTCAGTCCAGCTCCCATGTAACCACATTAGAGCATGCACACCAGCTGCTTGACACATGCGTCTCAGCCGAGGCTTGAGTATTGCTGCTGCGAGCAGAACAAAGTTTTGGCATGATGCTTATATTTTTTTTTACTTAAGGTAAGAGTCAGGGTCTCAGAAACAACCCACAGCTGATTAAAAAGAATCCCAGTTGCAATAAAAAGTAGCGCTTTTGTTTTAGTGTTCGGTAATCGGACACACAAATGAAAATTTTTTATTCCATGTTAAGATAATTTTATTCTTACTCAGATTACCCCTTTTAACTCTGCTTTTCAAGTAATATACGCCACACACTAAAAATGTATTTATGGTCATTAGAAAAGGCATCACTATATAAAAACCATGTGCAGGCAGTAGAGAGGTCAGCAGGGTGAAAACACACACACACACACACACACACACACACACACACACACACACACACACACACAACTGGGATTTCTGCTGTACACATGGCCTGCATCTTCTATACCGCTCATACAAAAAAAGGGAGAAAAAAAAACTACTATAAATGAATTAAGGGCATCATAAAGCCTTTCACTGCAGATGAAAAACATGACTGGAGGCGTGAATTTGATTGACCTGAATCGCAATATAATGCCGAAAAAGACAAATTAGACCAATGGGGCTCTGAAATGCAGTACAACTTTCTTTATGTTATGGAGTTTTTCTCTGGGCTGCAAAAACTACAAACAAACAAACAAGACAAAACAAAATATAAAAACAGAACAAATCAATGTATAGACTGGTATTTAAAGGCACATTTTCCATTTTCAAATGGACCTTTTAAGATACATAATGAACGCAGGTTTTCGTAGGATACAGATTCTGTCAATGCACAAGAGAGACCTAGAGAGGCCAATTACTTCTCTGGTGGCACTGGAAGACCACAATATCTCTCATTAACTCCTCTTCTCCACTCTACTTCCCACTCATCTTACTCTATCCTCCTTACTCAGTTTTCAGTAAGAGCCAGTTGTGGATTGAAGTGAAATCTTGCCTGTTTTGGGATTTAATTGCTTGAGATGATCAGAGAGTGTCCTGTGTTGTGTGTTTATTTATAGAAAAGGGGAAGAAGGGGTAAGGACGCTGAATGATCTGAACACAAACAGGAAAAGAAATGAGTGAAAGTTCAGGGGTTTCTACTTAAGTCTGCTTTCTCTGCTTCAGGCTCTCAATCTACCACTACTTCAATATTTCATATCAGGAGATGTCGGTGTGCTGGAGTTGCTTGAGTGCACGCTGTTGCTGGGTACACAGGCTCTGTGTGATTGTGTGTGTGCATATGTGTGTGGGTGGGGTATTATTTATGGGAAAAGTACACAGCTCTGTCATCACTCTAATATATGGACCTCCGCTCCTACATTTGACTGTAAGAATAACGGCAGTCCAAATCAAGGAATCTCTCATTCAAACACACACATGAATGTGCACATATATAAGCTCAGCAGTGCCGGGGATACTTCTGATTGGGCCGCTTATCTAAGCGGGGCTTTGAAAGTAGGAATGTTTGGCCATCAGTTTGCAGAAAGAGATTGAGGATAAGTGCAGCCTATGGGCTGCTGAGGAAATAGAGATTAGATAAGAATACATAAACTGCACCCACACGGTACATCAAGATGCTTTTAAAAAACTTAATCGACATTTATTACTTCTCTTGTCTAAGCTTGTCGGTGACTGCAGCTGAACTCTGACTCTTAACTGTTCGTGTCCTGAATTACAACGATAGGAGTGCAGAACAGGGAGAAATGTGCAGGTATATTGTGCCTTTCCTTCACATTTGTGTGCATAAGCTCAGCATAGCGGATGGATCTAAATAATGTAATGACTATCATGAGCCTTGCCAACTTCTCCTACACAGATAAAAGGACAAATTAGCAAATTCAAAATGCTTTGTCACGGTAAAGAAATGTAGACATTCACTGCTGTACTCATTCAGAATTCACATCAAGCTACAGATCGTAAGATTTGGAGTCTGTGCGGCATACTCCTGACCTCGGTTAGTAGTGCACTCAACTCAAGTTCACATTGGGTTCACAGACAGCCTGTAGCACTTCAAGGACCTGCTACCAACTGGACAGTCCACTAGCACCTTCCTACAATGTCCTCTACTGTTTGATGTCATGCTTGTGTTGTTCTCACTCATATGTAAGTCGCTTTGGACAAAAGTGTCTGCTAAAGAACTGTAGAACAGAATAGAATAGACTTCAGTGTTTCATCAGGGAGTTACATAGAATCTGGCACTTTATCTTTCGTAAATGTAAAAAAATTTCACGGCCATCAAAACCCTGATGTCCTTCAGCTATCAGCTATAAATTATATCTTTTATTAAAGTGTGAATGGGCTTTACTTTAAAACTATCAACGTGACAAAGTGACAGAATGAATCATATTTTTTTCTGAAATGAATGAATGAGATGAAGATTAGAGTTTTACCAGACAGGAAAAGGGCCTTGTCCACAGTGAACTCCTCAGCAAATCGGATATGACAGAAATTCTTCTTGCTTTTGCGTATAGCTATGATATCGCCGCACTGCCCGAAGACCTCCATGATGATCTGCTCCGTGGCGTTCTCTGGCAGACCACCGACAAACACTGTTTTACATCCCGGAGGGCGCTCTCTCGTGGCTGGAGGAGGAAGGTCTGTTTGGATGTGGAGAAAGAAAGAAAAGGATAAACAGTCCAGTCATCCATTCATTAGTTATGCCTGCTTAGATGTATTGATGCCAATTGAGGGCTAAAAATGGATGAGAGGCCATTAAAATCAGTCAGCTCATTAAAGGTGAATTTATCAATTAACCTTTTTGGATGTCTTCAGACTGTAGGTGGAAAAAGAAAAAAACAAAAAGCAAAAAATAGAGGGAAGGGGAGGCAACCAGCAGAACCATTTCACTTTGAGGCCATGCTGCTATTCACTGCAACACTGCGCACCGTTAAGTCCACATTTAAAAACCAAGGCAGCTCATACACACTCTGAATAATGAAATTCTGTGCACTTCGATTTATGCAGCGATAATAAATACGCCCAGCACCAGGAATTATTCAACTGTCTTCAAAAAGTGTATTTCAATTATGAGTATGAATAATTCTCGCTGAGAAGCCGATGACAGTATGAACAATAGCAAGGATCGTTTTTTATTAAACAATTTTGGCAGATTTTGTGACTCGTTTAAAGACGCTCTTAAGAAGGGGTGCCCAGCCCTGGTCGTCAAGGGCCACAATCCTGCAGGTTTTCCATGTATCCCTGTTCCAACACACTTGACTCAAACTAATCAGTCATTGTAAAGAACTTCATTGGCTGTTGGATCCATTTAATGGAAGTCAGGTGTCTTGGCGCAGGGATACATTGAAAACATGCAGGACAGCGGCCCTTGAGGACCAGCTTTGAGCAGCCCTGGTCTTAAGTATGGTGAACACAAGTAAAAGCAGCAATGATTTATGTGTGGAAAAGAAAATTTGCTTTCACGAAGCTGCAGCTGTTCAGTTAACGGAAGTGTTTTTTTATACCTCTATTCTCCCAACTAGCAGCTAATTCATTTTAAATGAGGAAGAATTTTATATTTTTATTAGAAAGAAATGGAAATGAAAGCCATTGATACAAACTAATTTATTAAGAATGATAAAACAATCCATTAAATGTTCACTTAGACTCTAAAGAGGGAAAATCAGCGGGATGGTTACAGCAAAAATCATAATGAAACATCTCCATCCCTTAGTAATGATGAAGAAAGACAGAAACCACTGAGCAGAGTAAAACCCCAGAAGGCCATTACACTGAAACACCATGTAACAACAAAATTCAACACAAATAAAACCTGTTTATAACACATCAGACTTTCATACACAGGTCCCATTCTGGAGGTTGATGCTGTAAAATTCAATTAACTCCAATTTAAAACATAGAACTTATAACCTAAAAATGTTAAAGCTTCGTGCATGAATAATGATAACTTGGAGCAATATGTTCACATCATTTTTTGTTAAATAAATGTTCAAATCCAAACCATTCCAGGCATGAAAATGAAATCCTTTTGGCCACAAAGTGATTGCAAATCCTCTCATGTGGAAGGTCCCCTGAACTGCAGAAATCACTTATTCAACACAGATGAGTGTTGACTGATCTAATCTCCAATAGATCAGGCTTCTCATCCATGATGAATGTGATTAGTGGGGTCTATGAGGAGCAAACTGAATAATCAGTGGAACGCTGAGGATGCTGTATTTCTGGATGTCTGCTAGAAAAGGCTTAGCATGCACAGTTCCTGCTGCTCTTATCCGTTAAGATATTGACAATCAATACTGAAAAGAACTGGTCTGATCTTGGCTTGATACCTTGCATGTGCAGAATGAGGGCGATGAGGGCTTAGTGGAGGCATTTTGATGTCTTGAGATGTCTTATTTAGGTGTGATCAAACGGATTTAAAAACTCTGCACTAAATCGGTGTATTGACTGCAGTGGCAGAAACCTTGCATCATATTCGTCAAACTGCTCAGCTGAAACAAAATAGGTGGTCATAATTGTGAGGCAAAATCAGTAATAAAGTCTTATAACCAAAACAACAAAGAGAAAAGTTTCTTATTCCTTTTGATTATCTGATAAATGACAAAACAAAACAAAAAAAGCAGTCAAAAAACATGTACATGTACTTGTCACACATGTGCATTTATTTAACATCAACCACAGTGACTGACTGATCTTATGATGAAGATGAAGAAGATGAAGATTAAAAGATGAGGAGGATTATGAAAACGGCCTTGAAGGGTTTCTTAGCAAGGTGGTTGATGAAGAGGTCACTTTGAGAAGACCTTAACTGCAGGAGCCATGTGAGATGCTGAAACAGACATTTCACAGTTTCACTGAAAATATTTCATTTTGAATTCAGTGGTAAAAAACCAGGAAGAAAGACTTGTTGCCGACTGTTGTAAAGTTTGTAAAATAAAAAAGGGACCTGGCAATGCATGCTAACAGCAGTTGTTAACAATCCTCTTAATCAGTCTGTAGATGAGCCCAGTTTCTCAAAATGTTGCCCATTGTGGTCTGTGTCTCTGAAGTGGAAATAAGACAAAGATAATTCAGAGGTATTTGTATCACTTTGCTCATTACTCATGTAGCTATGCAGATTAGCGCCTCTAAAGAAGCACTACAAGATGCTCCACGTTCCTGGAATGATAACAAATCCTGATGCTAGTGCTTAACTGGAATATAGTGTTCATTTTCCAGGGTCGAGTTGAAGTTTTGTTTTCGTTACCTGGAACCAGGTGCTCTCTAATGTGACAGGTGTTGAGTCAGTGATGTAAAGGTGACTGGGTAGAATACAGATATTGTGTTTCGATTCAGCTAACGCTGAAGTTACCAATAACAGAGATTTAGAAGCTGGAAGACCAAACTGGAACATAACTCATTACATTGTAGAGGTTATATTTTTCAAGCGGTTTATTTTCTGTCTGTCAGCGACTTTGCACACAAACGACTGGAGGGATTTTCATGATTTTTTTTCTGAGAATGGGTCTTAGTCTAATTTGCAATTTATAATTTTTTTTTTACATTTTTGAAGGATTCTCTGTTTCCAGTATATAGCCTGTCCAATAAATCCACAATAAAAGGTCAGAGTGCATGGCCAAAAAATTCAGAAGTTTCCAGCTTCTGAATTACTTCAGTTTCACAAGATATCGCAGATACATCTGGATCCCAGCAAAACTCTTGATATTATACTTTTCTAGTTGTACATGTGTTTAAAAGGTTTAAAGCTGGGCGTTATAAAAAAGAAAAAAAAAAAACTAAGAACGAGAATATACACTTAACTAGATAACAATTAAGAATAAAGATATAAATAATAAAAATATTCAATATTAATTATCATTACACTGTCTATGTCAAATACAAACATCTATGTTGAATATAAAAAAAAGCAGCAAAAGGAAGAATAAACAAACACACAACAAGAAGACAAAAAACAGCAAAACCAAAACAAAACAGCCTAACACGTTTTTTTCCCTTTTGGCTAAAACGATTTATGAGCTCACAATCCCTGCTGCCAGAACCGCTTGCACTTGCAAGCAGCAGTCTGTTGCTGCAAAATCTGTCCCCTAAATCCGATCCAGTGCTGTCGCTTTCTTTCAGCCTTTTCTTACAACCTCAAATACAGGCTACAAAAACACATCTATCACTTTGCTTCCCCCTTGCAGCAAAACGTTGACTAAGGTCTCATCACATGACCTCCGGAGTTGGTGGATTAAACTAGTTTTGAGTTGAGATAGACAGAAAAAGTAAGAGGTGGGTCAGAAAGAGCTTGCAAAGGCAAGAAAAAGCTCTGCTGGCAGATGCAACAAAGAGTTCCAAATTAACTGACCTTTTCAGTCCACGAATAGCTGATAGAGCAGAGAGGACAGAGAGGAGAACAGATGCACTGCAGCACCGTCCTAATGTGCCAAACTGCAGATTAAATATGTCTTTTTCTTTTTTATGTAACAAAAAGTTTTGGTTATTTCATCTGATAATGTTTTGTAGTTTCTAAAACTGAGGGTTGGACTGATTTGGGCCATGCTCTCCGTTACTGACAACTCTAAATCCTGCTGTTGCACAGAAACAAGACTGAGATTAACTATTCATGATTTCCAGATTACAATAAATACGTGATAACATACAAAATACTGTGAATGGGCAAACTGATTGCATTTGTATGCAAATAAACAGGTACACCCTGAGGCTCAGACAAGCAGAATGAAGAGGGAGGGAGCATCTTTTCACAGCAAAAACGGTGAAAAGATATTGCTCTAACACTATATCATACAAGTAAACAAACAAAAGAAAGGTTTAAAACATTTCTCTAACAAAAGTGTAGTTTTATGTGTGTTACACACATATTAAAAAGAAGAAGGGTCAAAGAAACAAAGCATTTAGGCAAAAAATGCTCGGTAATCCTGACCACTGAAAAGCTTTATGCAAAGCAATGATCAACCTATCACAGAAGCACTGATAGTGAGTTGGACATAGTACGCATGAAATGATGATCATATCCTTTATGTTAGAAATGCAACAGAAATTAGAAAAATGCCAAAATTCAAGCTTCTTTTACAAGGTCTAAGTTGTGATCTACAGTTGCATCTCATCTTAAGTGTATAGTGGGATGAGATTTATAAAATGTCATAAGCATTTAACATTCGTATCATAACAGAAGGAAAAAAAAAGAAAACAATATATGTTGTAAATGACCATAAAATAATGTGTGTACTGTGCATTTTCAATTCTATTTAATTCTAAACATATAACAGGTTAATAAGCAGGTTTATGTGCTCTTATTCAAACGATTCGTAAAAAAAAGATTTCAACACAGCATTGCCCAAAAAGGCCTGCTGTGTGTGTGTCCAATACACAAACGCAGCTGATTACCACCCATCACTTTGAAAGAAATAATACTTTTCATGACAGAACTGCTATTCCCACGATAAACCACATGTACACACACTCAAGTGAACACAGTCCATTGATATAAAACATAAACAATAAGCACTAACAAGAGTATGTGATGACTCAGTTCTTTCTGCCATTAGTTGCCCATGAATATAGATTTCCTTTATTTTTTAGTCACCATACTTCATTGGATTTGACAGCCAGAATTTAAACTGCATATGATTCATCTGTGTGGTATAAACCTCTGTAATTATGCCATCCTCAGCAGCCTTTTCTGCTCCAAATCAGCTATTTGGATTTTATTCTCATTCCTCACTTCGCTTGTGAAGACTATTATGTCCATTAATTCTAATCCTGAGAGCTTATTGCAAGACAGCAAAACAAATAATAAGAGTGTGTGTGGACATCCATCTTTATTCAGGGCAAAACAAGAGTGTTTGCAAAGTAGAATACATTGCTGGTTTTCCCAAAACTAAAATAAAGCCGTTCTATATGACAATGAAATCTCTTTTTCAGTCTTCCCTCAGAAGTCTAAGTAAGAAAGTCAGGTGCTGCAATGGTGTCCAGTTGATCATCAAAGTGAGTCCGCAAGTTCAATGTCAACGTTAGGGAGGGGAAACAGAAGAGGCGAATGTGTGTTTAAAGATCAATCTGGATGGTTGGAAAAGAAGAAGGATGCGAACGGGAAGAACAACAAAGCCTGTCGAGGATGCACACATGTCATGTGTTAAGGTTATGCACACAGACGAGATAGAAGAGGAAGGCAGCGGAAAAGCAAGAAGAGGGCTGAAGGGGCTGTTGTCTCTCAGCTAAAAAGGTCAGTGAGAGAGGATGCTGCATGAGCTGACAGGTTGAGAGCATGCAGCCAGAGGGTAATGACTACTTGTGATGGACACCATATGCAACCCAGTCGTCAAGACACCAGGACTTTCCCCTGCTTGCTCCATTTCAGTTTAGTTTTTCTTTTCTTTACAGCAATCCAAATAACTGAATGTAAATGTAAATAATGCAACACATGGCTTTTTAACTCTACATAGAAAAAACTGTAGTTTAATAGGCCAGTACTTAAATGATATAGAAAAAAATGAAGGACTCTTTCTGAAGGTTGTTAAATCCCATTCCATGCATTTAGATTGTCCTTCAAAGTCTTTAGTTGTGCTAAATATTTTCTCAAAGAACATAATGCAAACATTCCCTTCAGTTTCTCATTGTCTGTGCTTGGAAATCCCTACATTGGATCTAAAATTACCTTTGGCAGTATGTAGTATGAAATAATGACTTACCATTACCACAACCATCACCGTTATCATCTCGCCCACCTGTCTGCGCTGTCCCACTGGACAACACACAGCTTTATGAAGGTGTACACTAAAGACCTAAGAAAAGTAAATAAAAACTTTATAAAGAGAGACAGAAGATTTATAATCTGAAGCTGAGGAATACAAGACCATCCTTCTTTTCGGGCATCATTGCTAAGAACAGCAGAAACGCTCGCGCCATGTTTGTTACTGTGGGCAGACTAAGTACTCCTCCAGTGTCAGTAACCCCAGAACGTCTATTTGACTGGGCCTGTAATGAGTTAGCTTCTGTCTTTACTGAAGAAAATGAGGCAGGCAGTCAACACTTACAGACCAGAGGCAAGACATATGTTGTCACTGTGTCAACTCAGAGAGGACATAAACACTAAACACTTTTCTCCAATCAGTCCAAAAAACACTGATAAGATAATTTACAAGTTGTAATCCACCGCCTACTGTCTTCATATGCTGCCAACAGGGTTTGTCAAGAATGTTTCAGGATCCATGGCTTCAGACATTGTACAGATTATAAACATGGACCTGCTTTCAGGTGTCTCCCATCGGACTCTAAAACAGCCGTCATCAAGCTACCCCTGAAAAACAACAACTTAGACTCTTCACTCATGAGTAGCCAAGTTGATAACATCAACAAATAAACCTGTAAAACCAAAATGATTTGGTTTGAGTCCTAGATAAAAGACAGGCCAATTTTAAGTCTAGATGTAACTATAAATTTAAGCGAACGAAAATAACCCCCAAAAGTACCCCCAAGATGGGGATCCCCAAGGATACGTGTTGGGGGTACTGCTGTTCTACGCGCTCTGAAGAAAAACAGCGAAATAATACAATAACTATACCAATAACACACAAATCTACATAATCATCTCACCGGGAGATAAAATGCATTGGATGTGCCAGAACTTTCTTCAGCTAAACGATGAACGAACAGTTCTTTGTCATTTTCATTTTGTGTACCCAGGAGAACAGACTTTGGTTCTTCATCAGTGACTGCAGTGCATTAGCAGAATAAATACAGGAAACACAAATAAAATCCTGACAGACTAGTAAAACTAAATAGAATAAAATGAGATAAAAACAGAAAAAAAACACCTGTCTATTCTCTCCTGTGTATTCAGAATCTGAACTCAGGGTGAGTGTGAGTGGATATGTAGGAAGGGGGGGACAGTCCTTAGCTTCTCAGCTTCCTGCTGGGATTGCAGCTGATGTTGCTGAATCTCCTCCCTGGTGGTAAGAGGAGGAAGATGTGGTGGAGCAGGTCCATGATGATGGAGGAGGCTCTACTGATGCAGTATCGATGGTAGAGCTCCATCAGGCAGGAGTGAGGCACTGATTATTTTACTGGCTGTTTTGACCAGTCTGCTGAACTGCTTTTTGTCTTTGGCATTGTAGCACCTGAACCAGGTAGTAAAGCCATAGGTCTGGATGCTTTCATCAGGGGAACAGGTGGCGAGGTGTGTGGTGGGGAGGCCTGCTTTCCTGAATCTATGAAGGCCACGGTGTTGCTGCTGAGCTTTTATGAATGATGACAAAAGTGGAATATTGGTTTTTGGAGCCAAAAAGTCTACTTTCTGGTCCCATATTCAGAACTAAACATGCAGAACTAAATATACAGAACACACATCATGATACTTTAATGTTTCACATAAAGCAATTTAAATGGTCTTGAACATAAAAAGCGTTATACAAATAAACTTGCCTTGCCTACTAATCTCATAAACTCCAAAACAAGCCATGTTCTGCATTTTTATTGCATATAGCTTCCTGTTAAAGGAACATGCGAACAATGCGAACCCTTGAGACTGCAGACTTTAAAAGAATTTTTTTTTTACCTGGTTTTTCTACGTGAACCAACAAGGTCTTTTTTATCTTCTTTCTGTAGAAGCAGCTTTGTGTCGGCTGCAGAGGTCAGCAGATATTTCATTCTAGGTGGGACACATGATCCTTACAGCACTTTTCAGGACCCTCCTGGTGTCTCTGGGAAAGAACTGGCTTGGATTTAAAGCCGACAGATGGTGAATTTTTAATGGCTAATATAACGACAATAGATTAGAGTGGGAAAAAGCTGACAGCCAATTAAACTGTCCAGGCTGCAACACCTAAAAATTATTTAAATGTGAGCAGCGAATACTTAGCACACAGTGACATCACCTCGACTTCTAATGAAGTTGAGGTACTGATGTGCATCACTGGGAATCTGGCAACTAAATCCACAGATTCTATTTGCACTGATTACTCAATGTTTAATTCATAGCATGTTCAATTCAAGCAACTCCTATTGTTTTTGTTGTCTTATGTTTGTTGTCTCCGGGCAGCTTTCAAAGCAAATAAAAAGGAGTTTTAAAAGATATTCCTTTGAGAATGTTCTACCTTCAAATGACAAACCTCAGATCAGTTAGATGAACACACGTGCATCCCCTCTGTTGTTTGAGCTCCCTTTTGGACAAATTTATCTTCAAAGACTGTAAATGGAGCTGGAGACCTTGACAACTCTCATGGTCATAATCAAACGGCACCATTATGTTTGAGCAATTCTGCCACAAGTTACTTCCTATCATTTTAGAACAATTCAAGACTATTCGTCCTGCCCATTTACGGTTCCAATCTTCGGCATTTCAATATGAGGGAAAATGGAAAGTCAGACAGAAGACAAGATGCATCTACAGTAAAATTTGAATGCTTTTCAGTCATTAAATTGCTAAACTAATTATGCACACATGGTACAGGGTACATATGACAAACAAAAAGTATTAAATTGTGTGGGACAGAGAGATTGTTGCATGTTTTTATTTGTGGAAAAAAGACAGATCCCTTTGCCTTGAGGTAAATAATTGCTCTTTAAAAGTTAATTCCCTCTTTGCTCCCGAGTTAAACTTTAGTATTATTTTTCTGCATCATGCTGTGAAAGTTTACAGATTGCCAAAAGGATGAACATACATAAATATATCTTTGAAAAAAAAAAAAGAAAACGTTTTACATGAGGAGCAAAACAAAACAAAAGCAACATTTGCCTGACAGAATGCTCGAGCAGATGTTTTTGTTTTGCAAAAGGATCGTAAAGTCCCAAAGGCAACTCTGGTGAAGGGGCTCTAGTTTTAGATCACCTTGAAGATAAAACACGATGGCAGTCTGATTAAAAAATTATTTAAAATAAAAAAAAGCAGAAACTTTTCTGCAGACAGAAATTTAAAAAGCAAAAGTGGGATCAAAAGACCACCCAGTTCTCATGTCTTCACTCTGAATAATTGGCAGGTGGTGGTGGTGAGATAAATATAAACAACAGGCTGTTGCAGCACACCTCCAGGCACATTACACGTTACTCGCCATGAAAATCCTTCACATATTCCAATAAAGAAAAAACTAAATATAAATCTTAGATAAAACACTCCTCATATGTAACGTTGAGATGAATCACTCACACAAAAACACACATGCTGATGTTTTTTCTTGCATTCAAAAAAGAGTTCGCGCATCTTCTGCTCAAAACTCAAAAGACTTTGAACTAAAATTAGTATTTTATGAAAAACGAATTAAACGTATCGAAGTACATATCGATATATTTCATGCTCAGATGTCAACAGCTGATCAAATGTCAACGAGGTTGTGTGAACGCTTTTGTAGGACTAGTATAATATTGTGTCTTACTGGGGTTGGGGGGAAACAAGGTGCAGCTCTTGCAGTGGATGATTTCCTTTATAACAGGTACTTCCTGGGACACAGGCGCAGGTACCATACCGAGACCGGGCATCATCGGGTTCATGGGGGTAATTCCAGCCATCATGCCAAGGTTTGGGTCAAAATCTGGAGGAAGGAGAGAAATATGGATGAGGTCAAACAGCAATACCTTCCTAGGAAAGACATTACACATACAGAGTAATATTAAACAAGGGCCTGTTCCCAAGTAAACTTTGGTTTCATATTGCTGCAGCCCATCCAATATCTTTTAAGCTGCATTTCAGATTGTGTGCTTATTCCCTTTGAGATTCTTCTGTCAACATCAGTGACACACCCGCAGCCCACACATAATGGAATACACAGGCATTCATGAATAAATCATCTCTTAAACAACATGCATATTTTAAGAAGTTTCACTGAGTCACTCTTTCTCTGTCACCCCTGCTGTGTGAATGATGAACTTACGGATAATGTAGCTGGGTCAAAAACCTACATAACCAAGAAGATTTATCTGCAATATTGATTGAGACCACAGGCTGGGGAGACACTTTCACACCTACACGCAAACACACAGCGATGTTATTCCAATGCCACCACATGCACGCTATGTGTCGCCGTATGAAACTTTTTGAAATGGAAATTCTCCACCAAGAGCCTCCACATCACCTGCAGAGGATTTGAAGTTGACAATTATGCCGCAGGATGTTTAATGCTTATGCACCTGTGTATGAACATGCAAGAGCACTGCTCTCTAAAACAAATCCTTCACTGGAGATTAGATTCACACTGCAATATGCTCAGTGTGTGACAAAATCATTCTGACACAGGATGTTCAAACTATTTCACAGAAGGTAGTATTTGCTGACTGAGACAAAGAATCAAAAAGAAAACATGCATAAATAAACAAGGGTCATGTCAAAAGGTGGATATTCAAAAAGCTCCTTTTGCTTGTTTGTAAATATTTATATTACCTTGTAACCGTCGACACAGTGGAAGCGTGCAGTGGCAGTAAGCAAAATGTATGTACACAAAGTGTTTAATACTTTAAAACACTTTACATCACGTGATACACTGTGTGTGTCACACACCTGACAATTTTGTTGGATGAATTGTAGCTTTACATACAGTTAACATTTCTGTAGCATAGTTTGAATAAGCTTACACAATTACACAGCAATTATTTCCATGATTACATATATATCTGTATATCTATATATCTATATCTACATTATATAGATATACATAGATATCTATATGTATGTATATTGTGTTGACAATGGGAACGGCAACCGAGGTCCCTAATGGGGTAAACGTGTAGACTGTTGGATAGCCAATGCGCGAGTCGAAACGTTTAGTATTTTAGTCAACTGAATCCTGACGTGACCCTCTTAATATGTGCTCGAGTCATCAGGTGAGAAAAGTTGTGATGTAAAAACTTGGTTATTCATTCAGCATATTCAGATTGTCAGATGAAGTCATGTTTTGGCTATATGACCATGCTGAACCATAACCTGACCATATGAGGCAACCCCAGTCATCATGTTGCCCTCAGCAGGTTTGTGCAGCAGGGACCTGGCATGATGGGTACAGCCCCTCAAGCCATACCACGACTCATTTAACAGTTATTTTAGTAGCTTAATTAATCTCTCTAAGGGCTTTATTTTCTTGATGCAGACACTTTCCTCCCTTCTTCGAGCCTTCTGAAACAGAGAAGCATATTTTCCATTGCCACAGGATGAGTGTTCTTACATGTGAGAAATAAGACACTACTAACTGTGTCTATCAGGGTTGAATAACAAGTTGCCACCTAAAACTTAGTCTGACTGCAGCACTTAGAGAAAATACTCTTTTTAACCATACAAGCCTAGTTTTTGATGCATAATTTATGTGGATAGTCTTATGTAACAGAAATATTAAACTAAAGGAATTCTATACTTCTACTGCAACATTGGAATTTCAGCATAGCTTCATTAGAAATAACTCAAATACCGCTTTTCATTTTAATCTATCATTCTATGCAAATCTTTGGTTAAATGTTTTCAGAACCAGAAGATGAGAAAGAACTATGTATTGTTTTAGGTTAATGGATGATCATTTCAGTTCAGTGGTGTGGATCTCAGCTGTGCACTTTTTGATGTGGCAGCTGTTATTATCAGTCTCCCACTTTGACATGACTAATTCCAAGATCCATGTTGTCCTTTTGTTGTCATTTTCCTTTGACGATATAAAGAGCTGCGCAACTGTTTTAGGCACTAAAGCAAAGCAAATATTCCAACATAGTGTATTTTCTTTAAAGTCACATGTAGCCGTGTTTTAAATGAAGTTTGACGCTACCGAAGATGAACAATCAGATCAGGTTAACAAAACTTATTACATCTTTGTCTAATTCTTTCTATGTACAACAAACCCAATATATTTTTCCCAAAACAAAAGATTTTTTTTCCAAATTAAATAAATCTGACACCAAAGTCAATTTAATTTAGTGTAATTTTTATTTTGTTATAAATCCTGAGATTTGACCTTGTATTGATTTTATATATACCTGTATTCATATTCATATTAAATATGAGGAAAAACTGTCGTAAACACTGTGCGGGCTCGGAATATTTTTATAGCAATAAATGAAGCACAGAAAAATGTTTGACTTTTCTTCAGTGTGTAGTGTTAAGTGGAGCGAGATGGATGGGACAAAGATTGCTCAGAAATGATTTCCTTTGAATACACTGTAAAAGTAAAAAAAAAAAAAAAAAAAAAAAAAAAGGGATAAATTAAATGACACAGGAAGGAGGAAGACTAAAGAAAGATGTCCATTATCAAAGACACAGAATAGGTCCCTGGAGCAGCGTGGGTCGTAATAAATATGTTAGATTGATAAAAGTGGCCAAAGGACAAAACTGAGGGATGAGAAAAATTGAAACCAGACAGACAAAAGAAAACAGAGTCCTAAAAAGAAGAAAGAGAAAAATGAGCGCATCTAGTTATATTAAAGAAAAATGGATCTTGTCACGATGTTGTCATCAGTTTCTCACCAGGTGTCAAGAGAGGAACTGGGTGATAAGCACCCTTGTTGCCAGGCGATTGATGAGTACTTTTGCATTTTAAAAAACAGACTAAGAGCAGGAGGGAAGATAAAAACCAAAAGGTCGAGGACTGTGACAGCTAACTGGAAGGTAAAGATCTGAGGAAACTGAGCAGCGATATAAAACAAAACCAAATTCGGTGTTGTCTGAAGTTTCTAAAAAGAAAATACTGTAAATATATCTTGGAAAGCATGCTGGAAATCAAACTCTACTGTCTGACTACTGTTTGAATGGTATAAAAAAGATTTATGCTCATAAGCTTTTATGTTGATGCAAAGCAAACTAGATTTCAGCGCACATGGAGAAAACGATCTGGTTACATCAGGGTTCCATTTCACTGTAGTGCTGCTCATTTTCCAGCTGGAGAGTTGGTGTGTGCGGGTATGAGTGCTCGCTGCATATTTATCCTCAGACATTAAAATCCTGAGACCTGGAGCAAGTATGTAGCAGAGCAGTGTGTAATAAAGCAGATTATTTACTTCTTCCACAGCATTTCCAGCTTCATCAGAACTCTCACATCTCCATTTCCAACAAAATAGCTGAAAGATATGTTTCATCACTGACAAGACCCTATTAACTCCCTCCCGCAGAGCAATTCATTATAATGTATGCTGTCAGTGGACAGAGATCAAAATGTAGCTTTCTGCACGTATTGCAACACTTGCTGTTAGAATTTCTTGTTATGTGCCAGATTTGAGCTTTGAAATGTTTTGATGCTCAAGGTGTAACTTGTGTTTCCTCTCATGCAGCTGCATTTCTTCCATTTTGGTTTTAGGTTTGGCTGCTATTGACACCAGTGGTAAATAATTATCAGCATTAGGTAAAACACAGGTTACTACATTCCTATAAAGCCGAAGACACACTCACTTTTTGAAAGCTGATTGGCACTTTTTGAAAATGTAAATGATTGAAAGAGCATTGCTGTTAGGAGTGGGAAAATCGAATATCAGCATGTTTTGCTTTACAATTTTAAAATAGATTTTTTTATGGAAAAAAAAATATATATATAATATAAAAATATAATAATGTAATATAATGAAGAAAATAATCCATTATAATTTTTTTGTTTTTATTGATCTTTTTACTTGTCTGCTTGGGCATTACAGCAGCAGAATAATGGTCTGGTTACCGTTCTTGATTTCAACTGGGAAAAAAACAAAGTGACGAGCAAAAAATGTTTTGTATTTGTGTTTAGTCTACAAAAATCAGCAATAGAGGAATCATGAGAATCGCAATTTAAATCGAATCAACACCCAAAAAAATTGGAATTGAATCGGGATGAAAGCATATAGTCACAGCCTAAATTTCTGTATCGCTTTCTTTAAGCTGACGGCACAGATTCTACGTGACGGGTCCAAGTTTGAAAATGTAAATGTTTTTAAAGCCATGGTATCATTATAGCAGAGCCATACAAAGAACTGCAAGACTTGTCAAGCTGTTGTTGCCACTTCCTGGCAAGACAGGAAGTTAACAACAGTCAAAAAGTTGTTGTAAAAATAATTTCTTCAACAAATAAAATCAAAGTTGAAATACTGAGCATAAAGAGAGCATAAATAAACCTTTCTTGGTAATTGTCTTTTATGGTTTGCTTTAACAAGAGGCTAAAATGACTCCATGGCTCTTGGAAGTAAGATTGGTTTCATGCAACAACAATGTTCAGAGTTTCATTTAGCCTAGGTCGTTTGTTGCCTGTCGCCACCTATTGCTTTCTCCCTGTTACGGTGATAGAAACACAAAGCAGTTGTGTTGCATGGGATCAATACGATTTTAAAATCAATACTGAAATTCCATTTACAATATGGACGATCATATGAGGCTAGAATGAGGTTAGAAAGCAGCTGCTGCCGCTAAACAATAAGCTACATAACCACTTACATTCAGAGGAAAACAGTCTTGTTACTCACCTGCCACGTAAGCTGAGCAGTAGCTGACAGAGGTACTTAAAATCATAGTCGTCACATTTAAAACTATACTTATATATCATAAGGTGTTAAAGAAATGTGATATTGGCACAGGAACACTTCTCTATATATTTTTCAGACATATAATAGATTTAGTGCTACATAAAGCTGTTGCAAATACAAACCTTTCCTTGGTTCTTGTCATATAATTTGTCTAACTAACAGCTTCTGGACTGAACCTGCCTCATTAAGTCTACTGTACAGTATTTATAAAGTAATGAACTATAAAAAGATTGGATTAAACAGTCAGCTCATAAGCCCTGTCAAATATAATGCAAAATCTGGATGTGAACACTTAAATTTATAGATAAAACTATGAGCTATTAAAGACAATATTCAGCAGATAACAATGATCAATAAAAAGCAAGGCTGGATACGATGTGACTATGCCCAGCAATCACCTTCAGACAGAACCTGTACCGTAAGCCAATTCTCTGTGCTCTCATTGAGAGAAAGAGGAATGATAGGTTCTGTCGGCCTCAGTAGAAACTCCACGGAGAGGAAGAGAGCAAAAGGCTCCTCTTGAAGAGGAACAACAAAAGAAACCTGGGGCTGGGTCCACCCACACATGACCACACATCTGTCTGATCTGTTTCACCGTGCTTGTCTATAAGCTTTGCTGAAACACTGAAATTCACAAACATCTTTGCCAACGCATCTTTCTCTTACAGTTTACATATACAAGAGTGTATGCGTATATATATAGCCGGCCATATTCTTCTTTCTACCACAAGCTCATCGTGATCGCGGTCTTTTGATGTAGAACAGACAATTCCCGGAAGGTTTGTTCAAAGTAATAATATTTTGAGAATCCTGTCAATCAAGACTTGCAGATTGAATATAAGAATAAAACAAAAACAAACAAAACTGACATTTGATTGTATGAAGCTTCTGGCTGTTACCTTCATCCTCCAGTCTTCTCACCCCCTTTCTCTTCTCGGATTTTGAGGGTAAACGTCCCTTCTAGCAGTCTGCAGTGGGTGGGAGGTTGAAGGAAAGACATGCGATTGCCATGAGGCTTGCAGGATAATATTCCCTAATGAGGAGAGCTAGCCCTGCCACCTGGAACCTTACCAGTGGCTGCTTCTCCCAGTCTCTGCCAAGAGCCAGCTTCTTTGCATTTTTACATGTATATCTCCAACATTATCTCTTTTCCAGCAACATTTAACTGCAGCAACACCAGGAGAAAAACCCATCCCTGTTTGTAAAAGTTACTCAGTCTCCTCATTTAAGAACAACTAAGGGAGAAATTAGCACCTGCAAACTGGATTGCAAAATCCAGTATCTCCATTAGAAATTCATCTGGCCTAAAATGGACAAACATCTATCTGCAGTATATGGAGCTAAATACTAAAAATAAATCTCATTTCAGTAACCAGAGAAGTACTGCTCCATATTTATTTATTTATTTTTTCATTCAAACTATACCCGGGGGGTAAGGGAAGCCTTCGCCTCTCTACGACGCCCGCCCACATGCAGCCAAAAACCTCTGGCTTCAGTCCAGCACAGCTTCTGAGCAGTCAGAGAGAGACAATGCTTTATGTCCAAGACACGAAAAATGCTGACGGCAAAGGAATTGACAGTTGTCAAATGTATCCAGATGTTAATCCAGGTGAGCAGACGCATGAGCATCACATCATACAAGAACAACTGTTTGAGTAAGCAATGAGGTATGGCCCCCAGTTTTCATATAATCTGCTGTGTTTACAGTGGTGGTGGGTTCGGAGTGGCTGTGGGGAAGAGATGAGGGCGACTAGGTTGGAACAGACAAAGGGACGCTTGTTTATTCAGTGCAACACTTGTCTGCCCCTGGAGGCTGCTTATCTATTCTCAATGTTTGAGCATGTGTGTGCATTCATCCAAAACTATGTGCATCCAAATAAATTCTGATAAAGTTGCAAATACATGAGTATAAAAACAAGAATGTTTTTCTGGGGCTGAATGGCACGCAAACAACATATTTATTATTTCTACATGTTTTTCTGTCACTGGAAAGCGATGAAGACAAAAGATAGATATCAGATTATCTGTTATTACCGTCAGCCGTCCGAGATGCTGCGGCAGTATTTGGCTCCTGTGTCGTTATTGTTCAGACAAATCAGACTAAACTTTTCAAGCTTGGATGAACATGAAAATGAGAAGTCCAGTGTGAAAGACAAGCCTCAACTGTTTGAAAATGTAAGGCCTCAGTAAGCCCAGATGCTGATAATAAAGAATGTTTTGCTTTGTTTATTAGTTAGAAGAGTAAATTATTTACAAAATCTTTTATCTCGACCAAATTCCATTTTCTTCATCGTCCAGCACTCACTGTGTGAATGTTTGACAACTTGTAAACATAATAGGTAAAAAAAAATATGTATGCATTTCTTTTTATTTATTAGGTCGTGTGTTGTTGAGCTGTTGTTGACTTCAGCTAGAGAATGCTCAAACTGTGTAACAACTAGTTTTGAATGGACAACATGATCAGTCATTGCTGTTATTTAAATAACACCAAACAGATGTTAGGAATAACAGAAAGTTGAATTTATATTTTATCAATTTAAAAAATATTTCTATATAATACATATCTAAATAAATCCAATAAAATAGATAACTAACCAAAATGAAAAAAAAAAGAAAAAAAAAAAAGAAAAAAAATACCAAACAAAAACAAATGCAAAAATAACCTACTCGTCTTGCGCAAGCCGTCAAGACTGGAAGGTCTTCCACGTGACTAGGGGACAGAAGCAGAGCTACCAGAAATGACAGGAAAATGCATCTCAGCATATTTTATTTGCAGTTCATTTTGCTTAGGTGTTGTTAAAAAAATGCTGAGGCGCTGCTTTCTAGTCTTATGATGATATTGCAAACACTGCCGTTTTTCTTTTTTCCTGCATCATGTTAGATTGCTTGTGACAGCAGCAGAACTGACATTATTATTTTGAGAAGAAAAAAATTGAATAAAGCGATCACTTATAAAAGCAAAAAAAAAAACAAAAAAAAAAACTCTGTGGTTTTGTTCTGATGCAAATATATTTAATTAGATTTTATTTTAAAAAAATGATTACATGGATATCCAGGATACAACTTGTAGATGTAACTTAAATAATGCAGTCTTAGTATTTATTCTAAAATAAATGGGCTGATTTTTTTGTAATTTTTATTTAGTCTACAAAACAGTTTAAAACCTGAAGCATGATCACTTACTTAAACTTCAGTGCAACATTATTACGCCTCCTGTTTAACAGAGAAACAGTTAAATAAACATTTTAAGAAGTCACAAGCCACATGGGATGTGCTTTACGAGTGCAAACTTCAGATCCAGCCAAGAGTACGAGAACAGTAACACAAAATATCCATCTTGGTTAATAGAAACCATGTTTACAATGAAAGTAGGAACTCTATAGCTTCACATCTGCTTCTACTTACAGCTGAGATGTACAAAGAAAAACACTGAAGACTGGTGAATTACATGGTGAACACAACTGGAGGTTGAGATTTTTTTTTTCTCTTTCAGATATGCTGAAACCAGATGCTTTTCCTGCTGATTCATTTCACCCTACTGGGATTTTACTCACCGTACCGCAGACGCTATGTGGTCAGTAACTTTGTTATCGTCATAAGCACAAAAACGTATCTATATCTAATTGAAACCATGCATCCCTATCAATCATAAACTAGAATAATACATTCCTTGTGGCATTTTTGAACATGTCTGACGAAAGAAGGGGAAAAGCAAAGCAAAAAGAAAAAAAAGACACCCTGCTATGCAGTTTCATGGCTTTCTAAATTCTTCATAACCACAGGAACGTTTTCATCTTTCAGTCCTTAACTGAACAAATAAAAGGCTCCCCTCACGATTTACATTTCCGCTAACTACAGAGTTAAACATTTGCTACTCTGTATTCACCACCGGGCTGAAAAACTGACTGCATATAAACTGCAGAACAGCGCGACTTCAGGAAACTGACCCTGTTAAGGTTGAGAAGCAGAAAATTCAACTGCAGCTATTAATAGAGCGGAGCACCCAATCAATATTTTCTCCAGCGATACAATGGATGCCACCTTCCCTGTCATATGTGGGTCAGATGCCTTACAGTCAAATGTCCAGAAGTCTGGCCTGCAGATCAATGATGTTTTGTGGAGGCTGCTTCCCGGCTGGGCTGCAGTTGGGCCCTCTGCCTCTTCCTCATAGATGATTTGAGTCTTATTCCTCCTGGGAGTTTGGCCTTGTCCAAACCTTATGACACCATCAGGTCAGATACCCAAACTGCTCCATCTGTTATCCCAACTATCCAATAACTTGCATAACACTGACTGTATAGCTGGACGCAATACTTGCGCCTATTTTATTTATCATACCCTCTAAATTTGCATGACTTTAAAATGTGCTAGTAGTGCTTCTGAACTTCTTTTTTTTTTTTTTTTGTTAAAAACGTTGAGGCCCCACTTTTTCAGTACAAACATTCGGACATTAACACTGTACTAGTTTATTTGATGTCACTTGTTCTCATTTGTATTCAATAACTAAACCAATTCACGTGCAGTTGGACTAGCTAAAACCTTGTTAAGTATAACACGGTGAAAGACATTTATATATCACATTTATGTGTAGCTCTACATGCAATAAGATGCTCAATAGGCTGATGGAACAAAATCACACTACACATTTAAAAGCTCAAGTTGGGCTTAAAAACACAAAATGAACAATAGATTTTGAAAAAGAAAGAAAAAAAAGGTTAGGACCTAAAACAAAATTGATGGAAAAAATGGAAATTTGATGAGTAAAAAGTTTCTTAAAATATTTTCGAAAATAAAGGTTAAAAAGAAATAAATCATTGCTCAGATCATAAAAAAACAAAAAAAAAAAAAAAAAAAAAAAATCAGTTCATTTAAATGTTCAAATGAAAAACATTTATTTGAACAATTTATTAATTTAAAAAAACTTTAATAGAGAGTTGCGAGACCAGATGTTTGTCTATCTTGATGTTTTGTGCAGAAGCTTTAATGCTTACGCACAAAACCAATACCAATACAGTACGCAATACCAATACGCACCTCTCAAGTCTGCTTTATTACAAAACCAGACTTAAAGCTGGGGTAGGTAATTTTGCTAATTTTTTTTTTGACTCTGGGGGAAGTGGTTCCTCGTCCTGATAGTAGTCTACACTAGGGCCCAACCGATATATCGGCCGGCCAACAGTATCGGCCGATATGGGGGCCCAGGGTGATATCGGCTATCGATAAAAAAATTGCCGATTTTTGATTGATTAATTTTTGTCATATTTGTTTCTGAGACTGCCTACTTAAAAATGTAATTGGGCTACTTATCATGACACATGGCCGCCATCTGCTGGGTGACAAGACAGGGTGTCACTTTCCAATCTTGCTAGCTCCCCAACATGACCTACCTCAGCTTTAATGAATTTATTATATTATAATGAATGAATAATATTATTATATTATTAATGAATTGTTATTGTGCAATATTTAGCCTTTGAGGAATATTTAGGACCATGCTTTTCTTCATTTTTTTGTTTCAAATACATCTGCATAACTTGTGCTTTAGGCTCACGGCTCGCAGTCGAACAACTAACTGACACATTACCGCCACCAAGTGGTGGGAACCCACATTGCAACTGAGATTCTTCAGGATGATAGCAATATTTCTTGTGCTGACTTGATAAGTTATGCTGTCCCACAGCTATGATGACCCATAGGCACAAAATTTTTTTTTGTGTCACTCCAGATAGCACTTGAGATCCACTCGTGAGCTGCCGTTCCATGGTTCTGAATCCCTATTTTAAGTATGCAGAAACCCTCTAATCTGAGTGTTCAAATTCTATTTAAGTTTTCTCTGGAAGAAATATGTCCTCTCGTTTATTTGAACGGAGCCAATCCATCAATGCAGGCTGTTTTAGCAATATAATATGCATTTCATTTTGCCAAAAAGGTTAAACCAAACTCAACTTTGGTGGTAATGTGATACCACTTCACCTGGGATGGTGTTGCACTGACCAGCTGTAGTCAATGTTACTGTAATAACTTTCCACTTGATACAGTTTAACAAAGAGACAGCAAGAGAGAGACATAATCCATCATCTAGGACATACACTGATTACATAAATGTCCTTCATGCAAATTTAGTTTCAGCAAAATAACTGCAATAGAATCTCTAGGTGCCAAAGGGCACTGATTAAAAGTGCAGCTACAAACCAAAAAACCCCCTGTACAAGAAAAAATAGCACCCTGACTCGTGCCTATAGCTGGAGTCTCCTCCCATCCTTTATCCAAACTCTTCTTGAACACAAACACAAAACAACTTTCTAATATACACCTCCTTGCTCCATCCATCTATAGAAAGAGAAATGTCATCATTGCAGATGAGCACCAGCCTCTTTGAGGCCGCAGTGCTGAAGGTTGTGCCCACAGTGGTCCGTTTATCCAGTTGTCTGTCTGGATAAATCCACTAGGCTGCAGGCAGGAAAACACTGTTGTGGGGGAAATAAAATAACAAATGCAATTCAAACTTGCAGTAGATGACACAACAGTAAACTTCATGTGCAATAAAAAGCAGTTGGGGATCGGCAGCATCTTTTGATGAATGAACTTACAGTAAAACCAACTTAAAACGCTCTTCTTACAGCGGCATGCAGGAAATGCACTGCATCAAACTGTGAAAGAGTGGTTCAGGGAGTGCATGAGATATAATTTTCACACATTAATTGCACAGTGGTCGGTCTTTCCCATCACCAATACAAGATGTTGGTGAAAAATTAAAGCAACACTGGATGGAAATACAATTTCTGACACTGCAGAAGCTTACTGAAAAAAATACCACAGAAAATGCAGCCCTAATCAAAACTAAAGGCGCTCCAACAAAATATTGGAGTGTGTGACCCTTCATTTTGGCCAAGCAGTGTAGATGACTTAATGTGTGCCTGCACAAGTGCAGTACAAAAATCAAGCAGGCAAAGACAAAGACAGTGACAAAAAAATCCTCCCCTGTTGTTTGGAGGTGAAACAAAAAAGAAAAAGATGATGTACTGTCATGATGGGGAATCAATAACTAATCCACCTGGATTACTTCAAAGCCAAAGTTGCCCTGGGAACAAATGCTGCCTGACAGTCTAGCATAAGACTTTGTGACATATGAATGTGTGTGTGTTTCTGTGTGTATGTTCAGATTTCATAAAGGAGGTTATGATGAAACTAGGGCTGTGTAGAAACTACAAATGGCAAAAACAGAGTGGTGCAGGTGGCGTCTTCTCATCTGCAACTCATGAGTTCATGAAAGCTAACATTGCAGATGAAGGGAATTAGAGCCGCAGCCAACGGGGAGCTTTTTTTGTTCTCACATGGTAATTTTGATGAAAATATTTTTGATCAAAAATATTACTTCTTATGTTCACAAGACCAGCTTTTTTTCTTCAATGATAAATGCGAAGCTGGCAAGTAAAACTGCAGCCCATTTATGCAATTAACGAAGTATCAGTATTTCTTGATTATAAAAAACTTGTTTTCTCCTTTAAATTTTCGATAGAAAACACTGTTAACAGGTATATACTGTATTTTATAATTGTCACAGTTATTTAGATGGTCTGGAGCATTATTAAGAGCAAGGGGTGAGTGGACTGCAGCCCTGGGAGGTGCAGATAAACAACATGTCTTCTAACGTGGCTTTGAGTCTAAGTGACTTTAGAAACTGTTATGTTGGGAGTCCAAAAGGGGGATAAAAGAAGGAAAGTTTAAAGTAAAAGACAGGAAAAACCATAGTAGGTTATTGACACTGTCTACTTAATCTGCATCTCCTCCTTTTCTATCACTGTCAAATCTCTTATGGAATCGCTTTTCCACGTATAATCTTTCTGTTTCTGGAAACTGATGAGTCAGCCTGGTTAAGACTTTAAGGCCCACACACACTACAGATACAGGGAGGAGCCCTCACCAGAGCTTTTCTCAGTGAGTGGGCATGAACTAATGGGGCTTAACCGACATCTATCTCACTCTGCTGTTTGTTTATGCATCTGCTAGGACAAATTGCACTTTTATTTCTTCAATTAGTTCATCAGATCGGTAAACTTGGGTTTAGCAGACCTCAACCAACATTTAATCTCATGCCACATGGGCGTCTCGTTAGAGGCAGTAATTGGCAGTTTTGCACTTGTGAGGAGCACTCATGATGTTTTCCAAGCGGTGAAAAAGACTCAGACTCCTAAACATGTACATGTATTCAGTCACTTTGGCACTAAAAGGACACAGACGGTTGCAAAGTCTTTCATTAAAATTTGCCAGTTATGCTCAGGCAAGTGGTCTACTGCACATGTCCGAATTGGGCAAGTTAAAACACTTCCTGATACTGTTATCTTAATAAGTGTTGTCACTCAAAGAACCTTATAAGATCTGAATGAACTCGTATGTGCACCAAGTTGTTGGCGTGACTATTGATAAAAACAAAAACAAAAAAACCCCAAACTATCTGATTAAGTAGAAGAGCCGTTTCGCTGACCTTCCTCACAGTAGACGTCTAGACTTACTCAACACAGGTGCAGCTAATAACATCACTAATTGCTGCATTCTGTGTTCGGCCCTTTGACTGCTCTTATGTTGTGCATACTGGATCACTGGCATGGCCTTCATTAGGGTTTCCAGTTACACTGCTGCTTTTCCCCCTATGAAGTTAAATGGCTGCTATAATAAGGTCTTCAGCAGCAACGAATGAAGTTCAAAGGAAGGCTCTCTGCAGGAGATCATCAGCCCCCTTCCATCAAACACATTTGCAGACTCTGGCAAAGATATGTTTATGTGCAACACAGAGCTTCTGTCTTCATTTGTCAATGCATTTTTAGACCTGTGTTGTTCAGTTTTTTATTTTTTCTTCTCTGGTCTGGTTTGCTTGGGCAGATCTTAAGAGCTCAAATTGGATCTGGCTTCTGACCATCATGCACACAACAGAGTCTGCTGTGAGAAGTAGTTTCTAACTGGACCCAACCTTAGCCGGTGTGAGGTGTACAGCTTCCAGAGCTGAAAGTGCTTTGGATTCTTAAAAGCAGCAGAGCAAAATTCAGAGCTTTCTTGGAGCTAGTTGGAAAGTGAATCAGGGCTTGACCAGAACAAGCAACTGAGTTCATTGGTCTTTTGATAATTGTAGGGACAGAACTTTCTCCTTCCTGTGTTCACATTCTCATTTTGCCCCAGACATGTGAGCAGAGCAAACCTTTTACATGAATGCATATGGGATGGCTTTCTAAAAGGGACTGAAGTAAGGAAAGTGTATCTTTACATCCCGTCTACAGATTCTGAGGCCAAAAGAGAAAAACCCACTTAACACTCAGCTAAACTTTTCAGCTCTCCATCTTTATGAAATTTTTTCTCTGCCACTTCACCTTCCTTAGAGGGGAGGCTTTTATTTACCATGTTAGAAATACGCCATGCCTGTGTCCATGCAATTGCCTTAATGTTTGAGGACTGCATTTGGAAGACTGCTCATCTCTAAGTACACACACACACACACACACACACACACACACACACACACACACACACACACACACACACACACACACACACACACACACACACACACACACACACACACACACACACACACACACACACACACGTACAAGCCTGGCATATTTCAAATATGAAAGTGCATTTCAGCTAAGAAGTGGGAAGTGATTTATAAAAGGCTTTAGGGAAAAGCTTCTACTGAGAAGAGAGAAAAGATGTGGCAGAATAACTCCTCAGAGATGGAGAGTGGGAGGGTGCAGCTGAACCTAATGTTATAGATAGCAGAGCAATAGTCAGAGCTCTGGATATTGTTCCACCGCATCCTTACGCAGTTCTTGAACTTCACGAGTGGTGAAAATTAACAAATTCATAATCTCAATGGTTCCACGTCATTGCACAGTTGCCACTAATGCGTGGAGAGTCTTATTATAGTGTATCGAGCTCAGATATGAAGAAAACATGATGTTAATTATTTGGTTTTGGAGAAAGAACTTTAATTTACAGTGGAAAGCGGCTCATGTCGTGCACTGAATCCCAGGGTTTGCGTTTATCATGAAGGGATAACACAGAAAATGTTATCAATCAAATGCAGGTAACATTAAAGTCAGAGAGGAAAACAAAATGTTCATCAAAGCAGGGAAAAAGAAAAAACTTACGGCAACACTATTGAATTTTCCTAGACATTTCCATTCAAAGGCTCGCTTGGCATCCGCCCCACATCCTGTCTCTTCTCGAAGCTCGTCCCAGCCAATGAAAATCAGTCAGATGCTGACTCCTGTCTTATCTTTTGCTCTTTCCCTTTCAACCCTTCTTTGCTTCCCTTCTTCTGAAAATGGCATCTAGTGTCTCTTTGCTTAATCAACAGTGGTATGGGTTTGAAACGGCCAGTGTGTTGACACCCAAATGGTGTGGTGCCGGAAAACAAAACACAGATATCACATGATGCTCCAGGCCCAAGGTTGTGACGTGGTTTCTCAGCCTTGCAGCACTGCAGGACAATGCTCCAGGAATGTGCACACACAATGCCATTGTGCCATCAAACAAGGACTGACAATTATGTAGTGTTGCTTTAAGGTGGGATTTCTATTTCTATTATTTTAAGTCAATACTAGTAAAACTTACAGTACTTTGACTTACATGTGGAAAAAACAAAGTCATCCTTTTTTTTTTTTTGGATCTCAGTAGACTGACTCACATCAGCCTTGTCAGTCAGCTCTCGTCTCTCTGTGCACGGCAGCATATAACGATTCTCCGCTTATAATTCCAGATTGATGAGTCAGTTCAACCTGTTTATTCCTTCATATTTATTTCAAATGACTGACACAGCCACACAACGCTCTCATCCTTCAACACCACACCAAGTGAAAATCTACAGAGAACAAACCTACAACACATGATGTAGTTTTTAGAAACAGACACCTGCATGTTTGAACCTTTTTAAAATGAACACATTACTCCGATTTTGTTGTAAAGTTGGTTAAAATTCAGCAGGTGTGTAACTGTGTGTAAGTTTAGGCAGGGTTATACCTGGTATGAGTGGCTGTCCAGTAATTCCCATTGGAGGCATCCCTAAGTTGTTCATGGCTGTTGCCCAGGGGTTGGGGTCTGACATGGGCATCGTCATGGAGTTAGAGTCCATTGTTATGTTGCAGATACCTTCTGTGGAAACACAAACAAAAAGAGAACACCTGAGTTTTTAGTGCCAATTCTGTAAGCCATGTGTCTTGTTTATCATTTGCATGGTGTAGTTAGGTAAAGCCACACAGAGAACGGTGCAAAATTCTCTCTCAGATGAGAAGTTTTAGGCTTGGTGCAATCCTGAAATAACAGCATGGTTTTGTCATGAGAATTTTAGTAGCCTCAACCCAAGAAATTGTTTGTCAGCCCGTGCTCACACATAATACCACAGGAACGACAGAAAAGAGTCGGCACAAAACATAAAAGTTTTGTTTGAAACAGCAAGGTTGACAGATAGGATTACATAAATATTATAGCTACATAAAATGTACATAATTCAGTACTCTACTGATAAGCCAGAGCTTGAATTTGCAAGCGAAAGCAAAAAAAAAAAAAACAAAAAAAAAAAAAGTGTAAAACAAGATTATCATGGCATTAAACATAAATATTGATGCTATCAGGCATTTGTCAAACAGTCGGCTCCTGAAGCATGATAAACTTCATAAATCTCCTTATTTGAGCTCAGAAATAAGTGTGCATTTCAAAGCAACATTTCCCCAGACATTTCCACTTCTGAGTGTTGTACAATAAAGCAAATATATTTAGGAAAGGTAATAAAAATCCTGCAGGAAGGTCAACACTATCTCCTCATACATGAACTGGCAGCTCATTCTTCCAGTCTGCACACAGTCTATTTCACAGCTCTAAATGCTTTTAATACTCTCCTCTGGTCGATCTCTTTCTCCCTGACAGACCTTTAAATTACTGTGACTGCTGGTTGAGCCAGGCTGCCTTCTTCCAGAGTGCCAAAGCCAACGCTACTGTTGGAAATGACAAGAACCCCAACCTCCAACGCTTCACACTACAGAGGCTCTGAGGCAGAGCCTCCTGTGTAGCCAGCATGTAGAAATATATGCACCTCTGCCTGAACAACTGTATTGGTATTTCTGGTGTTCAGACACAGCTGACCATGTGCAATAATGCCGCTTCCCTCTTTGAGGCACTAATTGCTGCGCTGTCTGCTGTCAGTGCCACAGAGAGGCCTGATAAAGCAGAGCGTGTCTGTGTGTCGCTGTGATAATACTGCTGATGAGGACTTCACAGGCTTGTTAACGAACACAACCCTATTAACTGGGGACACTTTCCAGGAGTTAAAATGAAAGAAGAAGGGAGTAGCGGTGAGCTTTTTCTTTATTTTTTTTTCCCCCAACGCAGTTTTATTACAGTTTACAGTTCACTAAATGCTGTCTCTGAAGAGCTTATGAATACACACACTCAGGGTTTTACATGTGATGTCATCAGTCTAGCTAATTCTTCTTCTTGGAAAAAAACAAACAAGGTGTAATAAAATTGTATATTGTTGATTGTTGGAGATTCATAATCATAGCAAATTTATATCTATTTAGCACATTGAATATGTTTGAAGCCTGTTGTATTCTTCAAAGGTAGATCTGATTACTTTAAGTTTATCATGCAGCGCATAAGAGTTTGTGTATTTGTGCAAAAGCCAACTAAAAAGAACTAAAATAGGAGATGCAGTGAAATGAGAGTTGAAACTGAAATTCAGTTCTTTTTGTGAAAGAAAAGAAGAAAAATCTCACGTTCAGTTCTTCTTACATATAATCCACAAAATCTATTTGTGCTCTTCACTAAAGGAAAGACCACTTATTGATTGTGCAGCTCACAAAGCCTGATGCATTTAACTAGTCGGGTCATAGTTGTTCAAGTGCAGGTCATGTTTTCTCCACTTTAGCAGCTTTCTGAACCTGCAGACAAATAGTCCTCATTAGAGCCACATTCTCCACCATTCCTCAGTCTGTGCTGCTGAACTCATTCATTTAGCACCTATAATTCCTCCTTTTTCCCTTTCATATGAAACTGCTCTTTTTTCTGTTGTAAATACTCCTTCAAAACAATTCTGCAATCCATAGCCTAATTTCCTTCAACACACACATATGCACACTCACTTTATAAATCATTTATACTGTCCAGGCATAAACTTATGTACTTCAGTCAGGGCTTTTGACTTTGATACGACAATATGTCCTTGAGAAGAAGAGCCAACCTTTGCTCCTCCTAAACGTGCCAATCGACACCGCCGCATCGATAGCTCAGGGAGGAATAACAAACAGCTCCTGGAACTTCAACGCAGGGGCATACACACACACACACACACACACACACACACACACACACACACACGCACACACACACACACACACACAGGCAAACATAGACACTAAGCACACAATTTCAGTTTGCCAGAAAGGAGGATGGAGACTGGCACAAAACTAGCATTAAGAGAATCAAGGTCAGTGAATATTTTTTAACAAAAACCATAAACAGGAACACTTCCATGTAGCTCATTTATTCATTAATTTTCCAAACTGCGTAGTCCAGTTCATGGTCGTGAGGAAGCTGGCGTCTATCCCAGCAGTCAGCAGGCAGGAGACAGGGTACACCCTGGTCAGCTCGCCAGTCCATCACAGGGCCACTTCCATATGGCTAATAATGCAATATGTATGGAATAAAAATAAACCAATATTAAATTTTAACACTCAGTTCAAAAGATCAAATAATACAATAAGCAAGAATGGCAGCAAGATGAAAAATGAGCCAAATTATTTTTAGCTCTAAGCTTCAGTTATCTCAAAGCTCATACACATGCCATATTTAATGATATTATCGAAACATCTCAACATGTCTGGCTAAGAGCTCATGACTCAGAAGACCAAATGGAGCGCTCTAAAGACCCAAACTTAATAAGTCTAGTTAGGCTTGGTTGGATTTAAATAGCGGCGCAGTGGAGGTCACAGCTATCTGTCCTCATGGAATGGCGCGTTATTGTTTCCCAACTGTGATGACTGAAAGACTCACTGTGGTGGCATATGAGAAGAAAAATTAACATGTTTTTCTCTTTTTTTTTAAGTCATGCTTCAAGATGACACAGCCAGGACTCATTGGGATCAAACTGTGCAACATTGGCTTCAGGGAAGATGAAACATCAGATTCACATATGCTGTGGAAACCGCAAAGTGCAAAGTGAAGAGCAAATGTGTGCCGTATACCCAGTCTAAAGGTGGTCTGACAAAATATTAGTGTTTGACCCCTTCGTTGCCAAGGCCGTGTATTTAAATTTAATTGATTTGCTACTCTGCATCCTCTTTGGGAGGTGCATAGGCCTAATTGCTCTGAATGGCTTCAGTGAAGGTTTGCATAAAGCATGTCTGGTGCACTTTGCAAGGAAGCCACAACTCCTGCTGCTTCTACTGTGTTCCTCAGATTTTTTTAAAATTGCTGTATTTCTCAGCCCATGTGCCCAGTTTTCATTTCATGTACTGGCACAGCAAGCCAGGTTATAACACTCATTTCATCAGCTTGTTGATCCAACAAAAACTCAATCTTTTTAAACTTTACCCTTTTTTGGAGACACTCCCCCCCCAGTCTATGACAAAATATCCTTTTTGAACAACCTTGCTGCTTGTTGATCCTAACAAGCAACTAGTGAATAAAATAAAATGCTACAGGCCTCCAACAATGAGGCATACAGTTAACCAAACATACAATAAGTCTAAAGATTGTAATAAAAAGGAAGCGACGCTAACGGACAAGCTGTTGAGTGAAAACCCATCCTGTATGCAACTCAACACCCTCATCACCATGATGCATAGCTGCATTCAGGATATTGCCCTTGGCTATTAAAGCAGTAACATTTAAAAAAAAAATTTATTTATTTTTTTTATTTAGCTTGGTCCACGCAGCCCTAGGCTTTCCTGATCCTTTTTCTCTGCAGGCTGTGACTGAGCTTTTAGCTCCCCCTAAAAACTCCCCAAGGAGGCAGATAGGAAATTAAGTCATTTAAAGGCCCACTGGCCGTGAGACCCAACAGCAGGCAATGAGACGCTGGGGGCCATTTAGCTTAAAATGTGCATGGTTTTAACAGCAAACCACAGGTTTATTACAGTCCCTAGAGAGCAAAGTCAAGAGGGAGCTAAAGAGACGAGGATCGGGATAAAGAGAATGAATAGGACAATTTTAAATAGAGAGATGTGGTGATGACAGGAATAAAATTACTCATACTGAACTTCAAGTATTAACAGTGAATAAAACACAAATGTTTGATGGTAGTTACAACAAAATAACAACTGTTATTATATTGTACTGATTCTTCACTGAAACACTGCCGTCTACACCTCGAGCGCCAGCCAAAGAAAACATCTTTGCAAGTGGAAGGAGACAGGGGAAATGAGCAAAGGCGGCTAGGGTGAGAGTTCAGCAATGTTAACTTGGACCAGAGGCGTTACCTCTGCACACGACTGAGTGGGATAATTTGTCCCATCACAGCTAAATAAATGGGTCATGTTTGTTGTTTTTTTTTTTTGTTTGTTTTATTTGTTAATTGACTGTTCATTTATGTGTTTTTGTTGTTTGGCACAAAGTAGTTTGACGGTACTTTTGTCATATTACTGTCTGTACACCTTGCATGCATTTGAGAATTTGACAGAGGAGTGAAATCTAACAAAATACAAAACCTAGTAGCAAGAATAATAATAATAAAAAAAACAAAAACAAAACAAAAAAATAAAAAACAACAAAAAACAAACATAAAACTCAATTGAGGAACAACTTGTACAACCTTATTCCCTATGTTGAAAGCCGCCTCAAAATACATAAAGTATGCGTTCATAATAATTTTTCCATTACTTACACACAAACACACACACATACACTGTGTCTATTTAATAATGCATTACTGCCCTTCTCTCCACTTCTTTGATCTGTTAATTATGATTAAGCTGCAAGGGGTCTGGTGATTAGTGGTTGCACAGTCAAGAGAGCCCTGAGTATTCCTCTGCAGCGTGTCTCATTGAAGACCTGAGAAGAAGAGAAAGCCTGGAGACGGTCCGGCCTTATGAGGGGGACAAACTTGGGGACTCTTTATCTGCCATTTTTCTTTTAACTATCTCAATGTAATCTGAGGACTAGAATCACCGATGAGAAGATAGTTGAGTTTGAAACATTATAGAAGATGTTACTCATCTCATGGGTCATTTTATGTTCAACGCTTATTGTTGGGTTTTAGAAATTAAGTTTCTGTGGACAATTATAGACAATTAAATGTAATCAATTAAATTGTTAATGTAAATGAACTATTCAGCCCTGCTGGAAAATTCCAGAACTAATAACTAATATCCGTCTTGAGGATGTGTCCTCTGTACTTGTCAATCATGGACAGTTTTGGCATGTTTGAGGAGATCATAAAGGTTATGAATCAAAACACTGATCTAACTATAGTAGCTATATGTGTATAAAAACAACCGAGCTGGTTATTTAATATTAAACAAGAAACTTTGTCCATGGCAGGTCACATAACTGTGTCCGTAACTTTAAATGTGTTGGATACATTTTTTTTTATTTTCCTGACAGCGTGATCAGATTTTAATTGAAACAATCCATTCAACCTCAATCAGCACATATGCAGAAGTGACTACTTCCTGTTTCACCCCACCACCCCATGTTACTCACGCCCACCTCAGCTGTCCGACCAATCACACAATGGTTCTCAGAGCTCCATCAGAAAAAAATTCTGTTCAACTGATGCATCGAGAACAAGCCACAAGATGTGTCCAGTTGTGAGAACAAAAGAACATAGTTTTTGGGCCTTTTAGAACATGTTTCTCTCCTCTCCTACATGTTTCTGTCCTCTGCTACTTGGGGGCTCTTCAGAGGGAGGATGGTGGTTGCATTGTCTCACTTGGAGAGGTTAACAGGAACAAGCCAAGCAGGTTACTGTTGTCCTGTGAGGAGCTCTGGGGCTTCCTCCTGAAGATGGGGGGAGTTGGTGGAAGTTTTATCTTTCCTACATATTCATCCACATTTGACTTTGAGGGAAAAAGATACAAATGAAATATAATTGGATTCGCCAAAAACAAGTAGTTTACAAAGGTCAAACAATGTTGGGTATATAGAAAGGTTCAGGCTGAATAACCACATGTGTAATTTCATCACTGAAAACACAAGACTGATGTTCTACCCTGCTATAAAGAAAGTTGAATTTCTCTTTAGACCTGAATGAGAGACAAGTTTGTGCATTTGACTGCACAGAAAAACTGAACAAGAGGAGCTTCGTAAGTAAGCCTGCTGCATACAAATCATTTGCAATGTGACGGCTGGTAGTAAATCTGTTATCCTTGTGTCCAACAGGTGACCATGGTTATGGTGAGGTGATGGCCACAGGGGTAGTCAAATTACAGACTCTAAAATTAGGATTGGAAAAACCACCTTGAACCCAATCCTCAACAAAGGTGAACTGAGAATTCAATACCACAAGACTAATGCATGTCTAATGCAGGTCACCTGGTTTTGAGAGTAAATGCAAAGTCAAAGGGCACCAAATCCTACATCCTCTCCAGAACGGATATAATTCATTAACATGCTCACCTGATCCTCACTGGAATGAGATTAGTTGCATTTATTTACACCTCCCACCTGATTTGTGAACACATTTGAGCAGGCTAATAGATTTAAAGCAGAGTGTGAAAAGCAGAAAGGTATTCAGACCACCACATTAATCTGTCACTTGCCTCAAAGACTCCTGCAATCAAACCAAAAGTTAAGTTGTAGAAATAAATTCTACCTCTGCTGTCCATTAATGAGCAGTTTACATTTAACTTTATGGAGCGGAAACCATGTCCTTACCCATGAGTAGGACTGTAATCACATTTTAATGTGCCAATTCTAGCTTTGCAACAGCATTAACAAAATAATATTGTTCCTGAATACAGAGGTAGTGCAAGAAACAGCCTTAAATGATCTCTGCTAAGTCCAAGTTTCCACAAAAAAAGACTCCTGATTTTACAATTTTTACACTAATATAAAAAAAGTCCTTATTTTAATTCAATCCAACATAACTCTGAAAGGGGACTAGATAATACTGCTGACATACTAAACCTACAAATTACAACTTCTCACTCATGACTCAAATACGCTTTGTTCAGCTAAATACCTCATTTCAATTCCCTAAATGAGTTCTATCTCCACGTCTGAAATGGCTCATTGCTGCGGCTGCATCTTTTAATAAAAGAAAAAAGAAAAGCATTGCGTGATTGAACTCTGCAATGAAGTAAATGTGCCAAACTACTGCGCATCAAGGGTTGACAGCCAAGAATTTGATATGACAAGTTACAGTGTTGGGATAACAATAAAGACACAAAGCAGCACAGCTGAAATCAGAATTTATCTCACTGAGGAGGAGTCTTACTGAAAATTTTTCTGATGGGAAGATAAGTAATAGTAAACAAGCTCAAATTCTAGTGGCTTATCAGGAGCCATTTTCATCCAAATGGAGCAGAGGCTCTTGTGTTTGTGTCAATGCTGTCAAAGAGGAGCATCTGCTCTTGGACAGGAGCATGACTCTTCCAGCCTTATCAGGCTGAGAGAGGTGACAGACAAGAACAGATCACTCTGATATCTGGGGGTGGAAAGAGAGGGGGAGAGATAAAAAGTATAAAAAGAGGGGGAAAGGGGGGCAATCACAAAGATGGCTATAAACTCATCACAATACTATCAAAGCATTCTGAATAATATGATGTGATAGCGAAGTGAGGTTGTAAGTAGAATCCATAATAAGACATTTTTATATAGAGTTGCATGTCTAAAAAGGCAGTGTTTGGTGAGGAAATCAATGGCGATGATGTGTCACATTGCACATTGAGGTTCCTAAAATGGTACCATATGGATACCCTTAGATGGTCATTGTGAGGATGAAGAAAAGACAGCAAGGTCCTACTCTACTTTGACAAATTAAATTCAAGATCTAGACAGTACATCAGGTGGTTTTAATCCTCATATACTTTCATAAGATCCTGATCATTCTGACTGGTCAGAAAAAAATAAAGCACTCTGAGGAGGTAACCCTTATTTTACATATTGTCATGAAACAAGGTGAAACTTGAAGGGCTTTGTAACACTGGTGCATGTATAACTTCAGCTACCTCCAGTTCTTTTCATTACTGGAATAGGTGCAATCATGAATACAAATTCAGCACTAAAGGCAACAACAGCATGCAAAACCATAAAGAGCTTGAAAATCAGTATTTGGTACGAGCATCTATATTCTTCAACACTGCTTAGACTCTCTTGGACAAGCTCTGTTGTAATTTCTTTAAGTACTCTTCCAGACCAGTTTTCAAGGCTTCTTGAGGCCATTTTAAGACTCTTCTTTGGATGCTGGCTGCCTTTTTTCCCCCTGTTTTCTGTCAAGATATTCCTACACCATCAGGGCCCTGTAGAGGATTCATCACTCCAAAAGACCTGGTGCCACCGATTTTCTGCCAGTTCTTCTGTAATTTAGCAAACATCAGCTTTTCCTCCCCACTTTCTTTCCATAAGAATGAATTCTTGACAGCTGCCCATCCAGACCATTCCTGATGAGGCTTCAGCAAACAGCAGATGGATCAACTGAAGGCCCAGATGCATTGAACAGGCACTCAAGATTTTTCACATTTTATACTGTTCATTGGTTGTATTTTCTGCTACTACTCTTTTGTCCTTTACTATTGCAGGACATACTTTGAGGACATAATTCAAACACTCCTAATGGCACATTCCTAATGCGGGCACTGCATGTTTGATGGGATACAGCAGAAAACTGGTTGAAGTTTCAAAAACAGCTGCTGCTAATCTATAGGGATGATGAGCGCTAAGAGACAGGAAGTTACTCTGACAACGTCTTGGAGGACGAGACAGATGCGCTTCTGTCTTCACTGACAGCTCTGAGAATCTGTTCAATTCCTGATTACTGTCCCGCATTTCTGTCACATCTGGGAGATGAATACAACACGGCTGAAGCATCTGGGAGGAAAAACATTAGAAATGGAGGTTAGGGCTATAGTATGTCGATCAGCTGATGACTTATCAATAAGAAAAGGAAAAAGGAAAACAATGAATCACTGACACATTATATGATATGAAACCACCAACTTATCAATTCAACAATCCATAATGAACCAGAGCAGCTTCACATAGCAAAACATGTTTTTACTGGATAAGTAACATTTGTGACATGCATTTAATTTCAAATACATATCTTGCATTTGCACTTCCAGAGACACAAGTCATTACTGAGCAGAAGAAATGTCTTCATTTTAATGTGCAAATGATGTACAGCACTGCTTCCATTGTCCTGGAGGGGGAACACGAGCAACAGGGGGAGAGACTATGACTGAAATATTTCTTAAAGCGAGCCAAGCTGCCACATCATTAAATGCTGATTTGTGAGCAGTCAATGTGATGGCACAGATGTAAAGACACAGTCTATTACCAAAACATCAATCTAAAGGGGATAGATGTAATAGGCTATTTGATAATTTCAAGTCGAGTGAAGGGAAAAGATGAAACTGACTCCTGTGGGACTTGGGCCAACAATTTATGAGATGGTTAAGTGCTTAAAAACAAACCGCTCCAACAAGATGAACTATGTTTTATCATGCAGGCGGTTAAAGCGCAATCAACCGGGGTTCAATAGAAGATGGTTTTATTTTTATTAGATAGCTTTTAGAGACTTATGGGAAATTGGCTTGAACACAACTAAACCTCATCTGCATTCATATGGACTCAGCTACATTCTGGACGACAGAAACATGACCGAAGAAGATCCTATGCTTAACTAATGCCACTAAATCGTGATTATGGCATTATTGCTGAAAGAAATTGTTATTTTCATTATCTATTTTTGTCTATTAAATGATAACATAAAAGGAAAAGATTAAAAAGAAAGAAAAAGCACAAGAAAATGAAATGTCCCTGTTTTGACCTGGAGGACCTGAGATGATTTGCTATTTTATCAAAGTAAAGAAGAAAATGATAAGAAAGGCAAGCAGTTACATATTATATATTTACATAGATAAATACTTGTTATTTGAGACCAGAGCAGTGAAGGAAGTTTAAATGTTGTTTTTGACGTTAACTCAACCTTTTTTAGAATTCCAATTTAAATCACAACTTCAAACTGTGCAACTTTTTCATTTCACTCTCTTTCGCCAAAAGCATCCCTTTGCCTTTTTTGAGCTATAAATATACTGTAATGTAGTACTTTAAAACTAGTCATATCTGTTCTTCTTCTGCACCCCTTTTCTCAGAACATTCCCAATCATTCCACACCGAAAAGACAGAGAATATTGATGTTAGACCAAAATGGATTTGATCATTCACCAGTACATTTATCCAAATACGACCATAATTCTAACACCTTTGCAAATGTGTGAAAAGGATGCATCATCAGAATAATTGAGTAAAAAAATATTCTGCAGCATTCTCACAAACTGAATAAAAGTCTGTCTATCTATCTATCTTTCCTGACCTTACCTGCTTAGGTCGCTGCCCCTTCGACCCAACCACTTAAAAGTGGCTGAAACTGGGGTGCTGAAAAGATGAAAGATGGAAATCTTTTTGGAATTTCTTTACGCTGACTTTTATAAAAACTTCAGAATTGAATATTGAGGCAGAAATGTGAGTACAAGAATGTACATAGCCACAAGCAGTGCTTGAACAAGGCATCCAAGTTTTATGTACAAGCTATGGGATATGCATAACTGCCACCTTTCTGAACCATGCAAACATGATCTCTGAACGTATGGAATTATATCTGACAAAAGCTTTAGCAAAGTATTATTCTAAAACAAAAACAACAGTGCAACAGTTACTTAATTCATACAGGAGAAAACCATTTAACACTAGAGCTGCGTAAATGGGTCTACAGACAGACCGGCCGACGACGGACCTGTTAATGAGTTGTGTTGGGCCTGTTAAGATATGAAGTGATGCAAAAGCACAAGTTAATTTGACATGAAATGAAACCTCTTCCAAACGGCAGCTTAATATAATGGCATTTGATGCCAAATCTTTTGGCATCTCAATGGATTTACATCAAATCATGAAAAACAGAAAGCAGGAAGAAGAAAATCCGAATGAAATCTGATACTTAAGTTTTACTTAGTGAGGCTTGAATGTTTGTTATTTTGATGCAAATCATTTCTTGCTTTATTTAGGCACCGTATCACAAATCGTGACTTTAAATTCAGCCTGCAAATAGTCCAGATGGCAAACAAAGCAGATCTTTGAGTTAGTATATCCAGGCAAAGAGACGCAAAGAGGAAAAAGAAAAAGAATGAAGTTATTTTTAATTTTATGCTTAGAAAAAGACATCAATAAGTAATGTTACATACGTTATGCAGCTTGTGCTTCTTTAAAATTAGTATAAACACTAACCTCAAACACATACCAATAAAGATGATTGAGGATTTTGGATCAAATGAAAAAAACTGAACTAAATCCAAACACATTCTTCAGTGGGATTTTTCACCCTTTAAGTAGTGATTTTAATTTAAATAAGGCCCTATTATTTAAAAATAAAACAAAAACTAAACAAAACAACAGGACTTCTCAAAGAACAGTTTAGATTCTAAGGGTGCACAGACACCGGGGTAGTTTGAGGGACTCACTTGTTTAATTTTGTGGGAAAATATAAAAAACTGCTTAGACTACAAAGAATAGAATCCAGCTCATCGACTGGCCACAACCAAAAATGACAATCAGCCAAATCATGAACTGCAAGTCAAAGCAAAGGAATAACAAGTTTAGTTAGTCTCCAGGTTTCCATTTTAATGTTGGTATTTAAAGCTAATATAGTTTTCACCAGAATCTGTTCAGTATGAGCAGGCAGAGAGGCAGCTAGCTATCCAACATGTGCTAATAATTTTTCTGTCATATCCAAGTAGCAACCAGCGCTGGTTAAAAGTGAAGCCTTTGTGGAACTGCCAAAAATTGCAATTCACCCCTCATCCACGAGAGGCTCCAAAACAGAGCAAATTCCCATAGAGTCCTGTGTTAAACAGGCCAGATTTGCAGCAAAAATAAATATGTTTACAGCCTGGTTAAAAAAAAAAAACAAAAAAAAAACATTTTAGGTTTAGTAGGTCAGATTTAACTTCATGACAGCTGTGTGGGGAGTGAATTTGTTTAAAAACTTCTCCGTTTAAGAGTAATTTCATCTCGTAATTTGGCATAATTTGTTACCTGTCTGTGTGATTGAAAGGTACCCGATATCCCGCTGCAAGACGGCAAAATGTAGCACAACCAAGGTTTTTAGCCAGTTAATCGGGTGATTTAGTTTTAGCCCAACTACCTCCCTTAGTTACTACTGTTAGCTCTGGGTTAGCTTTAAGCTACAAGCAGGTCAGAGTTTGCTAGATGTCAATCATCCACCCCCATGCTCATAGCTTTAGTCCTCAAGGGCCACAATCCTGCAGGTTTTCCATGCATACCTGCTCCAACACACTTCAGTCAAAGTAATGACTTATTGTGCAGAACTTCATTGGCTATTGGATCCGTTTAATGGAAGCCAGGTGTGTTGGAACAAAAAACATGCAGGACAGTGGACCTTGAGGACTGACCTTGGGGAACCCTGGTGTACTTTTGTTGAAAGTAGTCATTAATTCAGGCAATACACACTACTTCTAGTACAATACATTGTAGAAAAACTGCTCTGGGCATAGTATGAAATGCAAGGTCTGGTGTTCCAACAACAATCCACTTATCTAAATGGAAGCTAATTTCTTGTTGGACTTTCTCCAGTTGTTCATATTCATAATGACCATATGTATGAACCATACAGCTGAGGATCCACCACAAAGCAATTAATGCTGCATGTTGATGTAAAAACAAAGAATGCCATTAGGTTATATTTCAGAAATATATTTCAGAATTCCACTAAATAACCAGAAGTAAAAATGTAATATTAACACTGTTAATCGAGGCCTACAACAATAGGAAGCAGATACAGAAAGTAATATTGGAGATCTCTGAGTTGGCTCGACTTCCTATAATGCATCTAAAATCATCTGTAATGACCCAAACTTATAAAAAAGAGAGAGAGAGAGAGCGAGAGAGAGAAAGAGAGAGAGAGAGAGAAATCAATAGAAATGCTGCAGGCTTTGCTGGCCAAATGAGGATATATCAGACAGTGACTTGGGTGAGGAGAATAAATGAAAAACATGCAGTTTCAGATGAAAAACAGTGTATAAGATCCAAAATGAACTAAAGGCTGCTCTTCAGAGTTGGGTAAATCTGATGGGAAACTAAACAGCTGTGAAATTTAATTGATCCCACATGTAACGTCAAGCACACAAAACTCAGAGACAAAAAGAAAAAAAAATTCAGTGCTAAGCTCTGTTAGTAGTTAGAACTCTTCAAAACAACAGGGGCCTGAGATTAGCATTCTTGGATTTAACATTTAACCCACTGATGTGTGGCTTGATACCTTGAGGATTAAAATCTGCTTTTGCTCATCTGTGCATCTTGTATTGGTTCTAACCTTTGTTTAGATCTACCAGCCCATGAGAAGCAATAGTTGCAACAATAAGTTCCAAATGGGAAAAGGGGGGAAGCTGCAATTAATGGATTGAACTCCATCAATGCTTGTTGAGACTATCATTTCAGAAATCCAACCTTCTACTCGCCTCGCAGTTTACAATTCACTGCCCTTTAACACCTTTGTACACACCCTTTTAAACACTGTCTTCAATTTTTGGTGTATTGTTATAAGACAGAAGCTTTAAAGCAAATCCCCAGCTTTTGAATTTAATTGGTCCACGAGAGAGGGAGAAGGACTTAGAAGAAAAAGAATAATCAAAGAAAAACTGCCTTTCCAAAGAAGACTCAGGCAAAATTCTCCACAGCAACCAATAGTCAAATACTGAGGACCTGATTTATCTCCTCCTCATAACTGTCAGAAATGAAAGGAGACACTACTCTGACAGCACAAAGGATTTAGAGAAATATTTATGCAATATATATTTCAATACATGAGTAAAATAAGCACAAATTGAACATATTATGAAACCAGAGGGACATCTCAAAATGTCTGACAGCTGAGGGGGATTAAAAAGCTGCAAATGCCACAAGACATGGCCGCCCAAGTTGACAGAGATTAAAAGGTAAAACATTAAAATATAAACACACTTTGTAATATTTTATGCTGAATCTCTGAACATAGTTACATCAGACGTTTCTTGAGCTGCCTTAAAGGGGTCTGCTGTTTTACAAGAAGTCAATTGACAACCAAAGCCTTGCTTAGTACAAGACACACAAACTAAATGTGTTTATTGATGCCTGAAGGACAGTTTGACAACCTCTAGGAAGAAAAACAAGCTGGTGAGTTTCTTTAAATCTGTTTTCTGTCTCCTTTAAAGTTTAAACTGTCAGAACAAAAAAAAAAACAAAAAAAAAAAACACCACGGTCTTGTTAATTTCTTGTGCTTCAGAAAAAAAGTTATGGGACTGTCATTCTCTGTTGTGGTAACAGTGCTTGAAGTACTCATAGCTTGTTATAGTGTTCCATGCTTGGAGAGAAAACATCTTTGATGGTCATGGTTCGTCAACAGCTGGAAAAAAACCCTTCAGCTAATTGTAAGACATTACAACTTCATGACGGCTACTACTTTCCACCCACGATTCAATTTTTTTTAAAAAATAAAGACAATGTCTATTAAACAATCCTGAAAGCATTGCCAGATTTATACATTTTAACTGGGGTTGGTACAAGTATTAAATCTTAAAGTGACTCAAATTTATGTTCAAAACAAGGATTTATATGTATAAAAATCCTCATATGAGCTTACAATGATAAATTCCACCTTTTCTGGTCTTTACAAGTTTAAGTCCGAGTGATTACAGTTGAATGAACGTGCATGCTGCTGGTGAGGACTTCACACAAACACTCCTGAGAACTGAGGTATGCCTCCCCGACTCTCAGCTCTAACTGTGGGTGAAGGCGTTTGTCTCATATCCTCTCCATCTGACTCGCACACACCCACATACCCTTCCATTAGACAAGCTCTGGGGACCGTAGCAAGTTTCACATCAAGCAGTTTGTCTGCCAGGCAAGGTCTTTTCTGCATTCCATTTACTAAAAACAGAAGCACAATTACTTCCTTGAGATCAATAAAAAATGATACATGCATAAGAAGGAATGATGCAGCTCAAGGTGGGCAGGGAGGAAGTAAGGTTAGGGGAGCAGCAGGAACTTTAGTGTAAGTGTTGAGTGTATTAATTACATTGACCTCATAGACTAAGGAAACAATAAAGGGAAAAAAATGTCTTCATCAGCAGTTTCAGTTCATACCCAGGAGGCACTGGGCTACTTCTGCCAGCAAAAACATCTGCGAAATAAATGAGTCTGGCCTGCAAAATGAACAAATGGACTGATATCACCTGAAAAAGAAAGGGCCTAGTTTTTCTTTGTGATAGGACGATTCCCAGAAGCTGCAAATATGTCAGGTAGTTATAAAAGAATTAGGTCTTTCTTAGGAAACTCTGTATATCAGAATGCACACAACCACCATTCCCTTCCCTCTCAACTTCCATTTGGTTGCTGGGGTAACATCATCAGCACTCTATCACCTTGACTACCACAAAGCAACACAACCAGCTAACAGCAGACTGCAGAGAGGAGATTTCAACTCTTGTGAATTTTCTCTGGAAAAGTGAAAACAGTTTCACATGTAATACTGAACCCCTTGTTTCATCTACGAGGACACAAATAATTTTTTCTGAAAGCAACTTGCTTCTACTGGTTGCTGTCAGCTAAAAGTAAATCACTAAGTTTACAACATAGTTTTGCTTGATTGTGATGAAAACCTCCTGTACTGCTGTACAAATTTGTATATTTCAAATTTCTTTAAAATAAAAAAGGCAGGGCTTTGAGGTTCAGAAAGGTAAAGGCCTCATTGTTGTCATCTCCAACATGTTTTACTTCAGGCACGTGATTTCCAATAGAAGCACTACTTTCGCTGTGACTTGATGATCAACAGTGAAAAAGTGTTGCGATATGTTAACATGTGCCATCTGTGTCTATTCCCCAACAATGAGCGCTTTCTCATCAGTTCCTTATGATGTCTTTTAAATGAGATTTCCTCTTAAACTATAAAATGACCCCGTTCTTCTGCTTCCAATAACTGTGTTACACTGAAAATCCACTTTTCCGCTATCTTAAGGTGGGAAGTGGTACCTGGTTTAAGCTGTCTCTCTGGCCTGGTAAGTGTCACTTTTTTGTGACTTTGGTGGCTAAAGGGTTAATTGTATTTATCAGTGTTCTGGGAAACACACTTTTTCCCCCCTGTTGGTCAGACGTGCATATTTAGTCATTTTCCTACTCTAAATGAATCCAGTCATAATGATCAAAATAAATTAAATTAGCAAAAATAAAAGTAACACATTTATAAAAAGAAGCCTTAAAACAGGGCGGGCAGGAATATTATTTTCATTCATATCAAGAAACAAGTCAATATGTATTGTCTATATTCCCAGGCTAGGAAAAAAAAACGTGAAAAATGAGGTTCTTGGCCCTGGATATGGCCTCGTTACTGCAAAGCTCCTGTCATCTCACTGTGCTGCTGACTACTGCAGCAGGTGACAGCACCTTATCAGGGGCTACCAATTACAACATGGGAATCTTATCAGCGGTAGCCAATTAGAGCCTGGGGAGTCACTGCGAGGAAATGTCAACAGCTCAGTGAACTTGCCAGGTTCTTATCTGGCCACGCCTCCTCGTCCAGACGGCTTTCCTCGGGTATGTCACAGTAACGACTGCCAATTCAATGTTGTGACAAGAAGGGCTGAAGGAATTGCAGGGTCTCAAAAGAGCAAGCCTCCCAGAAAGACACCACCCTTCCAGAGAACTGCCATCTTTTTTCTCTGTTTTTGACAGCTGATGACTAGAAAGCCGAGGAATGTCATATTTTACTTCAGCTGGGTGTGTGTGTCCACTGAATGCCATAACTTCTGGTAAGGATTAGAAACTAAAATGAACTAAAACAGGTCTGTCAGATTTCTACAGGTTAAAGAGTAAACTCTATTCACAATGTCTTCACACGTATGACAGCAGAATAAAGCATCTGTTAATATCTGTAGAACAATCTCCACAGAGGAATCAATTACATGCTCCTAAAACTCTTTTCCACAGCAGTCAGAGACCCCTTAACCAGAACAAATGCATTGGCTTCGAGTGTCCATCTACTTATGCTGGATTCATCTGATTTCATTTAGTCTTACATAATGACTTTAAAATTAGACAGACTGAACTTGTATGAGCCCGGAGGCATTTGTGTCATAATCTTATTGTTGAATGGTTTCTTAACAACTATTGGCTCATGCTCTATTTTCTTTACTTTTACTGTACACAAATCAGCATCTTTTCAAATCCAGCTATGTGTGTCTTGATACCTGAATCCTCCTTTGCAGCACAAAATTATTGCTATGGAACTGCTTCGAAATGTAAACTTCGAAATGTTTACATGTTCGAAATGTTGATACTACAGAAAAATAAGATGGGATATGATGCTTTCACTGTCACTAAACTGCCTTTTAGGTGCAGAGGCGCTTTTGTCTGTCATATGTGATCATCAACGCATCACTGGCCAATAAACTTAATGGATAAACATAAAAGTGTGGCATCACTCTTAAGGCGACATAAAGCCAAAGCCATGGGGAGCAGTAAATAAAAACACATGAATAAATGGGTGAATGAATGAACAACTCATGGTCTGGTGCCTTCTCTGATAAGTCTATGTGGATGGAGGTCATTGCAGATATTTCAGTTGTTCATCTTTTTTCTTTCCAATGACAGCATGCTTGACTGGAGCCATGCGAGTCCATGAGAGATAGTTAGAATGGCTGTAACGCTGCAGATAGACATTATCAGCTGCCCAGTGTGGCAAAGCATGCTTACACACATTTCCACTGCACACTTTCAGCAGAGGTTAACATCTGACCTCTAGTATTAAACCTTGAATGATAATACTCTGCATTAAACTAGACCAAGCAGTTGGGATTCAACATGTCCATGCAACTCTGGCTGAGTCATTTGCACATATTTATTTATAAAATCATTCTGGGCAAACTCCCATCATTTCCCAGCAAAGTGATTTCACAGTTTATTTTACATTCATTATCTAATATCGCAAGCCATTTTTTGCTGTGTGCACCTGATGTCTGCAGATATGGGAAAGTCAATACTCAAGGTTTCTGCTTCAGTTATTAAGAGTTGTCTGCGAAATTAATCCTTACACTAATTTGATATCTCTGATAAAGATTACTATAGGTTTTCTTATTTTGGAGTCTTTTGTTAATTTTCTCATTATAATTTTGAATAATTAGCACTAATCAAAAGTTCTGTTACAATCATCAAAGTATCCATTTTTCCATCCATCCATTCACTTTCTTGCTGCTTATTCAGGGGTCAGGTTGTGCGGACAGCTGCCTAAGCAGGGAAACCAAGACTCCCTCACCAGGATGGCATCCAGGAGCATCCTGACAGATGCCTGAGCCACTTCATCTGGTTCCTCTTGATGCAGAGGAAGAATGACTCTGCACTGAGCCTGTCCCAGATGACCAAGCTTCTCATCCTGTCTAAGAAAGAACCAAGTCACCTGAAAAAACTTGGCTGCTTGTATTCACAAACTTGTTCTGACCCACACTGGTAACTAATCTGGACCTGAAGATAGTGTAGAGCTGATCTACTGTTTCAACACTGTGGCAAAAACCATACTGCTCCTCCTCAGTCTAATGTCCAATAATCTGACAGACATTGTTCTCCAGGACAACTAAGCAAACTTCAGTAGGAAAGATGAAGAGTGTGATTCTTTTATTGTTGGAGCACACACTCTGGTCCCCCTTCTTAAAGAGGGGGACCAACCCCAGTCTGCCAGTCCACAGGCACTGTCCACAATGTCCAAGTGATGCTGCAGGGGCATGTCAACCAAGATAGACCCACAGCATCTAGAGCCAACTCTAGGCAAATCTTGTCCATCTCTGGGACTCTGCCCCAGTTATTCCCCACATGAGCATTGAATTCCCCGAGCAGAATGAATGAGTACTCTCTAATATTCAATTTGAACACTCCAAACAGAGGAAGTCCTAGCTCAGCTAGGTCATGTTTATTTAACACAATCAAGACGGTACAGAGTAATGGACAAAAAAGCGCACATAAATTAGAGTGTGAAGTAAAAGTGTGAAATTGCTTTTAAAAAAAAAAAAAAAAAAACCCCAACAAAAATAAAACACTGTACCTCAGACTGACTTTGACAAACAGCTTAAACATTATTCCAGTCAATATTATAACAATGTTGTGAATTTAATAACCTTAATCATCTACTGTGCTGACTTTAGATCAAATCCATTTGCACTGCTCATACAATACCAACACCAGAGGGGGAAATGTGGCTAAGCAGAGCAAAGTCAAGAGGCTGTTAACAACGCTGCTGATTTGTTGATGCGGCTTCTATAATGCCAGAACACCCGATGGCTTCCACAACATATAAAATGGACACTTGGAAGAAAAAAAAAAAAAAAAAAAGGTTATTCGACAATGAAGTTTGTCAAAGTAATTTCATCAGCTTCATTTGTAAGTTTATCAAAATGCTGTGACAATTGTACTTGAATGTACTTCAGTCAAATGGTAACCATGGTTAGAATTAGCTTTCCATTACATTACATTTCTATCTGCCACAAAAGCTTTTTTATTATTTTACCTCATAGTTTGTAGTTTGTGATGTAGGGGTCACATATCCTGCAGTCAACCTCAGTCCCGTTTCAAAACGTTGCATTGCAGTTTAAGTTAAAGTAGAAGCATCAGTCAAAGTAAGACTGGTCAAATTAATTGCCAGAACATAATCAGATGAGTATGTTAGACTTTCTCGCAGGTCTTGGACACTACGAGTGAAGCAGGAAAAACAAATGTATCCAGGATTGTAGAAGACTTTCTTCTCATCTATCAGGTCGCTCAAACTGCAGAATAAAAGAATATGTGTGATATAATTCAGAGTTCGTTTTGGCAGCAATCACTAGGGAGCTGTGAAACTGATGCTCCTCTGAGATAAGCTTTGAGTTTTTTTTTTTAAAAAAAAAAAAAGAGGGGGAACTGTCAGAGGGGAAAAATGAGGATCACTGTAAAAATTATTATCATAAAACACGTTCAATAAATTTGAACACAAGTTAAAAAAAAAAAAAGTAAATTTTTACTGTGGGTTTGAATATGGAGGAAAAACAGTTATTGTGTTTTTAAGAAGTCAGTTTAGGATGTTAGCGAAAAATATGTGAAAGGTTTGAATTCTTCATAAATTTAATTCTGGTGACCGACAGGCCCAAACACCTTGTAAGTCATACACAGTCTAGTTTATGCAGAAGTGTGGATAGTAAACAGTTTCCTGGCTTGCCTACATGTCACATGTCTTTCAAAGGACTCAGAGAGCACGATCAGTTCAGCATTCAGAAATTTGTACCATCTTTCAAACTGTAATCCTGTTTCTTAACATTTTGCTCGACTGTTTATAAGGAATACAGCTTACAACCAGGCGGCTGAAGCGTTCCGGTAAATTATGTTAAGGACAATTTAATGTCATGCTATCACATGTTTAAACAGCTGTAGTTATAATATACTGACTACATATCATTGATTTATCATCGAAACATGACCTAGCTCCTGCATGGAGATGATCCGCAGAGGCCTATGCATCTTTCTAAAGAGCTGAATTTTGTCAGACAGCATTAAAGGAAGACTCCTGTTCTATTCAAGCTTTGCAGGTCCTTCAAAATTAGAAGAAAAAGAACATTCAAAAACTATTTTTCTTTCCAGTATGGAAAAGAATAGAAAGAAAAAAATACTTCAGGCAGTGTCTTGTATTGTAAACCTGATATACAACATTCTTCCTGGAAGGATGAAGTGAACAGCTCATCCAACGGCTCATAATTCATTCTTATAAATTAGGCTGATTTGATTTAGTTCTCATTGTTCGATCCTTCCTGTAAGAAGCCCTCGTACACTGATCACCTGTTGAAGATAGCTGGCGGAATAATGAAGAGGAGAGACACAAGACATGCTCATCACACTGGTTTGGAGTACTAATGTCAGGCTGTGAGATGCAGCTAGAGTGGATCAGTTAACACTACTGGAGGCTTTGAGAGAAGACAGAAAAGCAGAGAAAGAGAGTTGATAGAAGAGATGAGATAGGGGGAGAATGTTTTGAATATACTGCTGTGAGAGCAGCGCTGGTCCAAAATAGGAATATTCCTGTAGAATATCAAGAGATAACTGATGTTTGACCCAACGATGACATAAATATAAGGTGTCAAAAGGCTTGTTTTGTTTGGCTCCTTCCAAACTCAACTAAGCCTCGCCCTTAATCATCTTACCCTTAGCTCACAGTAGCAGAACAGACGTACTGTCCAAGGTTTCAAAGACTACAGAGGTTAGCTGAAACCAAACTTTGCACCACTAAAAGTAGAAAACAAAGCTAATCTGCATCAACAAAATAAATAATTCATCAAGTAATCCAACCTAGCTGAGAGCGTGGCCATTCTTTGGTGTTTCGGATTTAACTCAGACATGTAAAATCTGAGTCACTGGTGTCTTGATGAAAAACACTGGAGATAAAACCCTCTCAATAGCTCTTACATTTGTAATTGAACCATCTGAGCCCTTGAATCTCAGGCCAGTCGTCTTGGTTAGAGAACATGCACTCAAGAGGAAATGGCAGATTTTATTTCAGCTAAGTGATGATGAGGATGGGAGGGCTGAAACACACAGGATGTTTAACATAACAGCACTCTGCTGGAAACCTCTGGTTGCTTTTGCTTCAGTAACTTCAGATACTCTGTATGTACAACCAGGTTTTTTTAGGATTTGATGTGTGCACAAACTTTCAAATCTTTTGCAGAAACACAGCTGCCACTTAAAACACTGCCAAAGTCCAGCCTTATGGTCTCGTGCTAATTGGAATGTAATCTACTAAATATGCAGCTTTATCGAATGTAAAGATGGTGTCTTTACAGATTTCCCTCCAGTTGCAGAATGAGGAGAACTGTGTTCAACTATACAACTGTTTGCTTTAATTGTGCACAAAATGAAAAAATAAATCGAATAAAGGCCATATGAAGAGTTTCAGCCTAGCTAAAGGCTTTAGCCATTAGCTTTATCTTGAGTGTATATACACAAACACACACAGGCACACACCAAGAGTGCCTTCTGGTAGCTGAATTATTTAGATCTCGCATTTGTAGGATTTGCAAGATGAGGTGAAATGGCACTAAATCCCTGACCACTGCAGCATAAAGAAACGTAGCAGAGAGCAAGACAGCAGATTTAAAAAAAAAAAAAAATCTTGGCAGAAAAAAACTGTTTGATGGGACAAAGCATGAAGTACAATTTAAATTCCTTAATCATCAGTGGAGTATATCAAGATTATGTGACCTGATAACACCACTTTGAGATGGATGCAAAGACAGTTTATGATTGAAACAATGATACATACTAAGAACACACCGTTCATCACGATACACAGGCAATGGGAAGTCATGTTCTCTCTGAGAGTCGCGGTAGAGACGACTGAGCTGTTGTGCTAAAACTAAGAAAAAAGGAATCTCAAATGAATGAGAAGACATTGAACTTTCTGTCATGCAGTTCAGTTACTTTTTCTCTCTTTGAGCTACAATACTTCTACTGGCTGAGCCCTTCAGAAGCACACAGCTGCCGGTTCCACACAGCAACACTTCACTGGTCTTTATGGTCGTGAGCAGAGCTGCATACATACTGTTTGTTAGCTAAATGACTTTATTTTAATGCCAGTGTTTTGTTTGGTGTCCCATCCATCAGCATCGTTCTAAATCTTCTGTCACTATGTGGCTTCAAAGACTGACACCCAGCTGTAGATCTCCGTTCTCAGCACACAGTAATCACAACAGTGCACTGACTTACAGGCGCACGCCTCCATGCATAGTCATACATCTCAGTGGATTGTCATCCTTGACAGTTTTAGTATGTCATTTCATTATTTACCTTTCAGTGACTCGTTGCTTGCCAGCAGTGGGTGAATTGCATCAAATTACATTATTTAAGACTCAAATTCATTACTTCCCAAAAAGAGGCTAAAAACAGAACAGTGGTGCATATAAAAGAAAAATAAAAGGAAACTATTATACGGTTATTTCTAAAAAATATCAAATATAAAACTACATTCTGTTCTTCGAAATGCAGTTTTCTGCCGTTTTGTTGCTCCACACAGAAAAACTCAGTCAGGCTGAAAACCATTTATCACAGGGAAGCCAGAGTATAAAGACAGGGTATAAACTACACACCTTGTACTGACAAAATAGATCTGCCAATTTCAAATACCAAGCCCGAGCAGAGATTTCCCACATAGGACTCTACTATAAAATGTGTTCATCTGATGCTGAAACACGGCACAATTGTTTGCAACAGCAAGTCGTCACAGTGGTTAGGACAATAAGTAGCAAACTACACAGTTAGTGGTACAAAGTAAGAAGGAGGTTTTTGGTTGGCTAATACAGCATCATGCCAGGTGATCTCCCACTGAACCAGACTCACTTTTAGAACGAGAGAGTAATGCTTTCTGTTACCAGGAACCGCTGCACTAATCTGCTTGATGATAAAGATTGTTGCATACATTTTTTCCACAGACAAACTTTGTATAAATACAGTTTCACTGGACTTGAGGCTATGATTACAGGCTCAAGACAAAAAGACAGTTTTGTTTGGAGTACACCGTCTGTATGCATATGGGGATGTGTTTATATCTGTCCCTTTGGTGCCTTTTTGGCTGTACCGACCTTTGTGAACAACAACCCTTGTGGCTACTAGGCTTGAAAAGTACTGTACAGTTTGTGCTTCAAGCGCAATACTCAAGACAGGAGTCAAAGAATGGTTTATAAATTCCAGAAATTGAGTCTAACATTCAAACCAGCTATATGATGAGTGAATGATAATATATTATATGTGTGTGTGTGTATATATATATATATATATATATATATATATATATATATATATATATATATATATATACATATATATATATATATATACACATATACATATACACACACACACATATATATATATATATATATATATATATATATATATGATATCTAAACACATTTTGCAAAAATACAACATTATGCTTGGTTGATTATTTCTCCCCTTTAACAATACCAATTGGCGATTGGTGTTGTACTATACACTGTTGGACTGCCTGACTAGCCACCTTTAAAAATGATCACTTGTCAGAATCATGTTTCTGTGTAATGAGAATTACAGCTAAGTGTGTTTCGTGTCTCAAAACATGTGCCAAAATCCTCTGCAATATTGTCCTGTTAGTATTCACTCTAGTCTAGAGATTCAAGTGCTGCCAGGTGTGTGTCAGTCACGGATGAATGACGGCCAGCTGATTGGTTTCTAACTCCTAAACAGACATTTCAAAATGAGATTTTAGCTCACACTTTGCCACATCTCTACAATCGGTGATCGAACTTCATCATCCCCCAAAGAGCCTGGATCAGCAGTATTTCCCTCAAATTTGGGAAGAGGATGGACTGGCCTGTCACGAGTGCAGACCTCAACCCAAGTAAACACTTCTGGGATCAGCTTGAGTGTGCTGTTCATGCTAGAATGACCAACACGACTACACTGGTGGACCTTCAGCAACTCCTGGTTGAGGAATGCGATGTGATCCCACAACAAAACGTGACCAGGCTGGTGACCAGCATGAGGAGGAGGTGCCAATGGGATGCTGCTGCATATGGATCTTCTACATGCTAGTGAAGTCCCTGACAGCATCAAATGAATGAAGTGTAAAAGTGGCCAAAATGTGTTGGACTATTTTCCCTTTTATGCTTTATCTTTGTCCAGGGACTACAAATGCCTGTAAACACATCAAAATGCAATAAATGTTGATTGTTAAGGGTTATTGCTGCTGGTATGTGTTGGGAATGCAACAGTGAATAAAGAAAACACTGTTCACAGCTGGAAAAATTTCATGTTTTAATCAACATCCCATCATGTTCCTACTGTGATGAACAAATACACACTTCCGGGGGGGAAAAGCCTTTTCTGTCACAGCCTCAACCCTCTGGAAGTCCCTCCCACAACACATCTGAGACAACGCAGACCCTGCCACCTACAAATCCAACTATAAACTCACCTGTTTTTTTTCTGCTTTTAACACTTAACTTTTCTGAAAAACTTTATTTCTAGATTCTGTATTTAATCTCACAATGTTTTCCAAGCTCATGCTCACGGAAAAGCGTCTTTGAGCTCTTGGAAAAGCGCTGTATAAATAAAATGCAGTCTCATTACTTCCTAATACATGAGATCTCATTTTATTGCAGCCTTCTCTGAAAATTAACCACCATCTAGCACCTCTTTTATTTTCGTTTTCGTTGAAATCCATTCAAGCAAAGGGCAAATGTTCCCCCTTACAGAGCTTTTTCACAGTTTGCACACAAAGGGAGACTTAAACATAAAGCAGCCTGCATGTTAAACACACCGATGCATGTTACAAATAAATGCAGTAGCTGTGCCACCATATTTCCAGACAACAAAAAGAAATAAAAATGACTGTGGAGACTTTTATTGACCCCCTCAGACTGTATAGGTACAGGATGTTAGTTGAAAAGTGCTGCAGCCATAATCCATGTGCAGTGAGCACAAAACACCTCATTACTAAAGCTGACAGGACTTCCCACAGCTGTGTAACCCCCCCCCCCCCCCCCCCCCCCCAGTCTTAAATACAAAGCTTTTCAAAAATTCTCTCAAACATTAAAATTCTCCCATTTGTCCAGTTCTTGCCTTCATTTAACATTTTGACAGGCTAAACCTTCTCCACTATGCACCACTGTCCCTACACTGAACTTCATGTTGTTTTCAGAACCACATGCAGAGATCATCATCAGTATGACTTTAACATAACAGGCGTGAGATAATGACATCCAGCTTGGCACATTTGCTCCTCAAACGGACATCTATACTCATTGTAAGCAGAAACACTGTCTGCTTAAAAAAAGATGTGCATCATTTCAAGATCTCATTCTCTCTGCCACCTGCAGCTTTAACACAGCAGGACTTGAGGGGGAAATGGCCATCCATGTCTGTGTTGGAAAACTGAAGAAACAAAGAAAGATTGAGAAAATCCTTACATTGCGCCTGCTGCCTCAAGGCTCCATTTACTATGCATTGTTAAAATAAAAAAAGCACAAACATACACAGTAAGCTTTGATTTTGTTTGCTTATTTTTCTATTTTTTTTTCCATTGTTGTATATTCTTCTTATTTGCATCGTTGTTTGTATTGACTGGCAACCTGTATTTTGTTCAGCAGGTTTGTTATGACTGTGTCTGCTACTTCAAAAATGGAGAAGAAGAAAAGATACATGGGAAAAATGGAGGCTAAGTGCATCAGTGCTACCTTTAGAGCAGAAGTCTCCAAACAGCCTGACTAAAACAGCATGGTAAAACATTAAAGAAACTCAGTGTCCTGACAGCGCAGGACTCAGAAAAGCAGAACGCTTTTCTTTTCTTGGTCACAACAGAGTTGGCACATCTTTCCAAGCAGCCATGATTTGCATTTCTGAAACTCCTCTGAAACCTTTTCATACCAAACTACTTAAAATATAATTAGTTACACCGAGTTTGTGTGTCAACTGAGTGTCTATTTTGAGGCTGAGTGAACAGAATATGAACTCTACTTCAAATGTTTCCACCGACTGTTTACAGGAGGTTAGGCCTCCTAATTAGTGCATACATCAGGCTGCTTGTTGTCTGGTGTTGGTGTGACAATTTAAAGATCATCAGAAGAGAATCACAAGTACAGAACGGCTTGGATTTCTTACTGACAATGTCAAGCAGTAGGTAAAGCTGTATACAACAGCTGGGTGATGAAACAACCTGAAAATTTGATAGCGGATAAAATTTGCATCCGTTTCTGTGATAAGCATGACACATTTTTAGTCCACAGACAAGCTTTGTATCCTCCAGCACACTCCTCACTCCAGGTAATGCACTGGTAAACTGGTTGAAAGCTCTACTGATTTACTGTAATACGTTAAAGAAAAGTGTATGCCTTTTAATGGCTGCTTAAACACATGCATAATGCACCATCATGTGTAACAGTTTGTGTAAAGAAAAAAAAAGTAATCCCTCTATTAGCCTTGAACAACACTTGGTCAATAAGGATGTTAAAGAGTCAGCACTCCATCAAACAGCTGAAAGACCTCATTTTTAGTGAAAACAATCAGGGCTCGGACAAATTCAGACAACAGAAGCCAATAAATCCTCTACTCCAGATGACCTAGACTTCCATGTATGCGCTAAACCTTCAGAAACATCTCTACAAAGAAAGGGAATGTAAAAAACTCAAGGAGTTCTTTTCAATTAAGGAGGAAAAAGAATGTCAAATTCCCTTCCCAGTTTCTGCGTTCCCGATACGGCTGACAGAGCCAAGGAAGCATGTAGTCGTTTCTCAGCTCGCGGAGCAGATTATATTGATGCTCTGCTATTGTCTTTTAGCAGAGTATTAACTGAAAATGATGTTTTCTTGCAGTTTTTGAATATTTCTCCTTTTCCTTTCATCCTTGGAATGTGGCAAACCTAAAATATGCTCATTTTCAGCCACAACAATCTCAACCAAAATAATAAAAAAAAAACTTCACTCGCTGCACTGACAGCAGACTGTCATGTCATTAGTCCAACATGAAATCACTCTGTCAGTACTGCAGAGGAAAATCAAAAGACTGAGCGCTCATTTCTCATATATAAATTAGGGCTTTGAAAATGGTGCACAATTCCCCACATTTGCACTTCATTTTTCCCATCACAAAGTACATATAAATGCATTTATCACACTTTTTTTCAAAGCTACAGTGTATCATTGTAATGCCTGCATGTGGACTGCACTGAATTTCTAAACATTAACAAAAATATTTCCACAGACTATACACACTGTAAGACATTAACCATCACTTGTGTTTCTGGTCACTGAAAAGCAACATTTCCATTAAAAAAAGATGTAGCCTAAATACAAGATGCTGATTTATGGTGAGCTGGAGAAATCCTACAACGTATGTGTATTTATCAACATTAAATGAAATCAATCATTTGCAAAGATCGTGGTAATTTGTTTGACAATCATCTGTGATATATTGCCTAACTATAGTCAAGCTTGGTCTATGAATTAAAAAGTCATTTAAGTTATCAAGGCGTGAACTCATCCATGTAAAGACGTGAAGAAAAGATGAACAGTCGATTAGGGTTGCGTTAATGTGGAGTATTAATCCACACCAATTAGCATCGCCAAGGAAGCAGAGAAGATGCAACAACACCTCTTTGTCTAAAGGGTCTTCTTCTTTCCACTTACAAAGCAATTAATTAGTTTGTACTTCTTAATTCTTTAATTAGAAAGTCCTTCTTTAATTTGACACATTACCAGGCGACCCAGCACTTCCTCAAATTGCTGTTTAATTATAGCGCACTCTCATAAACACATGGACACATACATCTCTGTGTGCCCCTCCTTGCGTGAAAGGTCAGTGTTTGTGTGAGAGAACTGAAAGCGTGTTGGAGCTGTGATTGGCAGGTGGTGTTGGCACGGTAACAGACAGTCAGACACACACGATCTCAGTGGAGCAGTTTCCCACTGCAGCTGCCTGACCTCTAAAACAGGCCAGACAACCAGAGCCTCAGGACATAGCAAGGTAATGGAAAACAACAAATACTGAAATAAGCTACTTTTTGTCCACGCTGCCACCAAATAATAGGATTACGCCACCACTCCCGTCAGAGTCACTTGATGTTGGCAGAGGAAGAGGAGGGTGTGTATCAAAGTTCTCCCAAGTGAATAAAGGAGTTATCTAGCTGAGTTTTTTCAGACATATTCTCATTTGACAAGCTGGTGGAAAAAATGATGAGGATTTGTGGCGATGGGGTAGTTCTGCAGCAGTGGGAGCGGAGGGGGAGGGGGGGTGCACCTGGGAGATAGTTGTCATTACCTGGAGGCAAGTTGGCTCTTTTCCTCTTCTTGCTGCTCTCAGCAGTGTTTTCCAAGGGAACACACTCTGTCACCAGTGGTCCACTGGAACTGTTGAACTGGAGGGGGTCGTTGTTAGTTGCTGGATCAAATGGCAGAGGGTTGAGTCCTGAAAGACAGACCACATGGATGTTACTTAAGATGAAATAAATCAATGGCTCTCAAATCAACACGGTAAAACATGAACAAGAGAAAAAAAAAAGCCGATATGAAGTTTTTATAAACTTTTGTAAAAAAAAAACTTTTCTTTTCTTAGATCACATCATAGGATTTAAGGAAAGCCCCTCTAGCAGCGAGCTACGTGGTTGTCTTGGATTAGCGAAACGAGACGTGTGTACCAGATGACAGCATGACAAAAACTGATTCGCTTTTGATGACGTATTTGAATCATGTTAGGAGGATGCGGTCTCAAAGGATGCTTGTTTGACTTCAACGTGACAAAATCATGTTTGCTTTGGACAAAAAAACCAAATTAAAAATAAGAAGTAGAATTATTTATACCAAAATATTTAGTTTTATATTTAATTTCAGAATTTGTTCATTGATTCACATATTTTAAATGTACTATTGTCTTTGGTATTTCCATTTTATTTTATCGCATTTCATGTTGCTTTTCTTATTTCTTGTTCTATCAATCATAACATTATTTGTAAAGCACTTTGACATACCACAAGGTAACCCAAAGTGCTCAACAAGTAAAAGCATTAATAGCACAAAAATAAAAACAGTTAAAAGACAATAGTTCAAAAGAAAATCAGACAGAAAAGACCTAGTGGTCCTGCTCTGTGGAGTTAAAAGCCAATGTAAAAAGATGTTGTTGATCTTTCAAATGCGCTTCATTGTTTCAAAGACATTTATTTCAATTTAACAATTCTGCCATTTTATCTGCTTCTGGTGTTTGCTCTCACAAAATAATTAGATTTTTGAGCGTGTAATATGATAATTTCTTCAGCTATTCACTGTTAATTGTGAGTGTTGCACATACTGAAGAGCAGGAATGAAGTGAGGTAGGATGAGGTGAGGTGAGTATGTGATATAGTATGGTTTGAACTTTGTGAAACACTGCATTCCTTTTTTTTTTTTCCAAAAAGTGTTACACAAAAAATGTCCAACTGATAAAAACAAGGCCAACAAGGCCTTAGGTCATTTAACGATAAGAAAATTCAAGTGCAGAAATACTGCGTAATGAAGCAGCTTGTTTTAGACACCACAAGGCTTCCTTTAGCAGTTCTGCTCATAACCATAAACAGCACGAGCATACTTGCATGTATTACAATAAAGACAAAAATAAAGTGGAGACTGCTTCAAAATCCTGAGAAATCATTGGCAAATTAACATGAAATTTTTTTATTGAATGTTCAAGCTTTCCTGTGCTTTTTAGGGGTTGTATTTGTTTGGAATTCAGAGCAGGCTCTTGAAGAGACTCAGACTATGTTCATGAAACATTCATCATGTTTTTTTACATCAAGAACATGGTGATTAATAGGCAGTTGTTTAATGAACTTTTTATCAAAAACAACTTGCAGAAAATGTTTCGAATGCTGCAGAACACAGGAGGAGCCAGTTCATGAAGACGCATGTGACTGTATTCTCTTTTTCCATCTGACACCAGACCACAGGACATGATACATCTCTGTGGCAACTGTGTCATCACTTTTCATGACTTCCATCCGTAAGAACAAGACTGATCATTAGCTCAACGCTTGCTGACAAATGAGACACTCAAACAGAAGACATAACCTGGAGACTCCATTTGAAGATGGAGTGCAGAGTAATAAGTTTCTCCATAAAATCTCACCAACTGTCAAGTTGTAGTGATTTAACGATGATGTTATCCATGCAAAATCTTTTCTTACAACAAGATTCTTACATTAAATATCTATAAAACGTTACAGAGAATATCAATCAGTAGGCTGAAGTTAATGTTTACAATCTAGGAAAATAGGAAATAAAGGTGTTCAAAAGAACACTGCCTGGCCAAAGGCAACACACTGTAATATCACCTTTAGTTTCAAATATGCCAAACAACTGCTGTGGCATTTTCTGGATAAACTTCTGTAATGTCACAAAGTTTATTTCCATCCAGTTTTACATTCTTTTTTTTTTTTTTTTTTCTTTTTAAAACCAAGTTCTTGCATTGATGATGGGAGAGTCCGAACGCTGTGCAAAGCCTTGTCCAGCATATGCCGAAGACTCAATGGGGTTCAGATCTGGACTCTGGTGACCAATCCATTAGTGAAAATGATGTCTTATGCTCCTTAAAACACTTTTGTAATTTGAGCCAGATGCCTCCTGCTATTGTCAATATGAATGTGAATGTACGCCTCATTATCAGCTGACCTCATTCTTTGGACACATAATGTTGCTGAGCATAGACCTGACCAACTGCAGTAACCCCAGATTACAAATTCCCCCTACTGGCTTGTACTGTAGGTACGAGACATTATGGCTGCATCACTTCATCATCAGTCTACTAACCCTGATACACCCATTACGATGGAAGAGGGAAAATCTAGATTCTGGCCACATTGCTCCAGAGTCAAATCTTTATGACTCCAGCAAACTGAAGCTTTTTTTCTATCATTAGCCTCACTGATAATTGGTTATGTTATGACGACACAGACGTTCAGACCAAACCCCTAAAGTCCCTTTTACATTGTTTGTGTGGAGATGATCTTACTTTCAGTGTTAAACATAACGCTGCGCTCTACAGTCCACCATTATTCAAGTTATTTTAAAACACATTTCTTCCTGGAAGACAATGGTTCCCCACTATCCTTCCAGAAAATGCATTAAACCATTATTAATCATAAGTTACTGGTTTCTGCAATCACCTTAGATGTTTTCTCTGCTTGATACAAATGATTTGACCCTTCTTAAACAGGCTAACATCTATTCCACGACCACAGGATCTGACTTTTCACATGGTTGTTTAGGAAATAAGGAACTACTCATTGCAACAGATGGGATTAAATGATTTATTGCTATTAGAAAGATAATCATCCATGCAGTAATGATTCAATAGGAAGCTTCTACCTGTTTGCTTAGCTTGCGACTTTTCTTGGCCGGGCAGTTTGTGTTAATCTGTGGGTGGGAGATTTGTTTCACCACAAGGCCAGCTTCATTCCACGGAATCAGTTTAAATGTTAATTCCTCACACTGTAACTTTCATTTCATGCATTTTTATCTACCTTATTTTAGCTTTTTCACTTTAATTTCATATCTTTTATTCCTTTTTAAAATAACTTTGTAATGTTTTTATTTTAATGCTTCCTCCACCCTGCTGTAATGACTTTAATGTTTTATGTGTAGCACATTGAATTGTCTTGCACATGAAATGTGCGATACAAATAAACGTGCCTTGCCTAAATAGATCTCCTGGCTGGGCTTACACTCTCACACAGATCTTTTCAGTCGATCTCTACTGGAAAATCAATCAGTCACACTTCTTTGCAGGTGACCGTCAAATCCTCCAGAGGGAAATAAATCCATTACCCTGTCAATGTTAACTCTGTCACCGATAAACAGCTTCAGTTTACATTTAAAGAGAGGGCCTTTCAGTCACGAAAGGCATGAGGAGTTCCCAGGAAGAGAGTTGAGGGAAAGCATGGAAAGAGTGAAACTGCACTGAACAGCTGGTAGGGAAATACCACTAAGCTTGGGTGGTTACAGTGTTATTGCAGTTCAAGATGAAGCACAGAAAGTTCCCTTTTACTTACTGTGGGGGACTCAGGCAATGATTTCACAAACTTATCCTTTTGAGAATAAACTAGACTTAAATACGACACAAAGATGGCTGGTGAATCAAATGAAGATTCTTTTTGGGACTCATATACAGTATGTAATTTTACAGTCGAGATTATATGATATTCAGGAGGAACTGTCTCTTAGGTAATAACCTTGGGACAGTGAAATGAAAAATGTGAGTGTGTTTGCATTTGTATTGGTGGAAGTTTGTAAATTAAAAATGTCTTTGCTGGGTCATCACCCATGCCTGTTGCAACTCATGTATCTGAAGGCTAATGAATGGTGTGTTTAAATTTCAACATCTGGTTAGAGGGAGGAGTAGTATCGAGTTACTCCCACGAGGGAGGGGAACACACCAAAATAAATACCTGGAGGCTGGGTGGAGACGGGACAGAGAAGCTGCAGAATAAATTATGGAAATAAAACTGTGAAAGTGAGGGACAAACTTTATGGTCTAAGAACGCAATGCAAGATTCTGACATGATCTTACACTGACGATAAATTAATGGCATAGAGGATGTACAAAACCAATGGAATACAAAGCCAGTGGATTATAACAACAATGTAGAATCAGTCTGGATGAAAGAGTCTATATTCTTTATTTCCATTGAGAATGTGGTACATTGTGATTATGAAATATGATTTTTCTTTTTTAAATTGCCAAATCAGGTCATTGGCAAAATTCTAGTGTTTAATTTTAAGGGGGTTTTCTAGTATTACATTTCATTAGGGCAGAATTATATGACAATAGGATAATGTTTTAGTGATCTGTATCCACCAATACCACAGATTTATATCCGACTCAGTTGGTTGCAATCTACTACTTCACTGTTAGATGGTGCTAAATCCAACACCTTTAATTACCTGCATGCCTGTTTTCTGTCTGTAAGTTATGCAACTCAATATGTTAACAAATGATACGAAAATTTTAAGGACATGTCTGGAATTGAAGAAGTACAAGATTAGACTTTTGTTAAGGTTTCTCCACCAGTGGGAAATAAGGATAATTTTGCTTGTAGGAGATTGGTGCTCTCTGAATAGTTCCAGTTAAGAAAAGCCTTTGGGTAGTCACATAATTCATTGCCTTTTTTAAGTTGAATAATTCTGGTTTTTTGGTGTTATTTTTTATCTAAAACATTATTATTATTACAAATATCTTGTTTTTTAATAGCAGTAATAAAAATGGTTTGTGTCAGTTTAAATATAAATATTTGCCGTTTTTATTTCGTTTTTCCAAAAATGAACTAAAAGTCTGAGGGCACAGGGATAATCATGTTTGTTCAAACACCAAATTATGAAACAAAAGCAATGAAATAATGACTGTATAATTAGTTAAGCTGGAATCTTCCAGTCAATGAGCAGGGCTTTAACCAGCATGAAACTGAGCTGTAATGATTTTCTTTCCAGGAACTGTATATAACTCTATTTTTAAAGTGTCATCTAAATCCTATCAACTAAAATACCAATATGGTATGAATAATGTATAGCAGAAGGAAATGGGCATCAGCTCAATGTATGAAGGAAAAGCAAGTGTGTTTGAGAAGGGGATTGGGGTTGGCCTAAGCTGTGGACTATTAACCTCTGATATGACTAAGAAACATATAGACCATTCAGACTGTGTGTTCATTCATCTGTGCAATGCAAAGGGCCAGATGGTGGCACAGTGTATTAACATATTCCCAACCCAGAAATAAATGAGTCTTTCTGACTTTTCAAATTCATTACTAAAACCCTCTGTCTGTCAACAAACTCACTTTCTGCTCCAATGGTTTGTTTCATCAAACAGGCAGAGTGGTTGAGAGCATCCACCCATCATGACAAAAGGTAAATACCAGCAATTCATACCAAAGTAGCAAAAACTCTTCAAATGCTGTAGTATTATAGCATAGAGCACATTATTATGTCCAAGATCTGATTTTTAAAAACCCCAAATTCTGCAGGTAGGAACGTATGGCTTGTATCTTGTTTCTGCAAGTATTTAGTCCAAAGAGAAATGGAAAATGTATAATTGTTGTTCTGAAAATAGTGTCAGTAGATACACACCAGGAGATACACAACAAGCTTCCACAATCCCTGCTTGAGTTTCACAAGGCTCTAAACTTGTATTTGGAGAGAATTTCAGCTGTTAGAGGAAAACGTTTATCTGTGACACTAAAACTTAACACAGGAAGCCACTATCCTATCCGATTACAATCAGGATGCCATGGGCTCCACCTTCCTTTTTTACTGTTCTCGAAAACAAAGTTCCCATTCTGTCTCAGGATTGTAGTTCAGACCTGATTAGTATCAAAGATGACCAACAATGTAGGCCCAAAGACTGAATTGACAGTAAAACCAGCCTTCTTCATAATGTTATGTAATAAAACATGTTGGATACTTGGCTGTTGAGGTCACTTCTCATTTTATTTTAATTCACAACAAGTGGTTAAAGCCAAAAGTAAATATTCAAAACCCTGAAATTGCTGCAAAGCTTGCTGGAGTGGGTGGGAGTAATACAACAGCCACAAACTACAATCTCTGATGGCAGGTCTACATGTCCTAAATTAGTTAACCCAAAAGGTCGTTGATGAAATTCAGTCACATGACCTCCCATAAGATCTCACTAAAAAAGTTTCTACACATCAGTCACCACACTGAAATGAGACATCACTATTTATAGCTTGCAGCGTCCACTGGAACAACAGAACATATTTTGGCTAAGGATCGTGGGTGTGAACTCGCCGCTTCCTAAAATGGTAGCTGACTGTGAAGTTATAAGTGCCCTTAGCAGATGCATAAACAAGGTGTCTGACTGATGTGGCTTAGCAATGGATGGCAAAGCAGCTATGGAATTCTCAAGAGACTATTAGTGAAGCTTTTCACTTCATGTGTATTTATACCAGAGACAAAGAGCTGTTAAAAACTGGCCATTCAAACAAGTGGACAATAGACAAGATCATTCTATTGACTGCCACACTATCTGTATGGAAAAGATCAGCTTTACAAATAATATTTAACTGTATTGGACACCATGGCTTTTTCTTAAGAAAATGCTTTGCGAGGTCTCGCAAGATATGCCAGCACAAGATTCACGCAATCACTTGATGTAATCATGTGCCAAAACAGAATTGCGGTATGTTTTGGCTGCAACAATATGCTGCTAAGGGGTTTTACAAAGAAGCACTCCAATTCTGGGCTTAGTTGTATATTCACAAAGAAGATAATCACCATCAAGACTCTCTGGGTGTTTTAATTATACCTGCTGATGTGCTTGATCCAAATCGACAGGAGTAAAGCCCAATATTTCACTCACCCCAAATAAAACCTAAAAGACCTAATATTAAGTGCAACACTGTATATGATGACTAACAATACTAGTACATATACAGTTCTTTGCCAACTGTGTTAGGACACAATGTTAAGGTTCATTGTTTCCATGGAGACATGTCATATGAAAACAGACCAAAGATTTCTGCTGAGCAAATTCTACTTTGTTGTGCACAAATAAATGAGGAGCTAACCCTGTTTGCGAGCACATAAATGCAAAACACTTCCGCTGCTCTACAGTATATTAACAAGGGCTAAAATTAGGGTCAAATTTCAGTTGTTAAAAAATTAACTTGACTGAGTTTCTTAATAAATTCAAGTATGCATTGTGACTACAGTCTCAGACACATACACAGTGCAGAAGTAACCCTCTCTGTATGGTGGGATACAGATGTGGATGAACACTGAGAAGCCTTTGAGACAAAGAGGAAGGGGCCAAGAAGAAAAGCACAGAATAAGCTGGTGTTTAGGAAGAACGGCAGAAAAAGAAAGCAGAGAGGACGTCACTTTCTTTTTGGTGGAGGTTCGTGGAAGTGGGAAAACTCTGATATGACAGCATGGTGGTTCTGAAGAGTGCTGGCTCAGTCGTTTGATGCAAAAGGAGGAAGACCGCCATCCAGAAGATGGATCCCCTGGTTGGTATTGGTTGTGGCTGGTCCTTGTTGGCTACACGGTGAAGGACTACGCTGCGCTCTCTATCTGTGGAGGTTTGTGCCACATATTTTAAGAGCCTGAGTTAACGGCTAAAATCATCAACCCGGGGTGTAGCAAGCATGTTTCTCCTGGACAGGAATAAGCTGTTGCAACTGAAGAGGCTTGCATCAGTAAGGGAAGTTCCAAGAGGAGCTCTTTTCTCACCATTCTTTCCCACTTTGCCCCTCTCTACCCTTTTCCCCCACGTGGACCTCCTAAGAGACTGTGAAGAGTTATCAGTTCCCTGCCACATGAGACCCTAATTTTGTGGACACATTTTGAACAAAAGGAACTGCCTTCCTTCAGGGACTGTTGTTTCCCTTAATGGAGGGTTAATTTCTGAGACTAATTGCATTGCTGACATCCTTATTTCTCTGCTAAAAATCTAATGCAGAGTGGTTGCGACTTTGTGGAAAACTGTAACATTATTAATGAATGTGATGAACTGTAATGTGTTCACCTTCTGTAAAGTTTGTGAAACTAAGTTACAAGGAAAGTGTCAGGACATGTCCTGGTAGTTGGGGGGTCATACTATAGCACGGCTACTCAGATATTCAGGTGGGCCAGATTTTCAAATATAAAAATGCTCAGAGCCAGTAAATAAAGTAAGGGGAAAATTTAGATTTTAAAATATAAGTAGTTAATTAATTTTTCTATTTTAAATTCCATCCCACATGACAAGGGCAAATGCACAAAATAAAATAATGAAAATTCCAGTCAGAGCCTATTTTTCTCCTAACTTTTAACATAAAAAGGTCATATCAAACTAAACTTGTCGATGTAGTGCCTCCTCACATTATAATGTTTAAACACCGCCACACACTCACTGCTTATTAAACACATCAGTTTGGCGACCGAGTGTGACGGCAAAATAAATACTTATCAGTCCAGGCGGAGTTAAATCTGTGGTTTTTGTTGTCAATTTTGCATTTTGGGATGGAGAGCGACATTCTTGCTAGCGCTTCTCTTACAAATTCAAACCACAACAACACAGGCTGGGATTAATATTGCTTGGCAACCAAGTGTTGCATTCACAGTCTGCAGAACTGTAGGATACTTAATGAGGAATGACTGAAGGTTATTGATTAATATCTTTGTTCTTTTACATAAGATGGGCCATAGAAGTTGGTTCTGGGTTGCATATGGCCCGTAGACCACCATTTGAAGGGGCCTGTACAATAGGATAGGCCATCAGTATCTTTTATTTATTTTGTTGGTTGCTTCTTTGTTTACTTCATTTTCTGGAAGTGAAAGATAGTCCTCAGTGCAAGTTTTGATTTGTTAGACAGAACATATCACTCAGATTTTCTGCTCAGCCACCTAGTTTGCCTCGTAGTCTTTACAAGCTGTTCAACATTAACAGTAATTTTGGTGACTAGAGCGTCAGTCTGTCTACTTCTTGAGAATAGCTCAGTTCTGCCTCTTACAGACATATACAAGAGCTCTAATTAAATGTATAGTGCTTGCATTAATCCACATAGAACATAATGACTGCCTCACTGTTTTTAAATGCAATAGATGCTGCAACTGAAGACATCTGAAAAGGGATTATAGGAGGACCAAATTCAAAACATTGTGGCAGAGAATATTTATCATAACATTAAACACAGCGACTCACATTAATTCCCGAGGTGCCCTCTGGGAGTTGTTACACTTGCAATTTTCCAGATATTAATGGGTTAAATAGGGCTTAGATTTGGTTTGGCTTCATTTAAACCAATATTTTATGAGAAACTGACTCACTGGGAGAAAAGATGTGTGTCAATGGGACGTTAAATAAGAAAGGCAAACAAAACCAGTACAGGACAAAAGCATAAATAGACAAATACACTTCCATCTCCCCCCCACCTCTCCCCACAAAGACACACACACACACCCCACCACCAAATTCCCACTTTTAAAAGCTATTGCAATGTATTAATGTCTTCCAATCAGAGGAAAAAAATATCCAGAATATTTCAACATTTTGCATGTTCAGTAAATGTCAGTAGCACCAATCAGGGTTAATATCCTGATAATTGAGCAGAAAGAATTAGGTTCATACAGTTTGCAGTTTGGTAAAGGTTAATCTATTCCCTGATGTTGTGCTGACATTTTAAAACAATGCTACTGGTGTATCGCACTGAATTTACCAACTCACCCTTACTCTGCATGTCACATGTCTACCAACACACTGCCATATGGAGCTGGAGCGCACTGAAACACTCAATGCGAAATGTTTTTAATGGGACGAGAGTGATATATAGCTATATATATGATTCTTTTTTGCTTTTGGGTTTATCAACATATCCAAGGCAAACTGGATTTTAAAAAAAGCTAACTCAGTTAACTTGTACTGGTGTGCCATAATAGTGTTATGACTGTATATTACATTAGTGACAGTGGAAAGGGAAAAAAATCTTCCTCAGACCCCCCTCCATCATTCCTCCGATCCTTGGAGAATACACTGAAGGTTAATTTATTTAAATCTCCCATCCACTCATCTCCATTCCATTAAACTCAGTAAGAATCTTTGGTTTGCAGTTTAATCCTCTTTCTCCTGTCAAAGGCCCCTGCTCTCTCTGTCATGCAGTGAGTGAACAACCATACACCTGTAAGACAACTCAGCACTTGATAAGGTCATGTTAGCGTACAAACACGTGCATCGTCATCTGGGAGCAATGCATAACGATGTACTAGGAAGTACACCAAGTGCTTGTGGGAGGCAATAAAGTAAAAAATGTAAGATTTTCCCAGGAGACTTTTTTTTTCCCTCACTGTCCTCAAGGCCAAAGAAAGTCCAAGCTCTGACCATCTGTTCTCTTCTTTTAAAGACAGGATACTGTGATGCATGTGGGGTCCAGTCATATCAGGCTATCAACAGTTAGGCTGCTGTATGATGGCTATCTTGGCTATGTGTGCATTTACTGTATTATTATTACAACACAGCATTTGTTCTAATTGGCATTCTTATTCTGATGACTTTGGAAACACTCACCGTTGCCTTAAATAGTCTCTGATGCGATTTAGAGTCTGTCAGAAAACCATCCAGCCTATGTTGATGTGTTTTTTGTGCTCCAGAGACCTGGCTAATGAGACAATCACTGGCTCCAACGTACTTCAACAGCAGCACACAGAGAGCACAGTGTGTGTGTCCGAGTGCTAACATGGACTGCTGGAAATGGTTGTCTTTACAGCACACAGGGCTTTGCAGGTTGTCTCTATTATGTGTGGAATTTAACATATTGAGAAGCATACTGTAGTGTCTGAAACTAACACAAACAGCAGGCCAAAACCTCCACAGAGTTAAGGAGTTTCTCAGCACACACATGCAATCTTTGTCAAAATGAACAACTGAAATCTACTAAAGGTGGATCTATCTGAAGCCATTATGCTGATATGTGCAAGTAATCGCTCTAAGTAAAACAGGATTTGTTCAGGACAGGAAGTGGACACACTGTTGGGGTTTAAATGTTGATCACCTATAAACCTCTGTACACTTTAACATTGCGTTTTGACATTTCTCATTTTTGCCATGTCATTTGTCTTGTGCCGAGCTGCCACCCACTTCCTCATTTTGTCTGCATTATTTTTTTTTCTCATTTCCCACCTGTTCTGAAATATGAACTGCTTTCAGTGCACCAGTATATTATACGTGTGAGGGAATAGACTGAAACATACAAGACAAGAGATTTATGATGACCAGCTGTCATTGCTGAGGCAAGCTTTTAAAAGCAGCGACATCTCTTCTATTCTGGTTGTTTGCAATGCAAGAATAGGAATTTTGTTTTTAACTATCCATTTACACAAACAAACTCAAATGTTAAGGCATTATTCTCTTTTAATATTGTTGATGATGAAAAACAAAATCTAAAAAGAAAAGGACCATAGAAAGTTAGACAAAGAAAGAAGTGGGTATAGACAGTGGATGGACATCCACATTTCTGTTGTTGCCATGTTGTGCCATGTAATTTTTTTTTTTTCCTTTGTTTCCTATAATGCTGTTGGAACTCACCAACTTCATAATAATTACCTTTGCTAGTGGTGTTGGTGTCTGGAACAATAAGTGACTGTCAAAACTGACAGATAAAAACACATTATTTGAAAATAAATAAATAAATTAATTAATCAAATAAAGGGGGAGATTAGTTACTGCAACCTGCAGTGCTGGAAAATGAGCGCCATTTGGCCACATTTTTTTCCAAAAACAGAGCCCCCCCCCCAATTCATCTGATGTCACATATTCCCAGATTTCTTTTTAAGACTGATTTTGAAAAGCACACCCACACCTTGCCAGTATGCTTCAGAACATCCCAGAGGCTGTACTTAGTTGCAAGGAGACTAGATAAGAAGCTTTATTCCCTTGTGTGTCAATTAATTCTTGGAAAAAGTGCTCCTTCGTTGTTTGTGTTTGTCTTCGGCATATAGTTTCCCATCTCTTTCCCTCACTGAAATGAGCGTGACTAGATCTGCATCCAAATGTGACAGACCCCCTAAGTGACAATTCAATGAGATATCTGGAGCTGCAGATGCAACAGCCTGTTTTCAAAAGACAATTCTTTGCCTTTGATGCAATTTGGAGATGAAGTCACCATACAGGTCTGCAGATGGCTACTTGTCATTCTCCAGGAGTCCACAATCCAACATGAAAGTAGCATGTGGCCCCATGTAACAGCTAGGGATGGCTATTTTAGGTCATTCATGAAGTTGCCCAGTTAAGCCAATCAAAATTGATTTGATCATTGGATGTGACATCATGATGATGTAATCAATAATGAAATGAATTTCCCTACAGGGAATTACAAAAGATGTGAGATGTTATGTCTACCGTGTAATTGTGTTTACTTTACAAATGTTTTTAATTTTGTTTTATCATCAACATTGTGGAGACCTTAGTGTCCTTTACTGTACAGTAGGTAGATGAGAAAGTGGGACAGCTATTGTCTGCTGCCTCCACCATTGTTGACAACTCAGAGAATTAGCTGTTAAACTTTTCTGCTTCCACCTCAAAACGAAGCTTGAAGCTTACAGCAGAAACATTCACCACAAAACGGGCCGTTTCAGACTTTCTCTGGTCCGAATCCCCCAAATACGAATTACAATATTTGAAAGATCGCCGTCTACATTTCCCTTAGGCCCGCTGCCAGAAATGCTTGATTAAAAAATGTAAACAAACAACACTCACGGTAGAAAACAGTTATACTTTTTAAATGGTCTGATGACGACTTTATTCAGTAGAGTTACACTAAATATTCTTAAAGTTCAGACCTCAGATAATGTAGAGATGTTATTAAAACTTACGTAGTATAATGGATCTATTTTAACAGCTCAGAGATGACCAGACTCAGCTTGTTCAGACGTGCATGTTCTTGTTATGGATACAAGAACGCCATCAGCATTACACCGAAGCAGGAGAAACATTCCAGTTGCCCATCACTGGAGTAAAAATGTTTCCATTTTCACCTCCCTGGGAGATTTTAATATGTTTTCCAATGCAGGCTTTCCATCTGCTGACATAACTGAAATAGATTTAAATTCATAGATTAATGTTTTCTTTTTAACCCAGTATTACTAATTAATCACTAGTTACAGCCACTGTGCTGGAGGTTTTTCTTTGTTTTTTCTTTTAAAAAAAAAAAAAAATAAATAAATAAATAAAAAAATCTATAAATAAAATGTATTATTTATTATTAAAGTATATAAAATTTTGTTTTCACTTGTCACAGCTCTTGTGAACATTGACAACTCTTCAGGCTGTTCCGACACTGAATCCAAACTACTATCTAAAATTATCTAGACAGAAGAACAAATCTGCACAAGATGAAAATATATATTATATATTTATATATAGGGTAACTAAAGGGATACATATAAATCAGCTCATTTTTCTCGTGTTGGTATTCAGAAGAACTGGTTACATAAATACCTGCTCAGATCTGGAAAGTTTTTTTTTAAGGTTTATAAAGAGAAAGTTAAAGTGGCCTGAAGAAGATGTGAAAAAACTTGACTGAACGTTATAACTTCCTTTGTGAAAAGATATTCACATTTGATTTTAGGAGTCCAAGAAGCATTTTCACCCAAATTTATAGTGCAAAAAAAAATGAAGAAGTTCATGGGCATTTAAATGAATATAAGGATTATTAAAAAGCCCAAAAAACTAATCCCTTCTACCCGAGTGCATCTTACCTTAGATGAAACTAGTTTTACAAACATCTGAAGTGTTTCAACTCCATTCCTCTGGTATTCACAGCTTTTTGTTGAAGATCTGCACTGAACTGAAACAATGACCTTTAATTTTTAAGATGATGTATTATAAGTCATGTTTTTCTTTTCAACCTTTTGAAGCTTCAGAGACATCACAAATACTCAAGATGCAACGGGTCTGGTAAGTATGACAAAACTCGGCTGCAGGACTGTGATCATATGTAAGGTTTCAGTGTTCCACACGCTTGCTTTCTGTCTTGTTTTGCCCTCACTAAGAACAAACATACAAACAACTGGAGCTGTAAACGCTCCAAAGGGGGAGAAAAAATTAGTCACACATGAGAGTGCTAATGGGCCCAGTGGCAGAAATGTCAGCACTCATTGTCTGAAGCCTCTTGCGGTTTTGTCACTGGAAAATGGGAGAAAAGGTGTTTGTGGCAAAGAGGGTTTTAGTGTGCCGCAAGGAATTATTCAGTGAAGCAAGAGAAACTTTTTTCTGTAATGGCCACGGAACAAGTCAGGGAGAATCTATTCCAAAAGCTGCCACACTGAAATTCAAGTCATAAATAAAGAAAACAGCCAAGCGGGGCACAAGAGTGCAAAACATCTTTGTTATACTTCGGGGAGGCTGGGAGCGGCTGGGGTCACAACAGGCTGCACTCAGTCAAGTAAACACCCACTTAGGAGCACTGATTTATTTGATTTATTCAAATGCCTTGGGTTTCCACTGATGCATGCTAAAACAAGGGTCTGACTCATTTAGAAAGAGAAGAAACGTGACAAAGGTTACAGTGAATCATCTTTTTTAACGTGACCCTGGGAACAAACTTTGCCAGCACAGTAAGCCACTGCAAGAAGAACAAAAATGGATCAAAATCAGAACACTGAACCGAAATGGCAACATCATTCCAATGATAAGCCTTTCTGCTTTAGACATGGAAAATATTTATTAAAATGCTGACAGAAAATCAGCTTGATTTGTAAGATTGTGATATGTGACAACAGGAACAATGTCTGAGGTGTTTTCAAACACTTCGGTAGTTGAGATGCTTGTGCCGTTGATGGAACATCTTCATGAAGCACAAATATGTCCATAAAGTGGAAATATTCCATCAGTCATAAGTGTGATTGTTAAAACCTGCATCATAAACATAAATTGTTTAGTTAGAACAGTGAGTGGGACGGCAGTTTTTAAAAGATAAGTATGGTTCCTGCTCTAAGCAAGAAGAGGCAGTGAGTTTTTGGCCACAACTGGACAAAAGTAACCATCTCCAAATAAAGTGTATTGAGTAAATGGAACTGTCTCTTGACTGTTTTCGAGTTAAAAAAAAAAAAAAAAAAAATCACTCAATGTGAACCAGTCTTTTCAGTACTCCTTCACTAGCTGCACTAAAACCACAATTTCATACACACATCTCCAGAAACCCCACAAAGACAGAAACGGGTTTTATGCGGTCTCAGAAAGCAGAGGAAATGGATTCAAGAAGATCTGCTAGATAAGTTGCTATAAAAATCAAAGCAACTGAGGAAAACAGATTTAAGAAAAAGGAATGCTGAAAGAGAGCCTAATCATAACAACACTTATTCAATTGCATTTCAGAAACAGAGGCAAATTTGTGATAGCATCTGTCTCAAGCTAGATTCCAAAGATTGATTTTGTTCAGCTGGACAGATGAAGAACACAGATTTCTGTGACTGTGTGTGTCATGTCATGCTATTAGCCATTATGCACTGTTTAAAATGGTACCATACTGCTTGCCAAAAACAAGAGTCACACACTAATATTTACTTGGACAAACTCTAGTTTTGATCATGGCATGCATTCACCATGGCATTTTTTCAATATGCTTATACGATGTCACAACATTCGTTTCCAACCAGAGTTGCATTATACTTTTGCCAAGATCTTGAGTTGATTAGTGGAGAGTTGGACAGCTAAGTGAGTCTTCTCAATTAAATACCAAATATTCTCAGTCAGATTCAGGTCTGTGGTTGCCAATCTATGTATGAAAACACTGTTTTCATGCTCCCCAGTCTCCTGAATGTTTCACAATTTCAGCATAATGATTCCTCATATTTATGTCTCAGAATACAAATAAACGGAGAACCCAGGTCATACTCAGGTAGTTTTCTGTAATTACACCCATTTCATGCAAACTTCAATGGGCATTCTTCACTGTGTTGTTAGACACATTAATAAAATTGGGAGTTGTATTCTTAAGGTTCAGCCATTTTGTATTCATTAAAAATATGAGTTAAGAGTCATATATTCACTAATGATAACTTCATTTATACAAAGTTCAAATCAAGTTTAGAAAAATGTCTCAAAAGACTGGATCAGCAGGCTGTTACTCAAGAAACTGTGCTCACATCTACCCACTGTTGTTCAATTACAGCTTTACAGTGTCAAACCTGTCTCCTCACTGCTTGTGTCCCCTGCCAACTAGTGTCAGAATAAAAGGCATGTTTTGTGTCTAGTGTCTAAGTAGAATCTGAAAAAATCTGAAAAAGGGTTTTAAGTGGTTGTTTAAAAAAAAAAAAAAAAGTAAAAAATAGCATTTTTTTTTTTAAAACTGTGTGCTTTATTGCACGTTATTAAAGAAGAGACAAATAAACACTTTACAAATCTTGTAAATTCTGCAATTTATATAATTTATGTTTACTCTAATAGAGAAAAATCCCAAATCAAACAGCCGAGACTGTTGGCCCTGAAGAAGTCTACCACCTACATAGACATGGACTGCACATAAAAGATGGACACAGTCCACCAAAGGATTCAACATGGATACTGCCGCTAGCTGTGAAGTCCAAAACATTTCTGGCTTCAACAAGAAACCATTCCACCATTTCCCGCATGACATCTCCAATCTATTTCATTCCCTCCCATAGTAGTGGCATCCATTAGTTCTTTTTGATCCCTCTGATTATTGTGCAAACTATGATTATATAATCAAGTAGATATTATCCATTGAAGATCAATTTCTGGCTATGTGATTAGCTTGACTGACATGTCATGGTTAATTTACCAGCAAACTGTAATCAAACACTGATTGTTCCTGATCCATTATTGTTGTTTTGCTTTTGAAAAATTGACAGCAGAGTAGACATACTTTTCACAGACTGTTTTGTTTTGCTACAACGCTGAATTTTCATTGCAGTTGTCTTTAGAAGCAGCAAATGTGAGCCTCGCATTTGTATGTTTTGACAAGAAATGTTGACAATTATCAGTCATTCATTCGTTTTCCAAACCGCTTTGTCCGATTAAGGGTCGCGGGGAAGCTGGAGCCCATCTCAGCAATCATTGGGTGAGAGGCAGTGTACACCCTGGACAAGACGACTATTGTTTATTTCACATAGAACACGGATAGTCAAGTCATTGCAAGCATTAGATAGCTTTGAGCTCCATCCTCTCGTCCCAGTACATTTATATCCCACACCAAAAACCCCAAAAGATAAATGACAAAACAACATTTCAAGCCATATTGTTGAAAACAGGTGCCTGAATGACTTCTATGCTCTAACCATTGCCCAATTAATAAAATGCCCACTGCAAATGAAAGGAATTGAAAGGAGCGTCCCTGCTGCTTTTACTAACATGGCATTTCAGCTCCACATACACATTTTCACGGTCAAACAATTTTATTCTGACCTAGCGAGGAGCGGATTTGCAAAAATACACCCTTCATCCTGTGTGAATGATGTGCTCTGACAACCAGCAGTTGCAAATACCCAGCTGTTTGCACACTCCAAGCCATCTCTAAAGGGACAAGCATGATAATTTGACAAATGATAATACTGCAATGATATCATCTGCAGTATTTTACTTTGCGGTGGCTGAGTCTCCCTGATGAATACTGCAGAAATAGGACAGGAAATGATCCCTGCAGATAGTAAATGGCCCAGTCATGGAGGAGATCAGGACAAAAGCAATTAGGTACTTTATAGATCACACTTATGCAGTTCTAGAGGAGGCAACCAAGCACAGTAGAGGCTGGTCAGCAACATAATGAATAAAGAGTCCCATTTTCATTTGAAGGATAGATCCATTAAGAGATCTCATGCTTTGAGCAAAAGTGATAGAGTAAGAGAGGAACTGTAGTATCTGCAGCTCTGTCAACTGCTCAGTATTTCTGCTGTTTGGTGTCAACAGATATTTTAAAGCTTTATTACAATACAGTATATGTCATGGCTTCCTCAAAGGTGATACTGTAGGAAAGGTGGGAAATTCAGCAGCTTTGTTTCAGTTAATGGGATTATATACTTGAGTGGGGCACATGCTGTGTAAATCTGTTTCTTTGACTGTGGTTGGTAAACTGAAAGTCCATGGCTCTTTGTATTATGTGCTGATTGTTGTTGACGAATTAAGGTCCATATATGTTCATTTACATAAGTACAGCCTTTTCCTAACTATTATATTGGGGGCAAAGGTATTGTTCCACTTGCTGTGTCAAGCAATGAAACCACAAGGTCCCTGAAAACAAGCTAAACACACACATAAACAACACAGGAGATGGACAAAAGTGTCAATCAGTGTAGCCATTGTCTGCATCAAGCATCAACGGCCTTTTCTGTGATCCTTCTTGGAACTTATTGCAAGAACTTAAGGATATATACACTCAACATTATTAAGCTATTACAATCACTTTATCGTCAGCACAGACAGACTTGCCAGGACACCACAGAGCTTTACGAACCCTGTGCAGATTGCATCTGCACCTTGGTGGGATGGAAGACTTTAGTCTCTTTCACTGTCAATATTAAATTTGTTCTTAAACAATAGATTAGTCACATGACAGAAGAAGCAGCTGCCAGGCTAGCTGAAGAAGAGGAGGAAAAAAAATCTGTTGGCAACAAAAAACTAAATAAAATGTTACTGGCCCTCACCTCAACATGGAAACCTAAGAATATTATATATTCAAGGAAAATGAACGAATATCTCAAACTAATAATACTTTGTCATATAAAAACAGTTCTTTACAAAAGAAAAAGAAAAAAAAATTACTGATGACAAGTAAGCAGATGCAAACAGTCCAAACCTGCTGGAATAGCTCTGGATAGATAAACTTAATACTACAAGTGGATTTACCACAAGGGACAAACAGACTAATCTACTGATGCACTGGTGATTTGCGCAATTACACAAAGATTACATTGACCCTTTATTTTATAAAACCAGACTTAGTAAAACTCTGACATGGATAGAACTCTAAATAGCTTAAAGCTTTCCTGAGTGGATGCAGCTAGGCAAAAGCCTGTGCTATTTCTGGATGGTGGACCCCAGCTAAACTTAATCCTGTCCGGTTTTTTTCCCCCCAAGATCTAGCACTGCACTCTTGGTCTGAATTCCTTGGAGGGCCAAAGTAAGATTACTAATGAATGATGACAATTTCTATGATACAACTTCATCTCTGGAATGTGGATGTTGAAAGATCTGAAAAGACAGCTTCATCATCTAATGCATGATATGCTCCTGGAAATGTTATAACGTGTTGTGAAACCTGCTAGGGTTTTATTGGCTTGCAGGAGAGTCTCAACACAAATGCAGTTCTTGTGAATTAGTTTCCTAATGTTTGACTCATATATATTCAATATAAATGGTAATCCTAAACAGATTCTGTTAAACCCTTTAAAAACGGCTAATTACTGAAACTAAAACATCACATGATAGTAAAACACAACAAATGTACCCTGGGACAATTCTCGTGCCCATGCCATTCCAACACTTTAGAGCAACTTCTGAGCATTACGTGTTTCCTTGGCTCTGCATGTGACAATTTATGTGACATGTCGCTTAGAAAAACCCACTTCGCCATCACTGCCCACCCTCTTCTCACCTATGAATCCCTTATCCTGAATTTAATTTGTAGTTAGAAAGGCATTTTCTTTTGAGTGCTGCTGAAGAGGTGTCTATCTCGCCTATTCTCTTGCAGCTCGTGTTGGCTAATGAGGGTCTGGTTAGGAGGCAGATGCAGACGGCTCGGCTCCTTATGAGCCTTTGATGAAATAGCAGCTAGTTGTCCATTGAAAACAATTCTACCAGAGTATAGCTCTCATTTTCAAAGAGCTGTTTACCTGCAGGTTGCATCCATACCTGGTGTTTCTGGAGATTTCTGAATCTGATATTTGTCAATAACAGAGGGTGAATCCAGTTATTGATAGTCAAAGGGAACAGCAGCAGGTTAAATCATAAGACAGGCAATCTATGTTGTATAGAGACTCAAAAGTAGGTCTGGGTTTTTAAAAAAAGGATGAAGAAAAAAAGTATATTATAATATGTGAGAATTAGGTTTCATGAGAAGGTTGGTAACTTTTTATCTTGTATATGAATAGAAACACATGCCCATGAGAGCACACACACAAACACACATATGACTTCCTCTTCAGAAATAATTCCGCAGATCTCCAGGTAGTGGTAATGTGTCAGAAAACCCAGCAATATGCAAGCAGGACAGCTTACAGACAAATAAACAATAAATTCAAATTTCAGCAATAAATCTGGGTAAATAATTGAATTTCACTCATGATGATGAATATGAAATAAAGAAAAAAAAGCTCCTCTGAATTTCCCCCATAATGATTTTATTTTCTCAACTCTTGTAATTTACAGCAACTTCTCTTCTTCATCTCGAAAAGTTCAACTCACTGTGTGTTTAGCTGAACATATTTAACTTAGCTGGCTTTTATGAATGAATGAAACGAATAAAAAAGATATACAATATTTTCAATATTTCTGCTTAAAAATATATTCTTTTTTTTTTAACTCCTTTGTCTCATTAACCTTTTGATGCACTGTGTCCACTAAAGTGGACATCTATTTAAAAAGGCTCTTTTTCAGTAAATTCATAAGTAAGGATGGTATAGTTGCAATTTTGCCACTTCAGTGGACATTAGGAGAGTCACCCCAACACACTCCCACTTACTGAACAATAAACTAATTTAGCATAAAAATTTACACACACACACACACACATATATAAAATTACTATACCAACTTTACCTTGGTGATAAACAGGACAAAAAAAATGATAATACTTCATTTTTATAGAATATTTATATCATATTCATGTGACAATATATAATTTTATATATATATTTCCATAGAATGTATAAAATGAATAAGAAAATAAAAAGTGAAATAAAATTAAATACAAAGACATGTCTCTCTGTACATGTCTGTCGGAGTAAAATAGTGCATGTGAAAAAACTGTGGCAGTGGTTTTTTAATAATTCATGCATTAGAGGGTTAAAGGTTGCAGTAACCTGGAGTCTATCCCAGCAATGAGTGGGTGAGAGGCGGGATACACCCTGGACAGGTCGCCAGTCCATCACAGGGGCCAACACAGAGAGACAAACTACTATTCACACTCGCTTCTAGAGACCACTTCGAGTAATCAATTAACCTAACATACATGTATTCGGATGGTAGGAGGAAGCTGGAGTACCCAGAGAGAACCCATAAATTCAGTGGGAGAACATGCATACTCCACACAGAAAGGCCACCATTCAAATCTCCCCCAAGCTGAGGCTCAAACCAGCAACCTTCTTGCGGTTAGGCCACAACGCTAACCATACCACCGGTAAAAGAAATTACCTCATAAATTATTTGCTTCTGTTTAAGTGCGGGGTGAAAAAAAAAATCCAGCTGCTGAACTTCTTGCGCAACATGTGATTAAAAATAAACAAAAATGTTGATTCAAGAAAATTTTCCGAAAAAAAAAGTATTCCCGTCTGTGCCAGAACTCGTCATGATATCATCAGCCACCAGAAGTACTGACAGATGCCATATGTCTCTGACCACAACAGTGATGGCACCTGGGCCAAAGTCAGAATGGAGAAAGAGGTGAGTTGAGTAAACAAGATGAATCCCTTTCATTAACAGGAAGACTGCAGGCTCTCCTGTCATTCCACCATTAATTATCTAGTCTTATTTGAAGATTAGGGGAGGGAAACCCAGCCAAAAGGCAGAGTCCGCTGAATGGGTCTACCCTTGTTTAATTACTGAAACAACAAAAACAAATGAAGCCTCACAGATCACGCAACAGGATGGCCCCAGCAGCTATGATTTGGCTGAGCTTTGCTCCTTCCCCATGAGGTGTCTTTGTTCTCTTCTGTCTCTTCTTGTGCCATCTACCCATCCATCACACAGCAGACCAAGCAAACTAGGGACTGTACCCAACCCTGTAATTAATGGCTGAAATGATGGAGACAAAACAGAGGCAAAATAGTGTGGCAGGCACAAGGTGGCAGAGACAGATAATTTAATATATGAAAAATCTGTGATGCAACCAGGGTTGAAGCACTTAGTTATTATGGCAATTATTTTAGATTGATTAACCAGGATTAAAAAAGGACGAGTTTGAAACAAATGCATCTGTTAAACTTGGTACAACTGTTGCAAGAACTAAACCTTTCAGTGCACTGAAGTGCCAAATTAAAATCCCTGTACTTCCAGACAGAATAAGGACGACTGTATATTACATGTTCTATAAATATTTATAATTTAATATACATTTATTGTAAAATTACAATTTAATTTCTCTTTTCCCCTCTTTTATTTTTCTTCTTCATCATCTCAAGAAAAACAACCCCCTAAAAGTATCATTTATAAAAAAAAAAAAAAAAGAAACAGCCTAAATATAAATGCAGTGAAACTATTCATTTCGTGAAATTAAATGGTGGCGGCGGTGGTGGATAGTAATACTTCTATATATTATTTAAGCAAAGAATTTCCAGTAAAATGTCTGAAATTCCTGGTGATAGACCGAATATCCTTGGGGTTTTCAGACATAATTGGACAAATGCGATTTGAAGTTGGTGCCTCAAGGAAATTATGAGAGCCCCCCCCCCCCCCCCACAGACTATCTCTTCACATTTAATGGAGCAAATGCTTAATCAAAGACTTCAGGCTATCAAACTAATAATGAAGAGAAGATTTTAAACAATTGCTTGCACACTTAAATAAAAAAAGATGGTACATAAAAAGTCACATTTCAAATAAACAGAGAGCACTGATGAGAAGCTCTCTCAAGCTGAAAAGCATAAATTGTCATACCTAGAAGCGCATAAGCTTAAGTCAGGGGCAAACTTGCGACTTTCAGGTACCTTGCACCATCAGAAATTTACTAGGACAATGCCAAGCCCATTTCTGGTTAACCATATAAAGTCATATTATGTTTATTTATATTTTTATACATCACCCAGAAGCTGATACAACTTAAATTACTGTCTGGCTCTCCTGCACTGTCTAACATAAATACTCTGAGTTCTCCAACGTGGGTTGTGGTGGCCATTTGCATAATCTGTTAAAGCTGCAACAGCAAAGCAAGAGACACAAAGAACCTGAAAAACTATGCTTGAGACTACCATGAAGCCCCTGAAGCAATGAAAAAAATATGGCACATCAACTTCTAGACATACTGTAGGGAGTTTCTTCATTCAGAGGCTTCTTCATGTCTATTGCAATAAGGTTCAGTACAAGAGGTCTTCCAAGCTTAAAACAACTGGCTTAACTCAATGACTGAACATTTGTTCTCCTTGTTGGTACCCATTTATCACTTATACTGAAAGAATATAATTTCCCTGTGGGTACCTAGAAAGAATTACTGAACTAAATTGAACTGAACAAATTTCAAAAGCATATAAAAATGTTATTTCCCTTGCTCATTCTTCCGCTGTTCAGGCCTACTTTCGTAGGTCAACCTTTTAATTCAGGCCAAATTTTACCAAAGCATAACAGGCATGTTTCCAGTGATTATTTCTTACAGACTGACTTACACAACTTAATGTAGAAGAGCATAAGGGCATATTGTTATTCCTAATAAAAAGAAAAAGAAAAAAAAAAAAAATTCCCTCCAGGCAGAATGTCTTGCCTCAACACAAAAGTGAAATACAACACAACAAAGAAGATCATTGAGAAACGAATGCAGTAGAATAACCACTCAATCAACAAACTGACAATATAAATACATTTAACTTTGTAAAGACTATTTAAAGGGTGAGTAGATCTTGTGTGTGTGTTGGTGGTGGTGGGGCTGGAAAGGGGGGGGGTTCGAATCAAGAACTACATGCTGCTTTGGCAGTCCTTTAATTATCCTCTTTGATCAAACTGAGGATTTACAGCAATTTAACAACCCCTGACATGTGTTAGCAGCACCTGATAGCAACAGATTCCAGTTCAGCTGATGATTTTCCTTGAACAAGCAGAAATCCTCGAGTGGCCTTCGAGAAGGAATTTATCATCTGCTGTGAGCCAATTTACCTGCCTGTGCAGTTCAAGCTTCCACCCAAACACATACTGATCATTTATTGGCATGACACACTGGACATTTCAAGATACAATAGATCAATATGCTTTCATAAAGACATTCATTGCAAAGACATTAAGTAAAATGATGTTGTTTGGACCAAAATAATGTACTGCAGAGTAAGAAGTTAGTCATGTTCATTTTTATGCTCCTAACGCATATAATGTCATGTTATGGTGTTACTTGAAAAGACTCCAACAAACTATGCAAATAAAGCCTGAAAAGGTTTCATTTCAAGACAGAAAGCTCATGAGAAACATATCATTCCACCACAGCCCACTCTTCCATCTCTAATACCTTAGAGAAGAGATAAACTAATACCTTATATCTATGTGGTTACATTAAGCCCAGAAAAGGCTGGAGGTCGCTTGGTTTTGCAGTTTTGGGTGCTAAGCTGGGCTGTGCTTAGCCTCAGCGCACAACCCCCAGAGCCCAGTCCAATTTACTCTCAGGGCAGCTTCGGTCCAGAGACCACACTAACAAGCCAGAGCCCAACACGCGTCAAGAGTAAACAGTTGGGCACTCACTTGAGGCCAGAAAAATGCAGGTTGTTGGTGCAACCCTCAACTTGGACAGAGTAATTAATCTTCATATTGATCCACCTCCCTGACTTCTGTTGGGACAAGCACAGAAGGCACGACTGCAAACCTGCAGTATGTTTCAGCTTGCCAAGAGGAAAAACAACAACAACAACAAAATCTCCTTTGCTATTCCTCCCACCCAGTCTCACAAGCATACACACACTTTATTATCAGCCTCCCTGTTCCATGGGAAATTTTACTTGTCAGCGGGGAGACAACAAGCAAACAGGACATGATAGATAAGTTTTGAAGGAGAGGTAGATTTGGAGTTTGTTTAGAGAAACAGGTTCTGAATTTAGCATAAAAACAGCAAACAGCAAAAACTAAAAGAAAATGGTTACAAGAGAGTATGGTCAAGAAAGTGAATACAACCATGTCTTCTAAAGAAAAGGAGCCCTGTATGATATTCCACAATATCTCCTGGGGAGCATCGTTTCTTAATTCTCTTGGTACTTCCTCTGAAGCTAAAAGGAGGCCGAGATGCTTCTCTTATGGTTTCTCAGCAGTTTCAGCAGGTCTTTCAGCAGTTTCTCACTCGCACCAACCTTCTGCTGATGAACTGCCCAGCAGCCTCTGAAATACGACCCATAAAGGCCAGTGCCACTATAAACCTGGAGCTATGGCTGATTTGTGAATCCAATTACATCCCAGTCTGTAATGGCTGTGTTCAGAGCCATGATGTTCAGTCAGTTGTCAGCACATGTCCTTAAGGCCACAGCTTCTACTGTGAATGGCATTCAGCATCTCGTGCTGATTGCTTAAATGTTTTAATATGTAGCAGCCCAAAATGGTGGAGGAACTATAGACGACATGTAGAAGAACATCCTGTCATCGTATATGAACTTTCATCTTTGTTTGCTTTTCTGTTTTTCATATTAAGTGTACATTTAAAACCTATGTTGAGTTGCAGAAATTTTAAAAAACTTTTGCAGATGATTTTTGTCCAAAACTGAAAAATGATGCACAACAAAAATATGTGAATACATTCCAAGGACAGATATTGTTGCTGTCTAATTTCAGCACTTTTATAAAATCTGACTTGTTCTCAGAACACAGGTGTTAAATAATTAACGTGTGTGGTTACCACTCAGGTAAAGTGGCAAGTTGGCACTTGAAAATGGCGTACACAATGATTGCACCTGGTTCTGTTGTCCTTGTATGGAACTCTCCCTTTCAAATCACACAATTTGAGACTTAATTTCTAAACTACGAGCTTGCCATTTTCTGACAATTGGACATTGCCCCCAAAAAAAAAAAAAAAAAGCATATCATAAATTCAGCACTTGGCATAGCTGAGTTGCTGTGCAGACAAGTGCACAAAGGAAGAATTCCAATCATGTAAATTTATTTGGAACTCCAGAAGAAGACATTATCAGAACAAATGCTAAGTTTAGAGCTATTTGTCTATCATATTGATAGAAAAAAGAAGAAAAAATGTTTCTTGGATTCCCTGACTCGAATGCAGTGGTCTGTCATCCTGTGTCAGTGGTCAATTATAGCTTCTTAATTATCAACATGTCTTCTTTTTTCATTTTGGTAATCTTGGCAGACAATGACTGAAAAAATGAGGTTTTATCTTTGTTTTTTGATCAGTAATTTTAGGACCTCAATTGGAGAACTATACATTCCCATGAGCACCAATTATGATTCGTGACTGCGTGCCAATTTCCTTTGTTTGGTAAATCTACTCCTTTATCTTAGATCAAGGGAGTACTGCTGTGTTACAAAAATGTTGATGTAAATATTGAAATAAGTCAAATTTAATAGACCTCCTTTAGGTATAACTTTTCTTTAGCATGATGTGTCATACCTGAAGATAAGATGGAGGGTTCAGCATAACAAACTGTTGTCTGTACGTAATTTTGATTACTCTGTCCTGACCAAAGCTAATTTGTTGAAAAACTTAATGTAATGCATATGAGCTCCAAGAGCAGCTAAACATGCACCGTGGCAATAATCTGCACATTGCAGATTACACTCTGAGATTTCACAGACACTAGCCTGAGGGGTAGCAGTGCCATTTGAGCTTTAGCCCCAAATGCTATCACATTTCTAAGCAAGACTCAAAAAATACCTGCAGTGTTAATTTTGTTGTTTTTTTTTCTTTAATTTAGAGTGATTTTGTACTGAAAGAACGAGTTCAGGAATCCTGACAGCGGGCAGTCTATATTTGTAAGAAGAAAAATAGACGTCTATAGCCCCTTTCACACAGTCGGTTTAATGTGAGACTGTTGCAGCTTTGTCTCACCCTTCTGTTGGTGTCAAAAATAGCAGAGATGAATCAGTGGGGCTTTTTATTTTGGTTCCTATAAAGGCCGTTATCTTTGTTAAAGGCTGAGCTGATGTCTCTTGACACACTTGACACTGGCACGGTTTTGTCGCATTATTGCTCCAATTCAGCAACATTAGCATAATATTTGAAAGCACAAACCTGCTTGGGGATCTTCCCAGTAGAATACCTTACCGCTGCTCCACTTCTGGAGGCAGCGTTGCAAGTTCAATTAAAAGTATTGACGTTCATGTGAAAAGGCTTAATTCTTGGCATTTCGCAGGCTTGGCCCGCCACAGCTGACTCAATGTAGGGCAAACACTGTATATTATTCTTATTTTTGTTGAGTAGTAAGATAGATCAACTTTTTCCAGAATGATACATTATGAACATAAATAAAAATCTGAGTTGGATAAAAAAAAAAAAAACATTAAATGTTAATGTAGAATGGATAGAAACTTGACTATATAAGAGGCATTACAACGGGCTGTTATGACAAAGAATCAGTAACGTGCATCTCATTAGGTGTTAACAACTTAAAAAAAAAAAAAAAGTAACTACTAAAGTCAGAGATCTAAATGGGAATTTAAATGTCTGTATGAATGTCCTTATATCAACTCACTGCTACTCTGTTGCAAGGAGCTCTTCAGTTCACCCAAATGCTGACCTCAAGTTGCATTCCAATGGTTTGAAATAGACAGAGCTATCATTTGAAGAACCCAGAGAGAAACTACCCCCCCATTGCCTAGTTTAAAAAAAAAAAAAAAAAAAAAAAAAAAAAAAAGTTATACTCATATTGTACTTCTCTAAATGCTGATCTATCATTCCTCAAGAAGAAGCTAAAAAAAAAAAAAAAAAAAGGCAAAACACATCCAGAGCTAATATTGACTAGTAATTTATGCAGAGTGCTGAAAAGTATGTTGCATTTATCCGACACTAAGGGGTGGGTGGGGTGCGGGTGAGGGGCTACTCTCGGCAGACTGTGCCAAAAACATGCAAGTACAGGGCTTCTTTTAAGCTCAAACACCAAACCTTTCAGAGCACTTCTGGTGACATTTCAGATGGCGTTTTCTTTTTTCCTCCTGTGTTTTGAAAAGGATCTGAACAGTGGGAGTCTGTGAGTGTGAATTTGTTGGTGCAAAATGAAAAGAAACATTCCTGAAAGATAAATAAATAAATAAATAAAATACACTGAATGTCTCTTGCTATTGGAACATTCCTAGGTTAACCAAAGTCTATCATGTCCACAGGACTTTGGACATAAAGTCAACGGCCTAGCAAAGTTCCTCTACTATCCAACATATGAAAGCAGCCTCTGTATTCTTTTTAACTTCTCTGAGAGGCGAAGGAACCCAACAAAGCAGTCAGAATACAGACAACCTCCACTACCCCATTAATAATGCATTCTTGGTTACATTTCGTCCATCCACTTTGGTACCATTTTGATTTCAAGCTCCTTCCCCCCTTAAGCCATTCCTTCCTCCTAAAGTAAGAGCCATATAAATCTGGGCCCTCAGTCTCTATTACAGCAGAGTGATGGCTGCTTTCCAGACAAGCAATCTCTGGACACCCTTCGTTTCTGGTCCAAACCACTGAACCGAGCTCTCAGCTATGGAGAGGGGAGTAGGGTTCAAGATATCATAGTGTGTAAGGAACAATTTTGACCAAAGGGGTCAGCTCTTAAACAGCTTATAGTCATGGGACAGAGGCAATAGGGTAATAAATATTCTGACATTTCTTGTAATAAATTCTGGTCGCTCAAAAAAGAATCTACAATAAATCAAAGACTATTACTTACTGTTTGTTTAAAGGGAAAATCCTCATTCAGTCTGATTGCTACATAAAAGTCGGATTTAGGCCCTCAATTTATCATCCAATGCTGGCTAAAAATAAATAAATAAACAATAAAATCCAGCTTCTAAGGCAGCAGTGGACAGAAGCAACTTCAAAGACACACTGTAGTATTGTCCTACATTTCTCTGGTGATCCATCTTGCTGCATGTTTTGCTACTCTCAAGTGCCTCTAGAAACTGCTGGATCAGGAGAAACAAATATTGTCACAAAAACAAAAACTCAAGATTATTCTGTCTCTAAAGACCTTCTTGTTACCATGTAAGTGCAATATTTTTGTGACTTCTTCAACTGGAGTTGCCCTCTTAGCGCACTGAAGTGCGACAGCCCAGGAGAGGCACAAACATTTGCTCTGAACATTAAAGTGACAGCTGTGCCTGTACTTTAGAGTGTCTCAATACTGAGAAACATACATGGAAGCAAAAGTTCTGTAGCATTGCTATGATGCTGCATGTTAAATATTTTAGATGTGAAGGTTTGATGGCTAAACGTGGTGATCATTCACCCCCAATTTCACACAGTTCAGACTGATTGCTCGCTCCACATACCAACCACAACGATCTGGGTTTTTGAGTTCATGTTCAAATAAACAAGTAAAATGCCCTAAATGCATGTGAAAAATATTGTCATTAAAGTTCTGCTTCAGTGCTACAAAACATCTACACCATGGAAAAAAAAAAGGCTATTTCTGAACAGTCTTGCTAACTCGCATCATGCTGCTTCCTCTGCAACATTAAAACACAATCAGTTCTGAAGCACAAATAAATGATGTGTAAAGCCACATATCTCACAGGAAAACATTTTTAAAATATGTTCTTTTCATTTGTAAATAAATTCAGAATCTCAGAAAATGAAAATCCAGATTTGTGTGTTAATTTTCCTCCCATTAACTCTACTGACATTAGTTTAGTCACAGAATGTCATTATCTCTCTTGACTACATTCTGAGGAGTGCTGTGTACAGATTAAGTAGGGCCTGGACTGACGCAACTAAAGCGGAGAAAACTGTGTGATAAATATGTGGGAAGCATAAATTGTAAGAGAGGAACCTCTGATTGTACTACATGTACAATTCTTGCCGCTAATGTTTGTTTTGCATTCAACACCCACAGAATTACAGCAAATACATAATGTTGATTCCAGAGAACATGTCTGAAGTGTAAATTATATGTTTTTGAGAGAAGTTATAAAAATGTAGAAAACTTGTACAGCAACTCCCTGGTGATCAGCGTAATCCAGCTTCTTCAAACCGTCTCTCTTTTTCACCACCGCTCAAAGGGACTGTCAGTGAGTTTAACACAGCAGCACTGCAGCCGCAATCCTGTCTTGCACACGTGCTCATATAAAGCAAATGCAGAATAAGTCTGTGATGGCTCACTTCATCTTTCATGTAGCTGAACTTTGCAAAGTCTTTACCTCAGATTTCAAGGTTGTCTGCGTGGTGGCTTATCATGAAAGTGATTAGAAATGAAGAGCTCTCAGTGATATGGTTGGAGCTCCAGAGTTGGTTGCCTCCAGGCTGCCAAGCTCTTGTATACTGGATAGCAGATGGCAGATTCCACTGCTGCTGCTGCCAACACTGCTGATCCGCACAGGGATCTTCCACAGAGGCTACCTTTCATTTCTTAAATTTGAACAGGTTTCAGCTTCCCAATAACAATGCTATTGCAATTCAAAAACTGAAGAATAAAACTAAGTCAAATGGGCTTTCGAGAGGGTGTACACAGGAGAGTAACAGACACCAGAATGCACAACAATCTGATCCGACAGAAAGCCGATACAGAGATATGGTGGTGACGTTGTCAAACTATTAGATTATCACACCAAAAACTAACAGATGGTACAAGAGAGTGATAAAACCCCATGAAGGACAGACACATGACAACAGCAGCCCAGCTACAACTAAACAGTGACAAGCAGAAGTATCTGTATCTTTTTCCCCCACTTGAAGCTTTGTAACGTAGTTTCTAATTAAAGAAAGTCAAATTTATCGAAGTTGATAACAGAATTGTGCGTACCTATAATGCTGTCCAGAAATGTCAGGTGTCAGTCAACAGACAAATGGCGCTTTAAAACTGATGCTGGTCGTAAAAGAGCAGAACAAACCTCAGTTTATTTACATATAAACAAGCAGCAGTTAAAGGATCATTTTGAGGCCGTCAATTTTAGAACGATATTTCTGTTAACCAAGTACTAGGACCTTTTGAGATGGAAAAAATGCATTAAAAACAACTAAATCTTGGCCCCTGGAGCACCTGTGGCTTTGTGAATGGAGTGGTTGTCCACTTACTGGAAGGTCCGTGGTTTGACTTCCAAAGTGCTCAACTGCTGAAGTGTCAGACATTGTCCCAGATACCTTCGTAAGTGTGTGATGGTAAAGACAGTGATATCTAAATCTGGTCCTCGGCGGCTCGTGGCCTGATTCAAATGAAATGGATCTCCTCATCAGCTTGTCCTCCAGTTTTACACAAGCATTTAAATGACCCGTGCTGGGATTAAAAAGGTGCTAGATAAATACAGACAATTTACCAGTTAGTGCTAACCATCTAAAGGGATACTGGGGGAAATCTAAGAAATTCAGGAGATGTAGTTTTGGTAGAAAATGCATTAGTTTCCTGCATTTTGAAATCATCAACAAAAGGCAAAAAGTCTGCTGGAATTTCATGCAGCAGTGATGTAAAATCATGTAAAAAAATCCACAACATGAAGTTTAACAAAAAATGTAACCATCTGCAAATGGTAAATTAGAAATGTTACTTAGTTAATAAAGTAATTGATTATCCTGCACTGCAAATCTGCATTATATTGCATATTCGCAACGGCTAAACACAAAATGACTTATTCATTGGAAATAAGTGGAAATAGAAGCAACAGTAAGCCATAATTATGCAAATCTTCTCATCCTTCCTTCTTTACTTTTATTTATTTAATTCTTGACTGGTATTTGTGGAGCATTAGATATTTGAAGAATGTGTATACACCGAGACAAATTCCTTCATTGAGCGAAGTAAGACAGTGAACTCTTTACAAACGGACTTCATATGTGCATGCACTATATTTCTCAAGTCTCTATGAGAATGGCTACCCTGACTAGCTTGGTTTAACTAACACACACACTGAGCGACACAATGGCAAAACTTCAGAAACGGAGAACGAGACTTTGGCTCATTGGTAATCTAAAGAGCTTCCTATCTGACATCTAAGCTCTGATCAGTCAGGTGACATCGACATAGGAGAATACCAATAAGCAGTCAGTAAGAGGCAGTAAATAGCTTCTTTCGGTCGCATGACAAAAAATAAATGACTTGTCTGCCTTTAAAAGCAATGGTTATTCTAATATTGTAATATCCTGTAAATGCATGGCATATATGTTGAACGCATAAGTTTCAGTCCCAATCACGATGAAGTTCTTCTGAGCTTATGAATCGCAGGCATCTGTTTAAAGGTTGCGTTTCAAAATGTGGAGGAAAGGCAGTTTGTCTCCATCTCTCATTCTTACACATGCAATTCAATCTTAGGTAGATTGTTTTACAAAATCAAACAGTTGTGAGTAATCTATGAGTCATATTTTAGCTCAGTCTCTTCCTTGGCTTTGTCAACCTCCCCCAGCTGTTTCTTCAATAAGAATCCTGCTTAGTAACCTCAAACAGCCACAAAGCAACCAATTAAAATTTGAGAGTTCCCAAAGTTGCCAAATTTCCTCTTATTATACAGTATTGCTCTGTATTCAGTCTTAATTTGTTCTGCAGCACTATCATCCTCTGCCAAAGGGAGCTGAAATATTTAAGCTCCTTCTCAAGCACTCTATGCTCAACCTTTAAAATCTCCTCTCTGACAGATCTAAGCAACCCCCCCATTACACATGCACACACACACAAACACACACCATTAAAAGCAATCTAAAAGATGCTCAGTCAGTTGATCAGAGAGGACTACAGCCGTGTGCAGGTAAATTGCTGTCACAAGGCCTGATGGACCTTTTCTCTCCCAGTGGTCATAGGGAGGCACTCGACCTCCACTCACTCAATTTGATTCAAAGCATGTTTGTACCTCTGGAAGGGAGGAAATAGAGGAGAAGGAAACTGATCTTCTCTGTCTCGGCAAGATTAACAACACATAGCCCAGAAAAGAAAACCATCCAAACAAGAACGGACAAGAAATATACTTTCACCCACACAATAGCCTTCAGGTCACAATTCAAGTTCTCTCCAAAACCCCCCTCATGTCATAAAGCTGTGTGCTGCATTAAAAATGAACAATTATTCACCCTAAAATAACTTTAAGTGTGGCACCAATGCTTGAGGCTCATAAATGATTATAATGGTAAATGCAACTAAATCCTTCTTAATTACATGTAAATGAATAAGTACTCCAGCATGCAGATTGATGACGGCCTCCCAACGACATATGAAAACTATGGTTCCAAGTGGAGTACATTGGGTAGCAGTCTGTCTACTCACTGCACTGGAAAATAGCAAATTAATGCTGTGAGACTTATCTTTGACAAGTCATTGCTTTTATGAGCTTATGGAAACCTGCAATTACTTTGGTACCACACAGACAACAACATGCATAAACACACACACAAAAAGAAAAGACCAAAAAAGAGCTGTGGGACATCTGAGGTGAATTTACTGACTTTAAACGTGAGAACAGAGCCGGAATAAAGCGGTGTTCAACCATCATTCTAGCTTCATTAGATCCTGTGAGCCCAAATTTAATGCCCCATTTTAAGAAAAAACTACTTATGCATTGTGGCAATTCGGGAATAAATGACACAGAAATCCCAAAACTTGATTCAATAGGTAAAAATAAACGAATAAAACCAATTCACAATCCCTGCAGACAGGCATATACAACTGAAAGGTGGCCAAACTGAGCAATCATAGAAAAACACCATCTATCACACACACACACACACACACACACACACACACACACACACACACACACACACACACACACACACACACACACACACACACACACACACACACACAGAGAGAGAGAGGATTGAACAGCGTGTGAAAATATGCAACATCTTCCAGCAGGGATCAGGCGTCTAATGTGAAAACTTCCAACCCCAGCAGCACCAGTAGGTGTGCATGAGTCAACACAAGAGGCAATGCTCGCGCGCTAAATGCAAGTATAAACGACATCCAGATCCTTATTTTGATCATGCATTGTCAAAAAGGCACGCACTTCCACATGAAAAGCCCAAACAGTGGGAAAACAACGACGCTGCCACAGAGCCCAGCTCTCCCACTGCGGTCTCAACAGCTGGTCTACGCCCGACCATCCAAGCCAGTGGCTCTTTCCCAGCGTGCTTCCACAACTTCCATCAAATGACAGAGATGAGCGACAAAATGCAGCAAAACGCCGCAATAAGTCGCGCGGTGACACGGTGTGTCGCCTGCAGCAACGTTAACTGTTGTGAATCGGTGTGTGTGGAAGACAAAAACAATGTGTGTTCTCCACTGTAAACATGAGCAGCAGAAAGACGCCGAACGAAGCAGCGGCGACAGGAGATCAAACTTAAAACGTGTTACCTGTGTACTGCAAGAGAAACATTGTCCACACGAGGATAAGTGCGAATCCTTTCGGTCCCAGTGCCTGAGGACGAAGTATGCGAGGTATGAAAAATAATAATAAAAAAGAAAAAGATCCTTGAATGGATACAGGGCTCGTCCCTCAGTCAGTCTGCTCCGCTCGGCAGACGGGACTGCAATGAGAGCAGCCGCTCCAAGCGGGACGTTTTAACCACGGCAGGCAAGCCCGCCCCTCGCTCCGCGACACAACCGGATCACTTCGCCTTCAGACGCCTCGCAGGCGGACAGTTCAGGCTGAGAGGGGCGTCCGTGGTCCGCCGCCGGTGGCTTCATCCAGCTTCTTTGTGGCTCTGCTGCTGTAAAGGTTCAAGCGCGAGGGAACTGTCAGGAGATGATGCCGTTTTCATGGAGTGCAGGAGCCAAATTACCCCCCTCCCCCGCGGCAAGTCTTCTGACATGAATGGCAGATCAATATTCATTTGTAATGCTGTAAATGTTGGAATTATTCTAAAAGTAAATAAATTAACAGAGAGAGAGAGAGAGATGCGAATAGCATCCAGGTGATTAGTCCCAAACTTTTTGGCAGTTGTGGTGGGAAGGTGTTATTCTGGAGTTTGCCAGTTGGAGGAGGAGAAGAACAGAGATGATAGTTTCAGTAGCAATGCTCAGTATGCAGACTGTGATGAAAGGCATTCCCCTCATTGCTCAGGCTCACGGGGTACAGCCTCATCTGAGATAAATACAACAATAAAAATTCATGTCCAAGAGAATCTGATTGTGTAAATGATGTAAAAATGTGTTGTTCGGCTTAATTAGCTACTGATGTAATCTCATCAAGAGCTTGTAATGACCAGTATCAGGTTTCTGTTTGAACTTCCCTTTAATGAGAATTCCTGATAAATGTACTCTTAAGAAAAAAAATCCACTCCAATATTTGTCTGATGTTGTTCTCGGGCTGTGAACAATACATTGGTTAAAAATAAATGAGACTTGAACACCGTCTTGGTTTGATCAGCACTCATTCAAAAGATTAATTACACAAGCAAAACAGCAGAGCAAACACTATTATGCTGCCATAATTAGACCCAAGCTGTGTACAGAGACATGAAAAATATCAATGAGAATAATATTTTGTGTATCAGTGCAGCGGTCAGCTGAGTCCTTTATCTCTGATCTAATGAAACGAATTGTGGAGACACTGACGATTCATACCCTATTGTGAATAATTCATTCAATGCCTCACGATAACAGAATGTCAAGTAGGTTTACAATTAGTTTAAGGTGATAAACTCTGAGCTCATTCTGGGCATCTTTCTCTCCTTACACCATAGAGTATTACATACATGCATGTGTGATCACTTATAGATTAGTTGTTTTAGTTTGTGACGCACGCCTGGCTATAAAGACACACAAATCCTACATTTACAAGGACTAAAAATGTCAGGCTTCATCAGAAACATTTCTGCTGATTCAGAAACTGACTAATATTTCGTCTGCCCTGAGTCATGGGAAAGTGTTCAACTAAACAGCGCCTCTCAGTATGATCTAAAACAATTCAGCAGCCTACAGTGTCCAAAGTAAGTTTTTGCCTGTAGATGTACATGTTCACATTTTCAGTGACTAAACACATCAAGGGATGACTGAACACCAACTAAGTGGAATCTTAATATGCTCAACAGTAAACAAAGGAACAACACTACTCTGCTCATTAAAACAAAAATCTCAACACTAATCTAAAGGTAGAAGGGAGCGTTTTATTTCAGCACACATCCTTATCTTACATAAGAAAGCAATCATGTCTCCATGACGATATTTTCAAGGCACATCTACTTTAATTGCCATGTTAAGGTGCATTACCCATACACTTCATGTCCTTTGTCAGACTTGTATTTGTTTAACATTGTTTACCCATCGTGAGCAGCAAGCACAGAGCAGTTGTCTCCATACTGGTAATCTATAAACTAGTCAAAACTCAATCCTGAAACCGAAGTGAGTGGAAGTTTTTAGTTGCATCTGTTAATTTGGCAGGGATATTATCCTCTTGTGCAAATGCTGGATTCCAGGCCCACTTCAGATTAAACATGAAAAAACTGAAGCAGGACTTGTCTCAGAGGAGAGGGGGATGCTTCACAAGAACAAAACATTCAGATAGACGGTCCTTCAAAATATATATGCCATGTGTGTTCTGCAATACTGTAGGTGATTTTCCTTTTTACACTGTTTCAGTTTGACTATCACCTCATTATTCACATGATCACCATTTACCTTTTGTGTTGACCTGCTCACAGAAGTGGTCTGGAATCATTTTGTATGTCATACAACTCAGGGTGGACAGACATGGCTAGTGCACTTTTCTCTTTCATCTATCAGGTTTCCAAAATTACAATTGTGGTCGTTTTTACTGAACTGAAAAAAACCAACAGTGATGACACCAGCTGCGTTTTGAAAAGTTCAGAGATTTTTGTTGACCTGTTGCACTCAGAGTGGTTGAAAGAAAGTCAAAGCGCTTTGTGAAAAAAGACACTGGCTGCAACATTTTCCCTCTTATTGGACACACGTCTCATCCATGTGAGCAGCTGGGGGGGGGGGGGGGGGGGGGGGAAGCACAATGTGGACTCAGGCCTCTATGGTGTCAAAAGAAACGAATATTTATTTAAATGTAAACATACATATAAAAAAAACACTCATCCATACAGTATATAGAAGCTAAAAATGAGGTTGAATGGTTTGTCAATAAGCCGTAGATAGAAGCTAACTGCTGTGTCAGATAGTTTTTCCCCTCTGCCCCACCAACAGCTCTGTTTCTACAGCCATCAGAAAATCATTTTAAAGGTAAATAAAAGCATTTACCAAAGGTCAAAATGTCATTCCCTTTCATCAAAACTCAAAATTGCTCTCAATTTCCAGTCCACAGTGAAGTCAGTGTTGCATTATTCCACAGTCAGGCTGTTGGGTTGGGTCAAAGGAAAGTATTACAGCATGTCACAACACTCTTATCCATCATCTGCAAATATTGTCTGTGATTCCCTAAACAGTGTTGGTTGATTTTGAGAGATAAACAGAGGTGTACCTTCTGTAAATAGCAGTTTTATCATTAAGCACCATTACTTCCTGTCAATGTAAACTGCATATTTACAACCAGCTACTGCTGAAGGATGATTAGGATGTACACACAATGATCCCACCAAGATTAAGTTCATATATATATATATATATATATATATATATATATATATATATATATATATATATATATATATATATATTGGAGTGAGGCTTTAACATGTTAATTACGATTAAAATAATTACAGAAAAATGAAGCAAAAAAAAAATTAAGGCGTTATTTATGGAATTTTTCCTTTGTCTCCACATCTCTGGTACATCAATTACACTGATGCGCACAGTGGCTTTCACATTAACTTAGCAACTTTGGCACCATATTTAGCCATTTCAGTCCCCTCTAGTCTACTTTAATAAAAGGTGACTACCACCAAGTCTAGGTACTTCATTTTGGTGGTGACGGAGACTTTCGGTGAGTAACATGAAAGAACATGTAGTTTACTCTCCATTAGCAGCAGCGGCTGCTGCGTAAGCCCCTCCTTGTCCAGAAGATCATACCAGAGACTTGGTTGCTGCATCCAGCTTCAAGCTGCAGGCAGAGCAGGAGATGATCAGCTCTGCTGCTGCGTAACCAGACTGAAGCCACAACTGTCTGGCTTACTGTCAGGTAGTAATATCTATGTTTGAAGAGTTAAAATTACTGTGACATGTTGTAGACTCTAAATTGGAGAACAGCTGGAGCTGTTAGTTCGTGTTTAAAATGGCACTTAAACTTGACCAGGGATATTTTCTTCTTCTTTTTTATGGTTTACACATTAAATGCACTTTCCTGCCATTAATTAGGCTTAAGTTTAGAATGGTAATGTCAGTTGAAAATATTATTCAATACAGATTAATTCACTATAATCCTTTAATTAATTAGATATCTTTTTTTTTAATTTAGTCCCACAACTAATATTTATCAGTATCTATATCTATAGCTATATCTATATTTATATCTATATCTATTAGGGATGGGAAATTTAAAAAAAAAAAAAAAAAATTGAATATCATGATTTTTATATTTCACAATTTTAAAATAATTTTTTTTGGTAAAATCTTTTTTTCAAATAAATACAAATAATCCATTATTTTGTCATTTTTGTTGTTTTTATTGATCTTTGTACTTGTCTTCTTGGGCATTATAGCAGCAGAATGATGATCTGGCTACTGCGTTGTTTTTTTTTTTTGCTAATTGAAATTAAGAAAAATGACAAGCAAAAAAAAGTTTTCCACATCTATTTTGTTTTTAGACTACAAAAATAAGCAATATTGAAAAATTGTGGGAATCGCAGTTTAAATCGAATCAGCACCCCCCCCAAAAAAACAGAAACGAACCAAAAGCTTATCATCACAGCCTTACTATCGATGCAATTATCTATCTCAAACTATCTCATGCCAACTGAAAGCTTCACCCTGCAGGTACAATTTAACAAGATGAAACTGCAGGTAGCAGAAAAACATCAACAGAGAAGCATCTACAGACTTGATTTGGTATTTGTGCAGGCTTATTGTTTTAAGGATTTTTGCCAACCTTTATATTTATCCAAAACTTCAATATAACACTTGACAGAAGCTCGAGAAGGCTAATCAAGGCAATGCTTGTGTACTCAGTGACAAGTAACCCAACCCTGTATGTCTGGAAAGACTTGAGAAATTTCAAACAATAATATAAGCACCTGCGATCTTCAAACATTTGGACAACAGCCTAGCATTTGAGAAATATTTGAATGGGTAGGCTCCTGCTCTGCATGCTAAAGTAGGTCAGAAAAAGAAATAATACACAGAACAGACTGTGCAGAAAGTTGGGCAGATTATAAAGACCTCAGTATCAGCAAATACAAACATAGAACCTTCAGCCACATGTTTTATAATTCATCATCTGCAGCTTAGGGACATAAAAAGTGCAAAGCAACTGAATTTTTTTTTTTTTTGCTGTCCACATTTTCACCAGAAAATGATTGTCATAAATAAACTGAATGTTTTCCAGGCAAAATTCAATTACCCCTGTCAGCCAGTAGTAATGAGTAACAGCCAGTGCATGCTCTCATTCAATTTTGGTGTCCATAGGGAATGATGTTTGTCTAATGTCTTAATTTTTTTTCTCACAATGTTCTTTTTGAGGCCTGCTTACTGGGACAAAACATTCATATCACAGACTAATTTGATTCTGTGCCTCAGTACATAAAAGCAGCCATCCTTAGGTTCATCTTTAGTAAAGTAAAAGGATGGATAAAATACTGTCCAATTCAACAAGGGCACTTTGCTACATGTTTCACAAGTCCTGAATCTAATCGTCCTGCATGCCGTTTTCAGACACCAGACAGAAATAAAATGGCTATTCCAGTTTAATTAATTCACATCGTTGGATTCTTTTATTTTATTGGACATATTTTTCATCTGGTCATCATAAAATTAGTTTTAGCATCTTTTCGCTGCCACATATCCTCTGAACTCCTCGTGCTTAGTGGATCAGAAACAGCATCATCATTTTGGCTCGGTTTTTGTGAAACGGATAATTAAATAGTGAAATATGTGATGTGCTCTTCATCTGTAGTTATCTTTTCCTCATAAGACCTGATGAGCAGCAGATAATGTTCTAATACAATCTGACATGTAAAACCTTAGACTGTTAGTGGGTTTAGTTTGACTTTTACCCATTTTATTTGTCAATTTACCTGGGAAATATTGTAGAATTAAGGATTCAAATTCACCTACTACATAGTGAAAAAAGCTGAGCCTCATGAACAGCTATGAAAGCATAATTTTACCTCAGGCTTTAATAGGCACAATCTTTATATTATATATATATATATATATATATATATATATATATATATATATATATATATATATATATACATACACACATATATATATATATATATATATATATATATATATATATATATATATATATATATATCTTGAGTGAACTCTCCTTTGTTTATTTAAAATTTGCCTTTCCAATCAAAATTTATGACTTATTCCCTCCATGAGATGTTGACACCATTAGTCTGCCTTTATCGATTGATTTGCCAAAACCCACAGTTGTGCTTTTACTTGTTAAGAGTGCACCATTCTGCATCAATGTGCTATTTCCAGGGTTCGGCTATAGAGGTAGATTCGTGAGGCCTTCAGCGACGGAAGGCAAATGATATTTAAAAAGGCTCTGCTCAGCAGAAAGCTGGCATGTTTAAAGTGACTGTAGTGGTATTTGCTGTCTTTCCATTTAGAGATCAATGAATGGTAAGGTTTGCAGCCAGTGCACGAGTGAAAAATGTCATACACTTCACTGCTCGGCATGAAGCAACACAGTCAATACAGAAATGTGTCCTGCAGGTGGAAGACATCTCTGTCCTGCTAGTTTATCTATGACCTTTATCTTTCTCATTTCTTCCCTTTCTAATTACCAAGCTCTTCCTCTCCTCCTCCCCCCTCCTCACCTCATATCCCTGCAGCCTGACTGATGGTTAGCAGATGATCATCTGGACAGGAAAGGTTGAGGTGACTCCCCAGCTTAAGTCACACCTCATTAAGCGAGCTTCACAGTGTCCCAATTCACATATTGGTGTATTCCTGCTTGGATAGATTTAATGAGTTGTGGAGGAGTAACAAGGCTCCAGAAAAAGTAACTCGAGCCACCATGTTTTGAAATGAAGAGGACTGTTTGCCACAGTTTTTATGGTAATATGAGACGAGGGAGAGGACAACTGTGGCTTCTGTTCTGGAAACCAGATTAAGCTATATCCAAAAGGAGGCCAGGACATCCTCAAAAGAATCCCTTCCAAGCATGAATATTGATGGTAATGCGTCTCACACAGGGTGCAAAACAACTGTTAACCCCTCTGCACCGCTCAAATCGTGTTAACAGCACTTGCTGTCCTACCATCACTCACAGCCAGATTCACTCAACCTGAACATAATCGCACACCGCCACTGAAACAGCCCTAAGAGGTGATCACAAATTGTGTTTGTTATACGACTGTAACATGCTGCATTCAAATGCTGAAAGCCTCCTCACAAAAGCTAAATTAGTGCATGGGAGTAATGGGCACTATGAGGCTTCTCAGCAGCTGTGTTGCTAAGCAAGCTTGTTGTGGCTCCCGGTGTCAAATGTACCTTTAACCCAATACATGCACAACACTTCCCCTTTCTCTCAAGTCAACATAAACACAGAGGCACGGGAAGTCTTGTAAGCAGACCCCAAGAAGTAAACAACAACAAAAGCAGATCTCAGCTGTAAATGCGTGATGCGGGAACTTTGGAGGGTTAAAGAGGGATGTTTGACTGAGTCATTTATTCGGTCATTCTTGCAGTCTGTGCGTATTTAGTTAGTTTTTAGGTCTGAACACAAGGAAATGTGAAATGAGGTTGTTTTTAATCACTGAGAAACCACAGGTTTTATTTTAATAGTATTAGCAGGAACATTTGCTACAACAGCTGGTGAAATTTGCTGCTATTTTGAAGACTAAATGAATAGTCAGCGAGGTAAAAGTAGCAACTTCAGTTGCTGAGATGATGTCTGCTGAAAGCCAACGTTGATGGACTGGTACTGACGCATCTGATGCTACGTACAGAGAGCTTTCCGTTTTAACGAAACAAACATTGTTAGTGGAAACATCCATTTACAGTACTGTATACAATAAGTATACAGGTAAAGTAGTGCATACAAACAGTTTGCAGTCACTGAAACAACAAAAACAAACAAGCCTCAGAGCAAAGATCACAGTTATCACCAAATATATCTGGATGTTATCAAATATCATAAGACTGTTGGATTTATTATTTGGTGCAAATACATGGGAAATGAAAAGATTTGAAGTTAAACATAGTCATTGACCCAAAACAAAGGATTTTTAATAAAATACAAGGTAAGATTAATGCATAACATCTTTCTCCTGCAGGTACACAAGCATAAAGGTGTAATCTGCATTTTTATTTATTTATTTATTTATTTGCTGTTTCGACCTGATAATTAAACTTGCACTCCTTTACTCGTGAACAGAGGCCAAAAACGTCTTTAGTATTTTACTAGCAGACCCTTTTTTTTTTTAACCAGTTCAGCTGTGAAATCCATTGAAATAGAAGAAAAAGAAAGCACCAGGTGAATAAACCACCAACAGATGAAAGAAAATATAGTAAATGGACCGCTGTAGAGTGCTTTGCAATGTATAAGTGCGAAGAAAGTAAAAGCATACAAGTTAGCGGGCAGACTAGACATACTAGAGGGAGAGGGAAAGGCCAAGTATCAGACAGAGCATTCATTATCACCTGACTGACCTGCATATTGCACCGTGTGAGAGTAATGGGGGAGGACACACTCATCGGCCAAAGCCCAGCATGAAAGGCGCTTTTCATTTCCCTTCTTCTTCCTTTCTCTTAAGCAATCTGTCAGTTTCTTCTTCGCTTCAGTATTTCACTAAATGTGATGTAGGAGCCCATTGTTTTCAAAAATACAAGAACTGATAGTGAAACACAGCAATATCATGCCTAATGTAATGCATAATGAATAGTACGATTATGTAAAAGCTAATTATCCATTTAATGAAGTCATTATCTTTTTGTGTTTGTTGAGCACCCACTGTGTTAGTTATGTGCAATGGCAGGAAAAAGGTGATTTTTCTGAGGCAGCGACACGGGCTTTACAGCAAGGAGATAATGAGAATGAGTGACTTTGGGTGTACTGTGAGTGGCTTTGTGAAGCTGCACACAGACATACTCTGACCTTCGTGTCAACATGCTGATGCTCAACAAGAACAATGCTTATTTATTTCTCCATGATTTGCATCTAAGCGACATCAGAGTGATCAGAAAACAAGCCATTTTTTATGATATGGGGGGGTAAATATTTGCTGAGTGAAAATATTCCTTGCTGTACACTGAAAACTGTTTTATTTTACGTTCCAGTTATGTTATCGTTCCAGGTTTGGCTCCTTTGAATAGACTTCTAAATATATATTCATAATAGCAGTTAAGAAAGTGGATGTTCAGGCTCTGGTGTAAATTTCTCTGGATAACAAGATAACCCAAAATAGAGGAATTTGATGTGGATTTTTTTTTTTTTTTCTAAAGGAGATATTTTTAGGTTGAGGAATAAAACGAGCCTTTCACATGATGTTTGTGTCAGTGCCTGTGTGTTCTCTGTCACAGAGGCTCACCAAGATTAATATTTGTAATCGGTGGCTTCAATAGTAATAACAGAGGATGGAGCAGACTTGGGCATCTGAACAAAAAGAAACCAAAGTGAACACAGATTTTATTAAAAAAAAAAAAAAAAAAAAAAAAAAAAAAACATGATTAAAGGAGAACATCTGAAATTTACCAGAGTGAGGAAGGTTCTGAAGCTAAGGTAGGAAAAGAAAGAAAAGAAAGAAAATGAGGAAGACCTTTGGATATACATACCAGATAAAATCTTTAAGGGAGTGAATGGAGTGAAAATACTTGCACACAAATCACACACTGACAGGGACACACACTCTGAGGCCTCTTACCTGTGACTCGACTGGATCTGTAGTCTTTGTACATCCTACACATTCAGCATCGCTGTCAGCGATCTTGGCTTTTCTGGTCTTGTAGTAAATCTGTTTTGGAAAACAAAAGCAAACATAACAAAGCTACGATCAGTTGATGTTTTACCCCCCCTTAATAAAATGCCATAGCAGAGTCGGGTCCACTTCAACCCAACTTATTCATTCTGTAGTTGTTCAAGGACACCAGCTGAGAGGGGCTTTTAATAGGGGGCCAGAAAAAAGGGCTTTGTCTTGAACACCGAGAGAAGACAAACACAGGCTGTAATTCATCGGCTTTCCGAAAGGCACGACCTCCCAGCTTTGTGCTGCAGAAGCTCATCTGAGCCGAGGAGGGCTCTGAGGCACGGGTGGGTCCCATTGACTGCACTATTAACACTCAAACTGGGGGGATCAGCATAGAAATACAAAACGCTGCCAGAGGGGTGCGCAGAGAATTCTGTAATGCATTTCATTTCACTCGGAGGGACCCTGAAGGAGGGGTGATGACCAGAGTAATTGGCTTTCTCCTGCTATGATAATCTGTATCAGTCATGCCATGCCAACACATTCACAGGCCACTGAGAAGGTTACACATTGATCCCTAAACCTCAACCCACACTGCTGACAGCAGCGTCACATTATTGTCCATTCTTGGATTGTTACCTTTGGTTTACGGAGCTGACCAGTTAGATTTGAGTTTGTTTGTTTTTTTTTTAACATCAGAGCTTTATTTATACTTGACTAAATCATGGTAAATACGACTGTAGAACAACACTTAAACACCAGGGCGCATTAGACAATACAATTAATATATTGACAACAAAAATATGATTGACTATTAACTCGGGGTGGGATAATCGAATCACAAAATCGAATATCGGGATTTTTTGCTTCACAATTTTAAAATCAATTTTTTTTTCAAATAAAAATATAACAAATCCATGATGAAATTTTTGTTATTTTTATTGTTTTTATTGATTGTTTTACTTGTCTTCTTGGGCATTATAGCAGCAGACTGATGATCTGGCTACTGCGCTGTTTTTTCTTAATTTAAATCAACAAAAATGTTTGTTTTTTTTGTTTTTAGTTTACACAAATCAGCAATATCAGGGAATCATGAGAATCGGAATTAAAATTGAATTGGCGCCCAAAAAAAAAAAATCGAAATTGAATAGGCACAAAAAATTATCGTCACAGCCCAACTTTTGACCCTTATTGTGCTGTCTAACGAACTGCCTGATATGAAGTTAAAAAAAAAAAAAAAAAAAAAAATCCAATTCATATTTAAAAAGGTGTGTAATCTAAAGCAGAAAAAAAAAAATCTGCCTCGACATGTGTTGCAGTCTTGACAGCATTTTAATGGATTGCCTTTGTTATTTTTTTTATGTGTACTTGTGTGTGAGAGGAAAGACTTTACATCACTGAACACGCAGCCTCATATATTTTGACATATGATGTGACAAGCAAATCTTGGCACAAACAATAGTCGTCATGTCATCTTTGCAAACTGAACATGTACATCATTGCTAATTAACCTTTTAAAACATGGATGAAAAGCATAATTTTTCACATGTTACAGAAGCGGGTAACACATGGAACTGGCAGTATTCTGTCTGAAAATACTTCCACAAAGCTGCCACATTTAGCAGGAGAATATAAATATAATTAGGTGTTTATGACAAGGGAGGCAGATAATTAGGATCTCTATATATGAAACAAAGAATGTGTTATTTTTCTATCGTGGTCAACCAAATTCATAGTAGACTTTATGTGAAGCACTTTGGTCGTTTTTAAATCTGCTCTATTAATAAATGTGACCTTTACCTTGACTAATGACCACAAATGCTAATTTTCATATGTGCACCTCAAATAAAGTCTTAGAAGCTATTTTGTTTTTTTTTTTATCCTTACAGGATGTTTCTAAATCTTGACCTAATCAACTAAAGCAAGCCCACATCAGCAGGGAAATACTTTTTTTCTGCCTTACAGTATGTCAGAGACAGATACTGATGTTCCTACATCAACTATCAACTATGAACTTTTTAAAATAATTTAAAAGGTAAATCTATAACATAACAGGTATGTAAAATATATAATTAGATATTTTATATGTGGGACAATTTATCCGCCAAATAATAAAATATAAAATGCTTTCAAAGCAGAATAAAAGAAAATCCCAAAACGTGGAGGTAACATATCAGAATAACAGGAAAACTTTGGTCTGGCTGCTTTTGATACATGTTTTTAAAAGACTATTTGTTGGTTTCCCAGGTTCAGTGTGATCAAAACAACTATACTGTTCATGGCTGTTACTGCATCTGCAATGAATAAAGAGCCAAGCAGAAACAATGTGGTAACATGAGATTAGCCCAGAAAGCCCAGGATACAGAAAAGTTATGTTTATGAATGAATGCATAATTGCTTTCTTTTCCACATGGTTTGAATAAGGAAAACAATAGAGACCACAGGAGAACCAGGAAAAGCTAAACATAATAAAGTCACTTTAATCACTTTCAGATATGCACTTAGGAAGCTTCTACAATTATACACATCCAAGAGAAAACTAAAAAAAAAAAACCATAAATAAAAAAAACATCACACTTTTGCATGTATCAGCTTAATAAAAAAATATAAAACGAAACGGTAAGAAATTGTTACTTTTGTTTGTTTGAACAAACTGAACGATGAATACTACAATGCAGCATCAAAGGCAACAAGAAAAAATGCACGCTTCTAATTAGGCCTCCTAGTCACCACCAGAGTGACATTAGAATAAACTTTGGGAGAATAATGACAACCATTTTAATTTGGGGAAATAGGGGAGTGTGAAGAAAATCTGATTTTAAGGTCCTTTGTGGGCTCAAAAACAAATGGCATTAATCATTCGTAAGGAACACGCTTTCTCCTGTCATATTTATTACCAGCATTTTTCATTTTCCACTCACTTAGCTTCTATCGTTCAGAAAAAGCTGGAGTTGCTAACTTGGGCAAGTGTGAATACTAATGATTATGAATGAGGCCGCTGGGAACTGTGAAGTTTTACACAGGCCTCAGAAATGAGTGTAACACTTCCTTTTGGATCCAGCTTGCTTACTAATATGCAGAGTAAAAGAATACGAAATAGCTGTGGTTCCACACACAACTTTATGTAAGTACTTGGACAATGAATACTTGAAACATAAAAACTACAGACATGCTAAAAGCAAAGGAGATCATTTGCATCTATGTTTTATGACCTTATGTCTGACAGAAAATAACTGACCTTGTTCTTGCTGAGTCGATCTCAGATAAAATGCCACACATATTATACTTTTACTATTTTTTACCATGAGCTGAGTCAAAATGCAGAGACCCTGTGTGAAAAGGTTTTCTATATCAAAAGGTCCAATAGATTCAACAGCAGTGACTTTTCTCTGTATGGAATGAAGGCCCATTCCTTATAGCGTTGCTCTAGTTCATTAATGTCTATAAGCATTTATTTATGCAGTTCTCAAAAGCAATTCAATCTTCAATTGGACTGCAACATCTTGGCTATTTTCTTCTTTCCCCCAAACCAACCAGTGTGTTCTCGATTTGCTGTTGTGTTTGGGATCATTGGTCCGTTGATAGACCCGCTTTGGGCCAAGCTTTGTTTTTTCATTAGACAGATGGCCTCACATCTGACTCGAGATTAGTCACATTTGACTCTAGATTAGTAAGGTACACAGAGGACTTCATTCCCAACTCAGTGGCTGCAAGGTGCCCAGGTGCAGAAAAAGCCCAAATCAACACCTTCTCTACCACTGCGTTGACAGCTTACATAAAGCCGTTTGCTCAGATATGATGGCATTGTTTTGTTTTGGTTTTTCTTTTTGTCCAAACACACCATGTCATGGTGCAGTGCATTACGACCAAACAATCCACTTCGGTCTCATCTGTGTAATGGGCATGATTTTAGAAAGTATTTTGATTTCTTGAGGTGAAAATACACCAGTCTACAAATTTCTGTTCTGTTCTTGAGTCCGATAAAAACTGGCTCTCTCCAACATTACAACCTCAGTAAGAGCATATACTTGGTCTTTTTTAACCGTACTACCATGGACTTTAACATTCAACAAGATATATTTCAGACTGAGACCTGCACAGTCTAAGATAAAAAAAAAAAAAAAAAAAATCAATTTAATAGTTCTCAATAGCAAGAAGGATTTACCAAGTTGTTATATAGTGAAAAGGATTTTGGCTTGCTATTTGCTCAAGGAATAATCCCGTGTAACATAATATGTAGTGCTGTTTATGTTAGGCTGCATTTAACTTATTCTAAGACAAGAAAAATATAAATTGTGTCCTGTCACATTATATCCAAGAGTTGGAGAGGGTGCAGTTTGTTTTTACTATATTTTTTGTTTTTGACTATGTATACCTTTGTAAAAGAAAACCAACATAAGATATTGAAGAAGTGAAGTGCATGTTGCTAATTCGTTTGTATTTCATTCTTTTTAGTTGAAAAATGATCTAATCTGCATTGGATGTAAGAATAAAGACAAACTACGGCCAATATTCACCACCTACTATCATTAGGTACATTTGTTTGATTACTATTGAACAGACATAGGGAATCAGTTCATCTAAGGGAAGCAACTCAATGCATTTAAACATGGAGTCATGAATGAGGTGACTTGCTATAGTTTAAACTGAACATCAGAATAAGAAAGAAAGGCGATTTAAAGTGCTCATGACAGGATTTTGACTTCATGTAATTTAACAACATGGTACTATAACATGAGGAAATGTGTAGTTCTATGAGAATAAATGTCCAACAGGCTTGTTTTCACCAAGCGGCAACCTCCGGCGGTAAAAAGTGAAACCTATGCCGAAGTGCATAAAACTGCAGTTCCCCCTTCATCCACTAGGGTCTGGCTGCAAAACAGAGCAAATCCCCATAGACTCCCATGTTAAAAAGGCCAACTTCACAGCAGAAATAAACGTGTTTACAGCCTGGTTCAAAAATCCCTTTTCGGTTTGTAGGTCAGGTTTACCTTCATGACAACTGTGGGAGGGTGAATTTTTTTCTAACTCACCCCCAAGTAATTTAATCTCGAACTTCGGCATATCTAGGGGCGTGTCCGTTTGATCGCCAGGTACCAATCTCTAGCTTCAAGTCAGAAGAACGTAGAACAACCGTGGTTTTCAGCCGGTTAACAACGTGACTTAGCTTGACTTTAGCCCGCTTACCTCCGTTAGCTGGTTATCTCCCGTTATCTCGGGGTTAGCTTGGTTAGCTTTTAGCTACAGAAAACTCGGAGTTCGCTCGATGTCAATCATCCACCATGACCTTCACGGCCTCCCTCTCAGCTCCACCTCTTTGCCCATATTTGTATTTTCCGGGTGAGACGCATGACGCTGCCAACATGACGACGATAGGAACCGCCCACTGAGCTTCATTTCAGCTCTTCAGAAACATATGGGTGACATCACGGAGACTCCGTCCATCTCTTTAAATACAGTCCATGGTTTTCACATAAATATCTGATGTTGAGGAGAGCACAGCTCAAATGTCTGGAAAACCTCCCTGCTTTGCAGCGGTGTGAGCCGAAATCATGGTCTTTAAAAGCACTGATGATTGTCCCAACATATCTAGTCTGGTTTGTGTGGTGAAATCATCAACAAGTACATTTTCTTGACACACAAACCATCAAAGCTGGTTTGAATACTGAAGCCTGTCTGAGTTGTTAATGGCCATATCCATGCCTTTATGGCCACAATGTATCCATCTTCTGATCACTAATTTCAGCAGAATAATATATAATATTATAATATATGAGGAATAACCCCCCCCTTTCCTTGTTGAATCTTAGCCTCGAATACTGAAGGCATTTCTGAAGGAATAAAGAGGGTCCTAGTAAATCATCCAGATAGAAGGGAAACTTATTTAATATGTCTTTAGATTAAATGTTTGTTGTTCATCCCTTTATATAGATATTCATCATTCAGATAGCATTCTACTTGTTTAGCTTTTTAAGTATGGATGCATCATTGTAAGTACTTTTATTCACACTTGAGACCGTTCATCTTCTTGATGAATGCATAAGGCCAGACCGCTCAGCTCAGTGGGGATTTGAGTGAGAAGAGGATTATCAAAGTCAACTGGCCTCTATAGTGATAGGAAATGAAGATACCCCATAATAGCATTGATGGGTTCATTCATCTTTTGTCTCTATAGTGAGGGAACAGCTGCCTGGGATGGAACAAACCAAATCGCTCTGTGAAACAATTCGGAGCCTTTGATTAATAAGACACAAAGAGTGATCCGTACGTCACAAGTAGCTCCTCTCCACCTTTTATTTCCTGCTCCTCAGCTTGCATGCTTATCTCTGTGATGAGGTACCTCATTTTCCACACAGGGGAAGCAAAAAGATGACTCAAAAGGCTAAACTTAAAAAAATTACAAAAAGGTTCACAATGCAGAACACAAGTGTAGGACTTTGTTCTAATTTTCCAGCTACAGTGCAGGATTTAGGCTAAAAGGGGTGGTATGATACAGTATGAAATCAATTTTCTTCATGTACCTGTAAGATGTCTCAACTCAAATATTTCCAATTTCTTTAGATTTTTCTTTGTTTGAAAAGAAATATTTCCAGAAAGATATTTGAAACGTAAGACTACTGAAAACAATATGTTGATGGTGACAGACAGTCCATTGTATAATGGAAAACACTTTTGAAATGAGGCCTCACCAATAAGTCATAGGTCATTTACAACCAACTGTACCTTAAACCTAACAAGCTGGACCTTGTTTTTATGAAGTTAAAAGATAATTTAAGCTTTGGATCTGCTGTAATGATGTCTAATGTTCAGGTTAGATAAACCAAATTTAAGAACCATTTATGCTTCACGCAAAATACAGATATGCAAATGGACGGACAGTTTGGTCGGTCTCCTGCATTGGATTACATCAGTAATTTGATCAGTTTTCAAGGGGTTTAGCTATCCATCCATTGATGCAGACAACAGAGCAATATCACAAGAAATTGCAGGGTCAGAGTTAAAACAAACCAGATAAGTAGCAGAACAGAAATAAGATGACTCAGAAATCACCAAAAAAAATGCAAATGAAAAAGAAGTAGAAGTTAATAACAGAAAAAAAACATTTCTTCAACTTCTTCTGGTATTTTTGAAAGGTTTTAAGATACTTTATAGCAGTGCATTACCGCTATGAACAAAGACAGTCAAAACACAAAAGTGAACCTGAACTACACAGCCCATTACTGGATAAACTGGTTTAATAATTATGGCATTTACATACTTAAGGGAGCTTAAGTTGGCCTTCAAGCTACAGTGTGTAACTAGTTTCTCTTTTTATGAGCAAAATCAACAATCACTTTCATAAATACATATTTTACCAAAGTCTAATTACAATCACATCCAAATGAAAGCACTCTCATAGCTAAGAATGAGTTATTTATAAATACATAGGTGGTGGTGCACTCAACCATAGGCTGCCATGTTGCATCACCATCTTTAAATACAGTGGCTAAAAGGAGACAAATTTGTTTTCCTCCATCTTGTGGAGGGAAAGAAAAGGAAGACAAATATTAACTGGGAGAAAATGAGTCTTCGTCGGTGTCACTTTTATCAAATAAGAGGCAATATGAGGGGGGAAGGACTTAAAAACTGACATGAAGGTTGCAGCTTTTTGCTGGACAGGCATGCCATTTCAATCTAACAAAGCTCGCCAGTGTCACAGAAATGACCTATTGGTCTGGTAAACTAGGAAATATGCAAAATACATGAAAACAATCACAGATTAATGGAGGAAAGCTCTATATCAAAACTTTTTTTTTTTTTAAATACTGCAGCTGCCTCAACCAGCACAGCCTGTTTCAGCCTGTTTCAAGAGTATGTTTCAGCTGTACTAACTAAAAATCTGACATATCAAACATTTTTCATGTCTTAGTGGTTTATATTAGCATCTTGGAGCATAATCATTTGGAAAAGTTTAGAAATCCCAAAACCAATGTATGCGTTTGAATTTTATGTTTACAAAACATTCTGTGCTACAACATTCAGACATTTTTCGCTATTATAGATATGAAACCTGAGATGACTGAAACATTGAGTTTCAAATAATATGCTGGGAATACTCAACCAAACAGAAATGTTGAGGGATGCAAGCTTTGCCCCAAAAGTTCATGGCAATCAAAACAGTACCATGTCTTTGCCAAAGCTCTTATTGGGGTCAATCAAAGTGAAATTGTGACATGCTGTCTCAGAGAAATACAGAAAAACTAATTCATGCATTTCTTTAGTCAAGATTAAACTACTAGAGTTCCTGGAAAAAAGGGGGTGTCTGAGCTGTCCAAGAAATTCCCAAAAAAGCCTACATAATGCTGTAAAAAATCCCAAATGCTACAGCAACAGTTATGATGATAATCTGATGATACATTTCTCCAATTTTACTTCCTCACCACCCCCATGTTAAATCCAGAATAGAATTTAGATTCTTCTCTCTACAAAAAAGCTCTTAATGACCAACTTTATTAGTTGGTCATTATACTTGGTCTACTATATTGGTCTACTATATCTTTAAGATCTAATGTCTTCCTGCTCTGAAAGCAGGTTTATTTGTTGATTATATGAAGTAGAATTGAAGGCAGAGTCTCCAGCTATCAGGCCAGTGCTGTAAAACCACTTCCCAGTTTGTATAGGGGGAGCAGGTAGTGGGGCACACTCTCTATTTTAAAGATAAGGCTTAAAACTTAACTTTTTGCAAAAGTTTACTCTCAGGGCTGACTTTGGTTAACCTTAGGGCTGAGATATACATGCTGTGTGTCCAAACATATCCGGCAACATTCTGCACTACCTGTGTATAAGCTACTTGCTGCAGCATAACAGTGAAAACATTCAATACTGAAGATCACCACTAGGTGCAGTACAAAGTACTTGGGACTCTGAAATAATGACAAAGTCAAACTGCTGGTCCCATGGTATTTCTGAGACATCTATTGGTCTTCACACCAACCCCCAAAACACATCCAATCTGTTGCCAGCTGTTAAGGCATGATTGTTACTGTGCAATGGGAAGAAAAACTCAGAGATACCTGTAGTCGTGGACAGTGTATGACAAGTGTGCTTCAAAACTAACCAAAACTATCATTAGATTTCTGAGCTTTCACCCACATGCTTTTTTTTGCATATTATATTTGCAGATATAAACAGATTGTGATTGTAAGATGGTTATTAAAACAATTGTGAATGTACTAACCAGCATGCAGAGCTCTCAGACATGATTTGTGTTCCAATAAAATGGAGTAATAAAGGCTATCTGACAAATTACATGCAGGATGTTTATTTAAAAAAAATCCATTATATTTCTAACAGTTTAGAAAATAAATACTGGCTTTACCTGTTGTCTGCCAACATATCATTTTAGAATTTTGAGGAGAAGAACATCATGAAAATGGTAACATCACATAAACGATTACTAAAAATTAAAAACCTTGATAGTGATTAATTCAAATTAATGGCCATGTTTTAGTCACAAAAATTACAGTCATCTAGTGTAAATCAGCAGATTCCTGTTTATTAGCTGTTATTGTTATAAGGATCAAATTGTGCAATTTCATTGGATATATTTGCCAATCTCTGAGTGATGAGTACTAACTGGGCTATTCAAGTGAGAAAAACAAATAACAGAATGCTGCTAAGTATAATGAATACATCATATATTCATTTACTATGCAATTGAAAATCAAAATAAAAATCTTGTTTTTCATTATTATTTTAGAAATCTGAAACAAAAATCTACAATCTTGTGTTTGTACGAGTGAGCTGTTAAGATTTGGAAAAGAAAAGAAAAAAAAGAAACTGAAAACAACCAGCAGTTCCAAATTTATTTCAATATTTCATTTGTCGAATTTCTGTGGCCCAGAAGATGTTGTTTCAAGTGTTAATATTGTATGGACTCTGTGTAGTACGACAAAGGCTCTCAAACTTTATGAGCATTAACCTACAAGATCAACAGGATTTTTGGATTCTTCCATCCCACTCTGGTAACAATCTTTTTAGATGAAACAGCTTTTTGTGTCACTTTCTTGGTGGTACCCACACCAGGACATGGCCCTTTACTGGTATGGAGTTGGAACCGGGGATGTCGGGTGCAACTATGTGTGGGAAATTGTGAGATCTATCAAATGCAGTCATCCTTTATATATCAGGCTTGAAAATTATAAGAAACATAATAAATTAATAAGATAAATTGGCTTTTGGTGGATTCAGTACACCACAATGGCAAGGCAACTACATGACCACAATCAGCTCCTCTTGTCCTCTTGTCAAAGCCAAACTCAAATATTTCTAATATGGCGTGAGTAGTAAGTTGATGTTTGTATTAATGCATGATTAAAATCTAATCTGTTACTCATGTGTTACTACACATTTTTAAAAATGATCTGGCAACCCCTTAAAATGATCTTGGGATGCCCACTATGACAAAGTCTGTAGAAGGTAACATGGCTCTCCCCAGCTCCTCTCAAAACTCATGCTGATTTAGGGGTGGATGCTGACCTTTCTGCAAGATGTGCAGTAGGATGTACCCTGGTGACATTTCTGAGCAGCTGCTGCTCTTAAATCTAAGCACCATTTAAGTATTGACTTAAGCACAGAGGCCAACCAGGGGAGATCTTGGGACCCCAATAACAAGGCCAGAAAAGAATTTGGAGCACTTTCATGGATCACAGACACATTAAATATCAAATTATCTCCGTGTGTCTTTTCCCCCCTTAACTTTATATCGAAAGTGCCGAAAAAAAAACAAAAAAACAACCTGATTTTAGTTTTGTTGTCAGATTTCTAAAAGACTAATGAAAACAATGTGATTGTATTATTATTTTTCTCCATTTTTAATTTCATCAGTGAATGAATAACTGATCCACAGATCTCATGGTTTAAACAGTTTAATGTTCACCAAATTACAGACTCATTAGTATAAAATGTAACATCCATCCATCTATCCATCCATCTTCTGCAGCTTATCCGAGGTCTGGTTGGGGGGGTGGCAGCAGCCTAAGCAGGGAAGCCCAGACTTCCCTCTCCCCAGCCACATTTGCCAACTCTGCGGTGGGGTCCCGAGGCGTTCCCATGCCAGCAGAGAGATATAATCCTGATCAGATGCCCGCGCCACCTCAACTGGCTCCTCTTGATACAGAGGAGCAGCGGCTCTACTTAGAGCCCCTCCCAGATGAACGAGCTTCTTATCCTATCTCTAAGGGGGAGCCAGGCCACCCTGCAGAGGAAACTCATTTCAGCCGCCTGTATACGAGATCTCATTCTTTCAATCATGACCCACAGCTCATGACCATAGGTGAGGGTAGGAACGTAGATTGACTGGTAAATCGAAAGCTTCGCCTTCTGTCTCAGCTTCTTTACCACGACAGACCGGCACAGAGTCTGCATTACTGCAGACGCTGCTCCGATCCGTCTGTCGATCTCGCGCTCCATCCTTTCCTCACTCATGAACAAGACCCAAGATATTTAAACTCCTCCACCTGAAGCAGGACCTCACTCCCGACCCAAAGAGTGCAATCCACCCTATTCCGGGTGAGGACCATGGTCTCAGATTTGGAGGTGCTGATTCTCATCCCAGCCGCTTCACACTTGGCTGCGAATTGGTCGAGCGAGAGCTAGAGATCACGGCCAGATGAAGCCAGCAGGACCACGTCATCTGCAAAAAGCAGAGACCAAATCCTGAGGCCACCAAGCCGGATCCTCTCAACACGCTGCGCCTGGAAATTCTGTCCATATAAGTTATGAACAGAATTGGTGATAAAGGTCAGCCTTAGCAGAATCCAACCCTCACTGGAAACAAATCCGACTTAATGCCGGCAATACAGACCAAGCTCTGACACCTGTACAACAGGTGACACCTTATGTGACATATTTGTCATAATTAATCGGCATGCCAAAAATAATTGAGTTATTCTATAACTGTAAAAAAAAAAAAACAAAAAAAAAAAACCCTCCAACATAACACAGTAAAAATACTATCACAAATGCTCCATGCCATAAACAATCATTTAGTAGAATATGTTTGTTAATGAGCCCTTTAAATGTTGGAAATGACCAAGCTCCCAATACAGAAAAATATGCCGGCGAGCGGGTAGCCCCACTGTGCTGCAGCATGTGAGGGCATCATGTAAAATGAATTAATTCTGAATTTTTAAAGAAGGATAGATATAAACTCTGAAGCAGTCATCTGTGCCCTCTGATTGCACTTCTTGAAGATGTCATTTTTCTTTATCATAAATGTAGATTTAATCTAGATGAAATCACTGACATTAACTCCATTCGGCTGTGGCTAATTAACATGGAAAAAGAAAACAATGATATATTATACTGTATGTGTGTCATTTCTAGTATTTTACTATTCATCATACCTGATTTATCTAGCAAGCTACTTTTTCCCTCAGAAGCTAAATATACTAGAAATTTTTATATCACATTTTATGTACACTAAATAAAAGGAAAAAGAGCCAGAAAACAGAAAAGGGCAACTTATACATTTCTACTATTCTCTTCTATTTAATGATCAAAGAGAAATGACCACTTATACATAGTTTAGGTCTTCAAGTCTGATGCTTATGCTTAAATTCCAAACTTGCACAATTTTCTATCATCCTGCAAAAATAAACAAATCAAATTGCAGAACTACAATTTTGTTCCTTTCTAGGATATTTGACAAGGCCTCCGACACTGCAGCAACTTTAGAATTCTTAATGCTTTGTTTATATGGCACAAAGTCAGGACACTTTCCTCAAGAACTAAACTACAGATCATCTTTACTACTTAAATAAATACTGCAATAAAAAGCAGGGTACATCCTGGAGAGGTCATCAGTCCTTCGCAGTTAAGTAAAAAAATAAATTAATTAATTAAATTAATTTAAAATCATTTTAAGCAAGTTTTACCACAAGCCACCATATTGTACTTAATGGCTTATCCAAACAGAACAGGGAGATGTTTTATATATGTTTCTAAACTCCATAGCCTCAATGTGAATGCATTTGAAAATGGCTGATTAGCTTAAAAGTCATCAAAACGATAAACTAAACGATAAACATTTTAAAACGATAAACATTTTAAATCCAAACTTGAATACACCAACACTGCACCACAGTGCAATAAAACCATACAGGGACTGCATAAAATGACTGACGAAAATACATGCAATTAACTAACTGATTAACCAAGCAACATGGCATTCATTCATGTAAATGTAAATAAAACCCTGGCTCTGAGCCACAAAACAATAGTTACCAAACAGCTGTGGTTGCGGTTAAGACCACACTGGCTGAACTGTTTCACTTACAGCAGTTTTAGGTGAAACTTTTCACCATCATTTACAAGCAGGCTGAGAGCCGGAGAATGCTGTTCAACAAAGCAGACATGCCCTGCCTTTGCATTCATGTCCAATAAGGAGGTTGGGGAAATCAATTTCTCCCACTTACCCACTGACATGGTACGCTTCCACTCAGGGTATTACTTATTAGAGCCAAAGAAGACTAAATTTTGACAAAGAAAAAAAAAAAAGACTCAACAGGCTGTAACTTGATTTTTAGATATATATTATTATTAATATTATAATGTATGACAGTTTTATCTTTGAGGGAGGGAAAAGCATTCTTTTGGGCAAGCTGTTACTTTAATATTAGTTAAGACAAAGATAACTGTTAAGGACAATAACGAGCGCTAATTAACAATACATGTAGTAATAAAAAGCAACAAAACTGTCATTTTTAAAATCCTAATGATTATCTCCCATCTAGTTCCTGTAGAAGTGCTGGTTTTATTTGCTCAAGAAATCCTTGTAAGTTTTAAAGGACATCAAATCTCTTAAAGCCTGAATATACTGTTCTAAATACTTCTGAAAAATTGAATGACAGGTTTCTAGTTTCAGCCTGTGAACTTTGTGTTACAGGCAAATCCTGGAAAAGAGCAGATGTTAAATCATCCAACCTTTTGTAAACACAGCTTAAAAAAAGCAGTCTTGCATGAGAAAGGTAGATGGGGCTCAGCTCTCCTTGTCACAAGTAGTTAAGTCAGGGGCGAAATGGAGGAGGCAGGTTCAAGCCCATGTAGGGAATGTAGGAAAGAAGACTGGGATGCCACAACAGGAACATTGTTCTCTCTGTGCCTTAGATGTTTTGGTTAGATGTTTTTATCACTAATGAGGGGATGATGGTTTAAAAAAAAAAAAAAAAGAAGAGTGCAATGTAAAGTAGGAAACAAACATTCATTACAAACAGTCGTTGGTTATCTAAGATTTTCTGAGGCGGATCTCTTTAATAAACATGCCTCATGTTGCTAAAAGTCTTTGTAGTGAGGATGCAAATATCTGCTATAATTTTAGGGGACTAAACAGTAATTGGAGGAGGGTGCGGTTCAGTAATGTTAAACTGGATTGTGACAAGCTGTGAATAAAGCCATGTTTCCAACGAGGAGCCCAGCTCAGGACGGGATGGTTTTGTACGGTTTGTTTCAATAAACCCTGATCTCTGCTGCAGTGCCAATACCCACCGTACCCTTACTTGGTGGGTATAAGCTGGATAGTGATATCAGCTACAGAACACCTCTTTCCATATTTATTTACAAGAAAGGTGATCACGATGAAGAAAAAAAAACCCAGAAGAATAGCAGACTTTCAACACTTTGTGTTCTTTCTTCATGGTATGTGGCTTTAAACAACAACAATGCATGTTATTTTTAAACACAGCAGTGTTCCTGCTTTGTTCTTCTTGCTGAGTCACACAGGAAGAGATGATTCTTACAATCAATGGATTGCTCCACCCTTTAGAATTGGTCAAACTGGGCCGCTTATAGAAGGGTCCAAAAAAAAAGAAAGGTGGGTTGCGTTGGATATTCTAGCATCTTCCCAGATTTTGCCTGTGGAAGTGGGTCCTAAACGAGCACCATAAGGGCCCAGACCCTGTTGGTGGAAATGGGGCTCAACTGATCAAAAAGACTCAAATTCATTCTGTACTAAATTAAGTACATTTTCACTTTCATTTAGCCTTTTCACTTTGTCCCCTCGATATTAATGTAACATTAGAAGAAAATATGGTTATGCATGCCCCTTTCCGAAAAGACTTTCCATGCAGTGACAGCACAGTATGCTGCAACCTCACTTTAACAGTTTGCCTCCGCCTGTGCCAACACGAGGACTGGAAGTGCATTGCTCCGTATCTCTTCATACTTCAAAAGATACACAGGGATGAGAAAAAAAAGAGACAAAGAGCATTTAAAAGTTGTTCTTGATTCAAGTCTATTTCACCTTGTGATACAAAATCACTCCAAAATTTGGTTTGTTTGTTTTTTCCACTCATAACAATATATTTTTCCCCAGAATGACTTTTATTAAGGAGACAACTATGCCACTTTTCGTCTTTGACTGAATGGCTTAGCTCATTTCTCAGTTCAATGCATCTCTTTTAGTAGCTAATTAGATACACGATCAAATTAGGGATAATCCTGAACTTGAAAACATATTAAAATATTTAGAGAAATAAACTCAAATTAACCAATTTACGTATCCAAAGCTACAGAACAAACAAATAGAAACATCCTCTCCTCATCAGCAATACAGCCTTTATCAAAACAATTTAAATAAACTGTTAAAAGCACTCAATGACTTTACGAATGCAACACTAAATTATATAATAAAAAAAAAAAAAGAAGAAAAAAAGTGAAGTATAAAAATTTGCAACATCTTTTGCAGTTGGACATACATGTGAAATGACTGATGTTGGTTCACACAATCAGCAGAAGCTCTCAGTGCACAGAGGTGAAAGAGGAAAGTAAGCATTTGTGCTTGCAGGGTCGTTCTGGCAACACTCATCAGCAGAAATCATCAACATTTTGTCAAACATGTTGCTGCATGTGCTACTGACAGGTTTCTTTAAAAGAAAAAAAAAACCAATATATTGACTACTGTGAGGTTTTACAAGGTGTCTTGTTGCTGACAAAGAGGACATTGGTGGTGAGACTGAGCTGTGCGAGAAGAGATGCTTTTATAATGAAAAGGGAAAACCTATTTCAGTAAAAACAATGTATTGTTTGTAAACTTGTTTGAGAAAATACCAACATAAATTGTTAGTTGTTATACCTGCCAGCTCTATGTCATGGTAACACCTAGAAACAGAACCAGTCCAAGTCTGGACAAACATTTGCAAATAGTCCAACAGTGTGTCCAAACATTTTGATTAGTAGTATCGCTTTACCCTATAAATGTGGATTCAAACAAAACATACGGAATTGCACACGTCATAACTTGACCAATAAATAAGTATTTTCCACTCTCTCAAAAATCTCCATCTCAAAGAACTTACATACATTTCCTGTGAAAAGTTTAGTAACATTATTCCATTAAATCCCATGAGAATGTGCATCCAAACTTTCGACTGTCCAAATTTTCAATTTCATACTTTCTAGTTATATTGACAAAGTCTTTAAACAGATGTTTATTTATATGTTGACAGGCTGTCTTGTGGAACATGGTCATTTGTTTTCCTCACTGTTAATGGTATTGATATTAGCCTCTACATTGCAACAACAAATGGAACAAAACTTCTGAACAGGATTTTATCTAATGCTTGTGTAAGTTTCAGGGAAATTAAACATGCTCATTGTTTCATGTCAAATAATCCAGCCTGCATGCTTTTGCCTAGGTAAATCACTACGAAAATGAGAATATAGTATAAACCTGAAAAAAACTAATTCGATAAGTTGCAATGGCTTCAAATTTACCAGTTTAGTGTTAGAAGAATACTTGCGATGAAAATAAAACCTGAGCGATCTTCTACTCTGCTGTGGCCATACTTTTCTGCCAAATCACCCCTCTTTCCAACAAATTAAGCTGAACCTTGAAGAAAACTATAAATAATTCATTGACAGACACAGTGAATACCAATTCCTACACACTGCCCAGCACCATCATCATGGCTGATTAAGCTACCTGAGGTCATGTACTTCATTGCTAGCAATGTGTCTGCAATCCTAACCAGTCCAGTGAGCGTGGCGACTGAGGTTAGCTGGGAGACTGGTTGACTGACAAGTTATCATTACAGACTGACACAGTGTACCACACTGTTTGCCCTTCTATTAATTTTTTGACAATTTGAAAGGTTTAATTACATTCAGCTAAACTGGATTCAAAATCCAATTAAGCGGAAAATTTAACATCAATATCAATAAAAGTATTCTCATTTAGTGCTAATACAATTTTTTAACATTTACATGAAATGATAAAATACCACATCTGTCCCTTTTCTCTGTTGCAGCAGAGAAACATACCTGATGGCTAAAATTCACCTTCAGATATGTTTCCCCACTGAGTATAGAAAAAAAGAAAGCTTCACACTACTTTGAAATAATTCCTGCTGACCTGTAAGCTTTTAACAAATAAATTCTGATATATTCATTCTTCTTTGTCATATACATTTTAATTTTAATCACATTGTTTGAGTTAAGATTCATACAAAATATTTAACTGCTGCTATGTGGAAAGCATATTGCTGTTAAAAAGCAGCTTGTTTGTTTTTACTAAGAAATTTTAAACTAAAAGTTTTGGCACTTTTGTTTATTAAAAGTGAAAGATATGTCCATTTCATCATTGAATTTTGTGCATAACAATGCGATTTATCGGGATTATAAACTCTGAACGTTGTCCAGTGCCAATTTTAAAAAAAAACTTCAGAAAGCTTAAAGTACAAAACACTTCAAGGTGTTCTTTTCAGTTTTAAGAAAATTTTATGAGATTCAATTTAAAGGTCAATAATTTGGTTTCATAATTCATTTGTGTTTTCCATCTTAATTGTCTTTGGTGCTAGTCTTTTTTTAAGCCCACCATTACACAAAAATGTATTTTAGACCTGTGTAATCACTTTTGCTAGCCGAGATATGAAACTGAGGTCAGGATCCTTCACTACACACTCCTTGAAAAAATCATAAGACTGACCTTGTTTATGAAAATTTCATATGAATTTTAAAGCCTAGAACAAATAAAAGTACATTTGTTTCCAAAACAAGGGTAATTTTACAATTTTTTAAAACTGTATATACATATATGAATTATACCGTTCACTTCTAAACCAAGATTATAATATAAAACAGTAAGAGTTTGGGAAAACACTCTGTGATGCTTTGCTATAGTTTAATAACAAGCCAATTATTTCAATTGATGTAAGTGGTACTTCCCCTGCAAGACACTGTTATGCAGGAGTGTTTGTACAGTTTTTTTAAGTCATTTAACCTAAGTTAATTGAATAATTTTACCCTTGTCAGCATTTAAAACCAGAAATAATTCTGACTGATTGGGGCTGCAGGATGTTTACTGGCTGCAGACTGACTGGTATGTCAATGAATAAATCTACACTTTTTTATCATGCTTCGAAGAACTTGAAGAAAGAGTCCTGTCCTTTTAACATCACTGATGCTTGCAAAGGCTAAAATGGTGTCAAAATTTAATATACATTTTAATAATCAGTATAAACTAGCCACTGAGTATACAGTATGCCACTGAGAAGGGCAAACAGGATGCCATGATACTGTCATGATAAACTCATTGTGAGAGTAGCTCCATTGCCCTGCCACTTGTTTCATCTACAGCTTAGCATGCTGACGGTTTGAAGACTGCTCATCTCTGTCTAGCCTCTTTGACTGATAGATTTCCAACCTGTGTATTAGCCAAAGCTATTAAGTGGCACAGTGAAGCAAAATGACTTCACTGTTCACACAGTGTAATGTTGAGCTCAGCAATTCTTGCCTGATTCTTTTGTCTAGGGCCACTGTGACAAAGTTAATTTCTTGCCAGACAAGCACAAACATTTATGCCGACACGGGCAATAAATCGCAGCAACCAAACAATATATTCATCCGCCTGCCTTGATTCTCTTTTCTTGCTTTGAGCAAAGACCTTGATCACATGAGATAACCCATGTCAAATGAGTCCCTAGAGGAATCTGAGTGAATAGCTTTTTCTCTGCATTACAAAGCCAAACACTGATATCATCAAAGCTACTGTGTTAATGTGTACAATAACTACCAATTATCAATAATGCTTTGTATATCTTAAAGCAAGAACTTAACATGTTTACTATTGCGGAATGTTTAAAAAACCTTGTAAAACCTCACACTGTGCAACACTGTTACTTGAAATATATTAAACAAAAAAACAATGTGACGTTGCAAGAGTTTCGCTTCACAATAAATTAAGGAACTGTTTGTTTTAAACACGCAACGTCACCGATTTAGCAAGAACACAAAAAGATTAAACGAGAGAAAGGGAATAAACAACAGTCATCGTGAGATCATCCTTTGCCAGCTGGAGAGAAGTAACAGGTCAAGTAGGATGCAAGATGGATGGCAAATTAGCCATCGATACGGTGCACATGATGGGGAAAATGGCAAAAGATCTGTGGTGTGTCTTTGAATGAAATGATATTTATGGAATATTCTTTTCATACTTACATTTTACACAGGATCCCAACTCTTTTTTAAAACCGGGAATGTATTTAGTTTAATGTAATAAATAACTTGAACTTAACTTTAACACTTGAAACTAAACCTGAAAACAAAAGAACAGACTACAAACTCAAGCGGCTCAAAAGTAAAGCATTTAACTAGAGCAAAATGTCAAGAGTTATTAGTCAAATTTCTTTTTTTTTTCTCCCCTCTGTTGTATTGAGTGTGTTCTAGCTGCAGCGCTTCTTTGTCTGGGGGCTTAATCTGACTGAGAAACACCGAGTTATGTGCTGCTGTTTCTATTGTCATGGCACTGGAGGCAAGGCCTGCCATCCCAGATAAACCTCCCTCTGTTCTCCCAGTAGCCAAGCAGGCTTCATGTTTGCTGCAGGTGTCAAAGAAAATGTTCCCATAACCATTAGACTTTTGCTCTGCTGGTGACATGTTGGCATCTCTGATGGGAAATGATTAAACAAGAGGTGAAAGTGATGATGGGAAGATGGAACAAATAAGGTGATTTAGACTGAGAGTGTAACTTAAATGGTTTTATGGAAAATAGTTGCTTATAGTTAAAATTGTCCTGCATGTAGGATTTCACAACAAGGTACTTTAAAATGCAGATAATAGTAAGTGTTGAAGAATAAATTGCTCAAATAGGTAAAGGTTGTTTGTTGTGACCAAAAAATGCTGATCAAGAAAAAAATTATCATAAACACACAAGCATGAAAATTTGATGTAGATTAAAACTAGACAATAATGATGGTTATTGCTGTTCCAAGGATGTCCCCAGGGGGTAAACCTCCTGCTCTGTTGGTGAAACTACAGGATACCACAAAATATAACTATATGTTCTCCATATACTTCCTTTGACATTATTACAACAGCATATTTAAAGTAGTCAGAAGTAGACATGAAAAGGCAGGACCACACAGTAATGAAGTGGGATGAGGGACCTGTCCTGTTTTCCCATATTTGAAGTGACATCCTCCAGTGGTAAACCATCAGCAGGATGCAATAACGACCAGAAATTCAGATGAGCAGTAATGACGGGTTGATGCTGCCTCAATGTACATCAGCTGATGTATACTATCCTTTGATTGACAGAATGGACTCTGCTCCAACAAGAAATCAGCTGATTTATACACGTCATACACCATTCAGTGTCACATCGGATGAAGGCGGGATACTACCGCAAAACATGGTAGGTGGGCTTGTGGGATGATTAAGTGTCTGAATTAACCATAAAATTATAGACACTATGAACTACATTGGTTTAATAAGAGAGATGGATAAAAGGATTCACCCAATGTGCTTATTACCTACTGTACATGCCTGTGGGGACAGGCTATAATCTGAGGTTGAAACAGTTTGTCAGGACTTGGTTCAGCCAGGGCTGCTCAATTATGGTAAAAAATATGATCCCGATTATTTCAACTGAAATTAAGATCTTGATTACTGAACACAATTATCCATTATCTTTAACAACATGAATTTACTTAACATTAAACAGTGGCTTTTAAACAATGTCTTTAGGATTCCATAAATTTTAGAAAACAAAAAAATAACATGGAGCTTTGTCTTGACAAAGTGTATACCGATGTAAACTGAATAGATAAATGCAGCAAGGATTAAACAACATTGTGCGTCATGGTGTTCTTGACTCCGTGTCGTGCATTATAACCGTGCAATGTACGGTTCCGAGTTGTTTAATCCGCTTATACCATGGTCCCACACAGTAAACATTTCATAACAAATTTGTATTTCTTTTTTACAACACTTGCTAAATATGCAAAAGTATAGGAACTATTTTATGTTGGCCTTGATGTACTTTTAATGCTTAACAACCGCTGTCAAGCTACAGCTCATTTCTCTCATTCACCTGTTAAAAAACAGTTGATCTGAACCAGCTGATTAATGTGTTGCTACGGTGATGCCTCGTAACAGAGGGATATTGCGGTGATTTAACTCGCAGAACTATGTGTGCGTTTATGAAAAAAATAATGCATGCCAGTTGTCATTAGAATTCTCACTAACCATGGGATAAACTATGTTGTAGTGAACTTCCACAACCTACTGCAATTATTTTCCATTGTACCTGCAGCGGGAGCCAACTGTGAGAGCTTTAGGACAGGTAGAGGCTCCCACTGCTCGTTCATTACAGCAACTGTAGAGCAATATGTGCCTACAAGTCAGTCACCAAAACACCAGAAAAGTCTATTAACTTCAGTAAAAGTCGCAAGATTTGTCACTCGTCGCTTTTAACAAAAAAGTCACCAAGGGGGTTTTGAAAGTCACCAGATTTAGCGAGAAATTCCCCAAATTGGCAACAGAGGCTGAATAAAACCAAAGCGGCTGTGGGAGGAGTTTAACAGCACAGCGCTGCAATGCCAGTGAGGCTCGATTGGCAACTGAAGACAGCAGGAGAGGAAATTGCAAAGAAAGAAAAAAAACTTAATTTTTATGATCATTGAAAACCCAGATCGTAACTGATATTAAAATCTGATTAATCGCCCAGCCCTAGGTTCAGCAACATTATATGTCTAAATAAGGTCAATTGACTACCTGAATATACTGAAAGATGTTTCATCTATCCTGATGGCAAGGCCAGATTCCAAGATAGCTATCCCAGGATTCATGGGGTTCAGTGGGTCAGGGAGAAGGAGACATAACTTTTACGTGGATGGATTGCCCACCCACCACACAGTCCAGACCTGAACCCCAGTGACAAACTTTGGGATTTGTTGGACATCTGATTAATATATTTGGTTTGAAAAAAATCCAAGATTTTATTTTTATGCCATGTTGCTCAGCCCTAATTTAATGGTTGCACAGACCACTACCAGACCCCTGGTAAAGTCTCCAGATCCTCATCAGTTGAGAAAATGCACTAACTTGCCAAAAATTGTCCCCAAATCATTTACTGTTTCTGATTATTTGTATCCCGTTTGGACTGGCTTTCCTACCAACGGCAAAGGGACGGGCCTTAGAGTCTAAGGGTCATTGCCATCATAAGGGTGAACAAGGCCTTTTTAAACCCGTTACAGGTATGAGGAGACCCGCCTGTCTCCTAAATGCTCTTCATCCTACTGTCTTCCCCTGTTTTTTTTTTTTTTTTCTTGTTAAATATCACTTGGTCACACTCATATCAACCAAAAGCTTCATCAGTCATTCTCAACATGTGAGGAGAGCAGAGTATTTTCAGGAATGAGCAGCAGGCATCTCCAGCAGAAAGTGCCCTGCTGTGATGTGCTTGTGTGAACAAGATCCACATTTGTCTGGACTTACACATGAAAAGCTCCATTCATCATGTGTGAAAACTATAAATACTTTACACAGCTGAACTTGCTCTGTTTCCCCTGTCTTTACACTACTTGTGTCAAAAGTTAAATTATATGTCATTCATCATTAATCAAAACTTTAAAAGCCAGGTAGTCGTTTAAAGAGATCTTAGCATTTAACATTATAAGAAAGATCATGCTTTTCATAAGCACATGAAAATTGACAAGAATAATTTGTCATCAGTCTACTTATTTATTTCTTTATTTCAATCATTGACTGCTCTTTTAAACAGAAACACAAACACATCTAGGGAAGGGATGACAATGTCAAAATAGACAAGCAACCACCGTGTCACATCATGGGGCAAGAACCATGACAGAACTGGCAGATTGGGGCCTGGTCTTGCCAGACTAACAATCTATTTATAGGAAAATAATTTACACCAGCATTCCCCAGAAGCAGAGACATAGACACCAAGCAGAGGGTGCTCTGTCACATTCCTTTTGTGGAAAAAAACAAAGGGCCATCGTATTGCTTCTGGAGAGGAATTAACTAATGACAATGTCCTTTGCTGGCAGCAAAGACTGCTTGAGCCATGTGAGAAGCATTGATGTACAGTAAAAAGAGTAACACAGAACACAGTGTTTCCCCTTGGTTCACAGTCTTAAGGGGTGAGGGGGACTTGAGGCTTTATAGAAAACCACATTAAATTACATTAACTTCACCTTCTAGTGATTTAGTGGGGTGTTGGGTGTCATTGGAGGGGTGGGACATGATGGCAACACAATGATAGGAGAAATACTGGAGTACCAAACATTAAAACGCAAACTCCATTGTGTCTGCCGCATAAGCGAAAAAGCATTGAGACATTTCTAAGTGTGTAAGAATTCATGAATGAACTTAATGAAATATGTTACTAGAAAGAAATACAACATGAGCAGAACATGACAATTCTTTTTAACAGAATATAATTTAAGTTGGATAGCAGTGTAAGGATTTTAAGCTTGCATTTGACCTTGATTCCCCATGTAGCAAGTCAGTTTCAGGCATTGAAAAGAAAAGAGGGAACATAAACTCTGCAAGATCAACTCCAATCCACAGAGGAGACAGAGCAGTTATTAGTGAAATGGCTAGAGTGAAGTAAATTTAGAAATAATATTATATCTGCCTCTTACATCATTTCCAATTCCAATTTCTGCAATTAAACCAGGCAACAAGTTTCTGATGCTTAAAACCTCTAAAGAGCTTTATTTTTTAACCTTCTCCTGTAGCGACTGACATTTTCCCATTAGAGGCACGTATGTATAATTTGGGGGCACCAGTATTTCATTTCAGTGTTTAACACAGTAATGAACATGTCACCATGTGAAATTAATGTGTCACTTGGTTTCACCAAGCAAAATGAAAGATTTTGAATCTCTCAATGAGAATGTAACAAAACCTTTCATGAACCTTTGAGTCTACATAAGAAATAATCACATTTTCTCTAATGAGGATACAACATGAGTTGTGCTTTCACAAAAATATCATTAGATTATGAAAAAGTAAACAAATTTGTAATTGTATTCATCTTGAAATAGTGTTACAAAAATACTTTTTCAAATGAACAAACTCACGTTCTGAAAGCCAAGATGTTTTGTCTTTTTTTTTTCTCCTCATTTGATGATTTTAGCAACATCTGTTCATGCTTATGCAGAAATGTATAGGTCTGGAGACCATGGCAAAAATTATGATAAGGATATTATTTTTTTATATCACCTGATTTTCATCTTAATGACTACAAGGTTTTTTTTAAATTGTCAACTTTCAAAGCATACCGATGAGCTTTGCAAGGGGCATCAAGTCTTTTGCTAGAAGATTTGAAACAGACTTTGTGAACTTTGCTTTGTGCTTGATAGATTTCATACGATGACCTGATGTTTTTCTGTTTCCTGCCTTTACTGCAAAAGCAAATGTACTGGAAAAACCTTTAATGTTTCATCTTTTAAGATGATAAATTAATTTGTTGTATTTTTCATTTAGGTGTTAAGAGTAAGTAACAGCAGTAAATCTAAACTTCTTCCATATCACTAATGCAATAAGCATGTTTGGAGGTTTGTTATCACTGGACTGGATTGTGCCAAGGGATACACAGCTGGTCTCTAGATGAACTAAAAATGTGTCACATTTGTGTGCATCAAATTAACCACAATCATATTTTGAGATTGTTTAATTTCAATGCTCTTCAGAATAGTCATACAAATGTATAAACTATAGCAAGAAGATTGCGTACATTACAAAATGTTTTTCCGATTACTAGAAAAACTTTGAAAAATAATAAACATTCTTATCCAAATGCATATAAAAGAAGCGCAGCAGAGCAATCCTTTCTTGTTGTATAAAACTTCCAAATAGTCCTATAGTTCCATTTAACACCCTCAAATCCCATAGCAGCAGGAATAAAGAAGGAGAATAATGTTTAGCTTTATACAAATTTAGATGACTCAGTGAGTGACAACCGAGAGGTCAACCATTTGCTCTTGTTTCAATCCCCCCAGGAACTCAAAGCATGGCTAACAACTAGGCTGTTAACTTCAACTGAAAAGATCTTCAGCACATGTGTCAGGAAAATGTGGCACGCAACTTCCCCACTGAATCTAGGAGCTAAGTCTTGGAAAAGATATGTAGGATCATGTTTCTCAAGAACTCAGGTTATGCACTGCAAATAAAAAAGAAATATGGGCAAGAGCATTTGGATCAGAGCAAAGTAAATAAATATTAGAGAGAAGGGAGAATGGAAAATTCCAATTTATCTCTAAAATACAAAGCTATCACAAAGATACATTATTCTTTTACCAGTTTAAGTTGGAAAAAACAAAGCATCGAGATAACACAACCTTTCTTAGAGCGTATTTTTGTGTGACAGTTTCTCTGAAGAGGAGTGTGGCTATTGCATGCATTAAACATGCAGTATAAGTTGCAGTGTGATTAGTCTGTTTTACAGACTGATGGTAGTTGGATTTCATTTGACGGTCTACCTCTATTTCTTTTTACAAGGATAACCACCCCAGCACTTCATTTAATGGAGAAGTTAGAGCACCATCCACCTGCTAAAAAGTCAATGATTCCTTGAATTCTCTGCGATACAACTGATGTCTATGTACAGAGTTAAACTGGAGAGCAGCCCCACAGGCACTCTCTCCTGATGACACACATAAAATAAAAATAAAAACATGCATATTATTATGTGGAGGTGTAAAAAGGAGTGGTGAAGTGTTTGTAGGTACTTCAACAGCTGATTCAGCCCACTAGCTTTCCAATGCCTTTCTTTTTAACAATACAAAGGCTCAAAGCAGAGATGAGCTCAAGATGTTATAATGAACTAGAGCCATCATAAAATATGTGAGAAAATAAAAAGACATTGAATTCTGTGATGCATTAAATGAACCAAATGGTGACTATATGGCTGCTGAATTGCTTATCATCTTTGTGTAATTATAAATGAAAACAGAGATTGGCACTGGACAAACACAGGTTCATATGCATCCCATTTATCATAAAAAGTAGTACATTAAAAACAAGTTTTTTTTTTATAGAAAGTATGTTCAAATTTACTGATTATGAAAGCTAAACCAAAGCTTTGAAAATCATTTACATAGCTTAAGCAAAAGATTACTTTTAAGCAACCGTCATACATTATTTAGGAGGGATGGGATGCTCTTGACTATTCAAACAATCACACAAGCTTTTTTTTACTAACAGGAGAAATAAACTTTAAGACAAAGTGTGGTGGAGCCACAAAATGCTAATTTACCGACTGCAGGTGAGCCTGTAACATGAAAGTCGGTGCAAAGGTGGGATATAATTTCAACTTGCTAAAACTATGTTTGTTAGAGTTGTGAGGGTAGCAGTCAAAAAGCACTCGAAAAATCAAGTCAGATTTTGAGTGTCCCTTCTCCAATAGACTCCTAAAAACAGGTTTGAAAGCCAGATATGAATTCTGTTTTCTTAAATTCTGTAAAAATTTGTTTCTTGGCTCAAATTTATTGGGTTAAGATTTATCCCACACTGCATCAAAAATGTGTGTTTAGATACACGTGGGTAAACACACTCATTTTAATTCAGAGGAAGGGGTACCCTCTTTTCAAGACTGAGGCACACCTGTGCAATAATCATGCTGTCTAATCAGAATCTTGATATGCCACACTTGTGAGGTGGGATCTCAGATAATGTGTTGTTGATGGTAAGAAAACCTACAAAGAATATTGGATGCATTTGAAGCTGTAACACAACTCAGAAAAGACTATAATGATGGTATTCAGCATGTTTAGCTTATTCATCTCTGCGAATAACATGTGGAAATTAACAATTTTATGTTTACCTATAGCAAGAGAGAGGCCAATCGACCATTATTTCTCTGCCATAGTGGTGTTTCCATCTTCACATCTCTGGGAGGGTTTTAAGGATTTTTTGGTGGAAGGAGTGGCATATTGGATGCTACTACGTGTGCATGCACAAATCATGTAGAGAGAAATGACATGTTGCGGTGTAAATCAGATAAATAACACCACATTGTTTTGTTTAAGCAGGGAGAAAATATAAACCTGTTCTTGAGAAAATGCAACCATCAAACTTTGGTGTATTGGCTACAGGTTGCATCCAAGAGTGAAGTGAAGCTGCTTACCTCAGCTTTCTATCCTTGCTTTATAATAAGGAGCAGTTCATATTTAGATGTCATCTAATGTGGTAATCCTCAATATATAACAAATATATTTCTCCATGAACACTTAATGGAAGCTGGGAATTTATATAACTAAATCACAAACCAAATTACAATTCTTTTATTGGTAAAAATAAAAAAAAATAAAAAAAAAAGAATCCCAATTAAATTGTTTTTCTTATATTGTTCAGGCCTTTCCTAAGCAAAATCAACCCCTGTCGGGTCATTAGGAAAAACTGCAGCAGGAAACAAAAACTTTGCCGTACTATTGACAAATCAAATTAAATAAACACTTCAACAAGGGGTTCATTAAAGCAAAGTAAACTAGGAACTAGCAATATAACCTCCACTTTATACAAATATACTGGTTGCTCCATATATCAAATACATGTCTTAAACATTGACTAACTCTGCTAGCAAGCATCTCTGGCACTGTGTGTGTGTGGGTGTAATGAAGTCCAGAGTTAACTGCTCTCATCCACAATAAAAAGCATAAAGAACATCACTATTTTAAATAAGATGTAATTAAAAGATAAATAAGAAAAAGAAAAAAGGGTCTTATGATAGTTTACAAATTAATTTGGTGGGTCACCAAGAGCTCTTTTACAGAGACAAAAGATGTCCCGCTGTTATGTAAAACTCATATTATAGCAAAGATTTTGTATCTGCTTTAATCCAATTTTCCACCCTGAAAGTTTTTCCTAAAAGCTACACTGATGGACATTCCTTTGTGCCCAGTTAAAAACAGGAGCTCTGACCCATTTGCTTCCACGCTGGGTATTAAACTAGGACATGAGACTGCCTTCTGAGTGTCCCATGGAAATGTAGCAAAATTAGAACAAGGACTTAATCAGCAACAAGCCAATAAAGGAGTTCAGCATCCTAATTTATTTACATATGGTTTTATAAATTATTTCTAAGGGTGGAGCCCATCCTTGTTCATCATGGGGGGGGGGGGGGGGGGGGCAGGTTATACTGCAGGTGGGTCACCAATCCATTACAGGGCTTCAACTTTTATCAACTACAGATAAACTCTTCACATATGTTATAAAATGTGAATCCTACAAAGCATCCAATGAACAGTTATACCAGTCACAGAAAAGCTAAATATGCATTGAGGTTGTCACAGTACTAAAATTTCACATTCAATACCAATTCTAAGGATGGTGTTTGATACGCCACACTATTTTCAACAGTCGAGAGAAGAAAAAAAACAAGTGGGTTTTTTTTTTAAAGTAAATCACATATAGACCACCACAAAAATAACATCACAATTTAAAGAATGAAAAATATAAATATAAGAAGACATTAACAGTGTGAAATGAATGCACTATTTTAAGGCTTTATTAACTCATGCAGCTAAGTCTCCTCAAACTGCTGACTGTACAGTGAAAAACAAAACAAAAGGAACATCAAACAGTGGACAGTGTAATGGTTGAAAAGAAGTGTCCATTTTTTCACAATACATGAGAACAGATAAAAAAAATGGAATAAAAAAATGGTTAAGATGATTATGATCTTATTAAAGCAGTGTTATCAATTCATATTTTGAAGAAGCCTGAGCAAAAAGCCCACATAACAGGCCGGAACCTCCTTGTCCTTGTACTCAGCAACAGTCCTGTTAAGCTTTTGTGTGTCTGGTAATTATGCAAGTGTCTGTGTTTTCACTGTTGCTGGCAGGTGGGGCTGAGTTTGTGGTATTTAGGTCTGGCTGTTGGTCCCTTTCTCTCAGTATCAATCATGTATCTCAGTAAGAGATACTTAACGATTGTCAGATATGAACGACTGTGTTGTGTAAGCCTGGCAGCATGGCTGTATAATTCTAAACATGGATGCTTGGAATGACCTTCAACTTTATTTATGAATTCTATCATTCTGAGCCACAACTTTAAAGCAAAATACCATCAGAAAATAAGAATATGTCATCTAAAAAATAGACAAAGGTAAAGGACAGAGCGAGAAGCCACGTCCAGGCACATAGCACATGCATATGCTGATGGTTATGCTGAACAGTGGAAATTCTATATTCTGTTTGAGCAAAAACTTGCTCACCTCCTGTTACTCTGCATATAACCAGGAGTGAGGGTGTGGTCTGCTTTAAACAGACTATGGTCCATTGCCATGAATAATACGGTTTGGTGTGGAGTCATGTCAACGTGCAACTCCAGTGAAGCATTGCTTCGAAGTCTAAAAACCAATCTTACTATTCAGTATTGCCACTAACAAGCTGCTTTTTCCTTCTGCCATGTTGAAGGTGCACCTCCCATGTAAACATTGGATCCATCAGTAGCTGCTGTGGGGGGGAGGGGCTACCCACTGCAGTGTCTATTAGAAATGTTTACAGGCAGCTGGTCCTGTCCATAAACAGCCAGATGCAAAGTGGCATTTAAGTGTATATTCATGTTAAATGATATCTAGACGATTAGATACTAGATACTACATTTTAGTATTGATTAGTATCAGAGTATCATTGTTTTGGACAACACTAACTGGCATTACTTTTTTAATACTGACTGGCAATATCTGTATCAATGTGATTATGAATGAGTAACATTTATACAGTATTACTGTACGCACTGTAGTACAAATGTAGTAAATATAAAAATGCAACCTTATGTATGTCTGACAACTCAGAAGCACAACACAATGCCAGAGGGCTGAAAGAAAACTGTACTGTACTGTCTACACAAGAGAGCAGCACAGTTTGTCCACTAACATTTTAATTGAAATAGTTGGGGTTTTTTTGCTCACTAAATAATGCTGTTGGCACCTCTTGACCATTGAGATATATAAAAGCCTGCTGTTTAACTATTATTCCATTGCCAAACACCACAGTATATTTAAATAAGTAAAGATCTCACTTGTGCACGAGACTAAATACAGGGACGTAATGTAGTTTGCCAAAGCTATTTGACATGCAGCCCACAATCCCAGCAGTTTGCAGTTCACAGGCAACAGGCAATTAGAGGAGATACCACTGTTCTTATCTGCTGCTAAATCTAAAGGCAGATTCCAGTAGTAATAGGCTGTGGGAGGCAAGTGGTACCTTAGCCTCTGGGAAAACCCATGAGCAGGAGATATCCTGCAAGCACAATAACTATAATACTGTTTTACCCTCGACAACTCTCATTCATATGGCATTAATACTTACTGAACAGCTTGACAGTTCTCTTTATAAAGAGCAAAGTGAAACCATACATACGTGGAATTTATGAACGTAGACAATCTCAACAGGAATAGGCCTTTTACTAAATGTAAATGGGAATTATGCTGACTGGGTTACAATCAAAAGCTTTAAGCCAGTCAGCATGTTTAAGCGAGTTATGGTCCCAGTGAGTTGCTGAAAAACACTTGATTTGGAGGACAAAGATGGCTAATTGAGGTCAGTGTGGACTTCATGGAATAGTAGTATTTACAAGAACAGAGAAATAGCTTCAAATTGTTTGCAAACAGTATTTAAACACAACCTCTCTTCCCTGACTCAGCAAATAAGAATGAGTTGGAGTAGTAAATACATAATGTGGCCAATCAAATAAAACAGTAAATAAAAGACGGAATATTTACATTGATTAACTGTTTAACACATGTCCAGTCCCCTACCCACTTCTATAAAGCCCAGTGGAAAAGGTGCTGCATCACCTTGGACTGTGTGAAAAAACCTATTCTGTCAAATGACCTTGTGTGTTGTTATGTGTGTGCAGCACAGACAGACACACATCACAAGAGAGAGAAGATGACAATTTAAAATAAGTTTTCATATCACTTGCACACCAGCTCTGAAAACGACTGGAGTCTACACACTCACAAGCCAGTCTGCAGCCCAAATACATCCCCTTGGAAGCAATATCACAACAAAACAAGAAATATATAGGTGGAATGCAGGGCATCTGTAGAAAAGCACCACTACAAAACTCTCATGGGCTGTAGAAAATTATGAAGATGGATAACTTTTGTATCAGTTCATTTTTCTTTCTTTTGAGAAAATGATTGAGCTTTTTCTGCCTTTAATCCAAAGTTAAGCCTAATTTTTAATGTGGATTCACAGGTATAGGTTAAAAGGAAAGTGTACTGGTGGTAGCCAATTAGAATCTTATCCAGCTCTGAACAGCATGCACATTGCATGCCATTGAGATCATACCTACAATGCTGTAGCCACAGAAAGAGCCTATTCTCAAACATCAGGACATGTCACTCTGTCCAGCAAAAGAGGCAAGACGAGAAGAGAAATATGGGTCTGTTTATGGCTCTTAAATAACTTTTCAAACAAAGGTAAATCAGTTAGGTAAATTAAGACTAACAACATTTTAGCTTTAGAAGCTGACAGCAAGCGGCTAAAAAGTCTGCATTCTCACAACAGTACTGCTGCAAAAGTTAATTTGTCACCCTTTTCTGTCTTTAGTTCCTGGTAAAACCTCTTAATTCTGCATCTCTGGTTCCCATCTCCTGCATTTGGGGCCACACCTCTACCACCACCATTGATGACAATTGTTCATAGTCATATTGCACATGGCTGCTTTACAGTACAAAGTGAAGCCAATAGCAAAGAACTGTGTTTGCCCATAAAATATTTGGTAAGGGTGATTATTCATGAGTGACATATGAATATATGAAGACAAATGATTGTAATACGCAGCCCCAGGGCCACTGCTGCCCATGTTGCTTGTCCTTTCTATCTAAATAATAAATATATAAAACAAATTAAATATGAGGTTTGAGTTGGTGTACATCACACAAATGTAATCTGATGTACCAAATCGTATCAAATGTCAACCGAAACCATATGGAAAATCGTCTGGTGAAACAAAAACCGACAACAAAAAACTCCTTGCCAAGAAAAGAGAAAAACCGTATTTTACAGGCGATCGTCTGACCTGAATAAAAGCTGCTGTACATGTTCATCTGTCTTACCTATCCCCTCCACCCCAACCAGTCAAGCTTGAGGTGGAGCCGAGCCGGTTCTGCTGGAGGTTTTTCTTCCTGTTTAAAGGAAGTTTTCCTTCACACTGTCACCTCATGCATACTCAGTATGGGGGATCAGATAGAAGTCAGGATTCGATGCAATCAGTTGGTTTCTATTAGCTAGGCTATTTATGAATTGGCTTGAACTGATGTGTCTGTAAAGTGCCCTGAGACAACATTGTTGCGAAGTGGCGCTATACAAATAAAGCTGAACGGAAAATTGAATTGAATTGTCAACCAATTAGATAAATGAATCACAACCACAAGAGCCAGTCAGTGACCTAGAATGAAAACTTCTTCATTAACTCAAGTAAATTCTTGTTAAAGCCCTGCCAAGGTAGAGGTTATGTTTTTGGCAGCATTGGTTTGTCTGTCCATCTGTCTCTCAGCAACTTAACAAAAAGTAATGGACAGATTTTATTTACAAATAAAAAATGCAATGTCTTGGCAGAGGTCTGTGCTCTGACTGCTTCAAGCTTGTATTGTGCCTCCTGAAAGGTCTGTAAGACAATTACAATCAGCATAAAAAGTCATTTTAAACATTGTATTACAAATATGAATCATTAAACTCAAACTTGAAGCAAATTCCACATATCAAGTTCATAAAGTGATGAGTGCGCCTGAACAAAACTCCAACTTCGCCCATGTCCGCCCACACTCTCTTCAATGTCCACTTCACACTAGCAAAGAAACCATTAACAGTAATGAGAATCGATGGTGGTGTTAAAAGTATTGGCAGTCCAGCCCAGGAGCTACTCTCTGTGCCATCTTTATTAGTCTGGTAAAAGACTGCTGCTCTCAGACCTGCCAGCTCTAAATAGGAGAGCATTGATCAGAAAGTCAGGCCAAGCTGTATCCAGTCCTTTAATTGTCTGCATCATCCCTCACTCTCATTCCAACAGCTGTCAGTCATTTACCAGCTAAACTAAAGCCAGCCTCTGACATTCCACATGGGGGTGGAGGGTTACAGCAAGAGGAAATTAAAAGTGAATTCTGCTGACCTGTCCATCTAACTTAGTTTAGTGCAAGAGAGAAAACTACATACTTCTACTTTCTATCAGCAAATGAAGCACACCTAAATCCCCCCAGACTTTGGCCCTCTTATATTCAGCCCAAAAGGAGTGTTCTTTCATCAACACTGCACGTTACTTTAATATCCTCTCACAGGCCATAATATTTTCCCTCAGTTTTCCCCAGTGACTTAAGCTTCTTTACAACCATTACAGTTCACCAGCAGGTACAGTACAAGTTACATTTATGTAGTGCCAAATGAATCTGTAACCATTGATGGAATGAACAAAGTACATTACACATGGTTTAATTGGCTTTAATTATTAAAGTCAAACCTATGCTGTATTTTACTATATTATTATCATTCATTCATTACCGCTTAGTCCAATTAAGGGTTGTGGGGGAGCTAGAGCCTATCTCAGCAATCATCAGGCAGAGGCAAACAGATAGACAAACAACCATTCAGTTGTGCTCATATTTATTCCTACAAAGTATTTACAGTGATCAGTTGACCTAACATATATGTCTTTGGACGGTGGAAGGAAGCTGGAGAACCTGGAGAGTACCCAGGCATACACAGGAGAGCATGTAAGCTCTGCACAGAAAAGCCTCTTTTCAAAACTACCCCTTACTGACGCCAGAACCATCGAGCTTCTTGCTGTGTCGGCACACTTGCTACATTTACATGGGAGTTTTAATTCCTGTTTAATTCCAAAGAAATTGATGAAGAATGACCATGTAAACACTAAATTCCAAATGCAAATTTCTATTCAGAAGTAAACGTAATTCCCATGTAAGTGTTTGGTTTATTCGCATTGTAATTACAAACTATTTAATTCCTCTGTCATGTAAACCTTGATACCACTCTAAGTTAATTCCGGTCGTTCCACGCATGCTCGTTACCTTGTCCTGTCCTGATGACGTGCATTGTTTTGCCTCCCATGTTTGGTGGTCTAGCTTTCTTCTCCTCAGTTGCTGCAAAAAGTGAAGTAGTATGCTCGTGTTGAGCTTGTACTTCAAAATGAGAATAAAAATAGCGCCGAAACTGGTACTTATTATGTAGTTTTCACAAGTTAGGACTGAAAAGACGAGAAGCAGGGGGTGAACTTTATTTATATTCAGTATACGTCATTTGTCCTGCGCACCCTCTGTCCAACCTGAACCCTTCCCAACCTGCCGCTCTAAAGGGAAATTTAGTCTGGATGTGTTTCATGTAAACCTTCATTCAGAATTATTCTTTTTATGTAGCGTAGGAGCATGCGTTAATTCTGAATTATTTAATTCTAAATTCTTAATTCTGAATTAAAAAACATCATGTAACCATAGCCATTGCCTAATCACTACACCATCTTGCAGCCCCATTATTGTCTTATATTGTTAATATTGGTAAATACAAATGCTTATTATTAGGTGTTATTACTGAATTGCAAAATGAAATCCACTACTGACCTAATAACCACATCTCCAGAAATAACATGGAATACAGATGGACATGAAATTATGCACTGATCGAGATGTTTGCCTGTGTTCAATAAAAGTCCTACTTTATCTGTACTCTATAGCTGGAACAATCTCAGATGTGTTGGTAGGATTTTACAAAACCCCCGGGATTACATTACATTTTAGTTTTGCGAGATTCAATGTCATCATTACACCAGGATGATGGACATCTATAGATTTATTAATGGGTAAATATATTGGCTGAATATCAAAGACAGTCAAAACACAGGGTTCTATAATGCAACTATATTGATCGAGTGCAACTAACTTTGTTCTTTCGTAGCACACACATGTATAACATTTCAAAGGTCTAGGTGCAGGACTTTCATCTCCCTAAATCTTTGTCTGCTAATTTCCCTTTTAATTGCCCCCCCTTACCCCAGCTCAGGGAAGAATGACACTGCAATGAAAAACTAATTAAAGTCAAAACGGTGGGTCTTCACCAGTGATCTGATCAGCAGTTTTACACCATGTGTGTTGGATTGAAACCGCAGCTGGTGCGCATCAAGTACAATGAATAACGACACAGGCTGGAATTGCAGAAAGAGGAATCAACTCTAAAAGATGGAATATTGTTAAATTTGCTCATATGTGGCAATTATTTATTATCTCCTGTAGTGTAAGAGTTTTTCATGGTTCCTGAGCCAAATGATCAAGAACAAGTAGATAAAAGTTGAGTGTATTTCGACAGCTGCCGTCTGTGTGACATCACCTGAACTGACGGGAATCATGTCTCACACAGAAGTTCAGCAGTAGCTAAGAGGCAGATAGAAACACGTACGGTATACAGAAAAAAGGAAAAGAAAAAAGATCTAACACTACACAGCTCGAGAAAAATTGTATTGGAATGTATGTATTATATGTATATATTAATTGTGGTAGTTTAAGCTACGAATGGCAGGGGGTTACTTTGTATTAAAAAAGCAAAAAACTAAATATTTAAAGCTGTTTGAGCAGCCATAAATGTGGAATAATTAACAAAATTCAACTCCAGGTAGATATTTACCATAAAAGAGATCAAACATAAATCCAGAAGAGGGAAATTTTTCTGAAGAAGCCCAGCCTTATGATTCATTTCAAAGTTTGAAATGTTTAGTTTCAAACAGTTCAGATGAAAAGATAAAGATAATTATATATTATATTAATTTATATGATATATTTTTATTCATTTATTTATTTATTTTCTCTACCTCACAATAATTTCAATGACTTGCCATTTCCTTGGTGATGAGTGTCCTTGACGTGTAATCAAATGATGAGATATTAAATATGGAACAGTAAAAACTTGGATGGACCTAAATTCTCCCCTGCTGCATCCAAATTAAACAGTTAACTAAATACCAGTGCAATTATTGCAAGAAGTTTCAGAAATCCAGAAACCCATAATGACAAAAAGACCAAGGGAGTACTTCCACATAACGACGTTGTAAGCAGGGGTTCACGTCTGGCCTCCTACATGGAGCATACAGTAGTAACCGCCCCTGCACAGACATCACGTGACTATAAATACTGCTATAATTTGGACCCTTGAAGTGAAAAGTCAAAGGGAAAGGGAAATGATAGTTTGAAGACTTTTTTAATTCCAAGCCCTATTAGCTAATATGAATATGAATATGCCATTAATAAATAACAATGTATGCAAGGATAAAGTATGCAGTGAAGCTGTAAGCACCCCTTAACTGCGATGTAAATCCACATTGCTCATCAAATTACTGACAATTTAACTTAGTATTAAAATCCCAAATGAATGCTGACTGATTAAGTGTTGCTTTCATCTTTATGAAGAAATATGGTATTTGTTAAAGCAATTGCCATGTTCAAAACAGCTTTAAGACACCTCAGATGATCAGCAGGAAACAAAGTATACATATCACATAGTTGATCAGCTCATGAATCTGAAAAGTCATGCATGTCTGATATCTGTTGGATGTGATGAACATAACACAATTTCCTGTGCTGGATTAACTTGAAAGCCTATCCACCACCTCTCAGCTTGTCAATGTCATTTCAGCCTGCAGACTTACTCAGGTATGAAATTAATTTACTTTACACCTTTCATAGACTTCACATGATATCAGTGTCTACTGAGATGTGATAAAGAGATTTAGCCTAAAGCTGCAATCCACACAGCCGAACAACTAACCAGAGAGAGTAATGAAGTATATTGTATCAATATGTTCAACCAATTTGATTCAAACTGCCTGAGGACAAAAGAAGTTATGTACTGCAGGTCAGTACTGACAACCATATAGTTGTTGGGCCATGCCTAAAAAGAAAAACCAGGCCTATATATGTACTGAATGTATGTAAATAGCACAGTCAAAGTAAGTTTTCATTCATCTTTAAAAGTTAAAATCTATCCCAGGGGCACAAGGAGTATTTCTGAGATCATTGCTCTATTTTCTAAGACTCTTGAGAAGAAAAAACATCATAATGTTCCCATACTGTCATTTAAGCTAGTTTATTTTTTGCTGCTGCAAGGCTACTGATGTCTAAACTTGTTGTGGCACAGACTTATTTTTAACATCAACTTTGATGAAGAAGAACAGAAGGCAGCATACGACCTCTACAAGAGAGGTGACAATAATTAATTTACTATAGCCACTAAACATCTTTATGTAAACAATAGCTCTGTCCTTATTCTTCCCCTGCTGTGCAAATGAATTTGCATCTTGACAGTGAAGACACTTCAGCAAAACTGTAGCAAAAAAAAACAAAACACAACAGCTAGAGAGGGAATATTCTGAGCTTGTGGTACAGAAGAAAAAAAGTTTGTCCTGAAAAATTCAGTGACTAAAAACACTCCAAAGAACTGTTATTCGCTTATTAAGATGAAAATATGCACAGGATGTACTGCTGTGCTCATTCTGTGACACATACAATATATCTCCAAAGCATTGCAGTGCAGTCACACACATCATGAGCTGTGGAAGTCATTGATAAAATTTCTCAAGCTCTAGTAAATCTAGTTAACCTCTGTTAACTCACTTCCCAAATAGGCTTATGTTTGATACAGGATAGAAAAAAAAAAAAAAAAAAAAAAAATAGAAAAGCACTCGCAGAGCGCAAACGCCTGCCAAAGCCTTTAAAAAGTTACTGGATCCAAACGGTGATCGTATCACCACCAAAATTAAATCAGTTCTTCCTTTTCACATTTCCAACAACTCCTGAAAATTTCACGAAAATCCATCCATAACTTTTTTAGTCATCTTGAACATAAACAAATAGATAAACGTCGTTAAAATATAACCTCCTTGGAGGAGGCAATAATAAATATATATAAAACAAATTGATAACCATTTCTAGCAGCATCGAACAGGAGCCAGAATACAGCTGGTAGGGTATTAAAAAATAACTTTTTTTTTCTACTGGAGCATTAACTCAACATGATAGTTCCAAGAGGTGATGCTGGGCAGTGCATTGTAGAGCGCCACCGCATTCCCAACCACCAGTGCTGTGGGCGATTATCACAGTGTTCCTGTTTTGACATGTGTCGTTTGGTGCCTGTGTTCTGGCCTTTAGACTCACTGCAGGAGTAGAAGGGCGATAAACTTGTGGACAGGATAGACTGTGATAAGCATCCCCCACTGCAGTGCTGGCTGGCAATGACATGGACACATGGGCAGTATATAATATCTGAATGGACTGCATGGAATCAAATTTCCTTCAGGTTCAATTAAATATCTTAAAGTGAAAATGCTCTTTTTTCCACTCAAACTTGGTCAAAAGCCATTTGCTTTAGCACAAGACAAAATGTTCAACAGTGCTGTCCACTGAGCTGATTTTCTTTTAATACTTTACAAAATAAGAAAAAAGGCCCTGCAGCAAAATTTGATGAATTCAGTATGATCACTACATAGTGACAGTCCCTTTGGCAAGTACTGCAGCTTGTAATTGGATTATGTAAGCAGATGAGTTGCAGTTTTTGTTTGGAGAATTAAAGCTGTATTTTAGTTAAAATGTTTCTAGTCTCATTATATTTCTTAGACCACTTTGCATGTGTTAAAGTGAGGTGTATTTACTGCGGGTTGCAAGTTGACTGCAATACTCTGTATATTATCTTTAGCTTGTACTTGTTCAAGTAATTTATTGTAGAGCCTAGACTGCATTCAGGATTACTATGGAGTTGTGAAAAACTGCAGGTTGCCCCATTTCGCATCTGAATCATCTTCAGATCAGACCCAGTCTGTACTAAACCTTGGATATCGATATCAGTATCAGAAGTGAAAGTGGATCAACGCGTCCCTATGAATAGATGTTTAAAAATATTTTCCAAAAAGCACATAAAAACTCATTAAGAAAGCATTTAATGACAATGTATCACAAATGCTACATTAGCTAACAGCTATACATTATACTTGTGCAAAAAGGGCAACAGTGCATCAAATATTACTTCATTATGAAACATCAGTCATTCAAAAAAGGAAATAAAAAGCTTCATTCATCCTTTGGTCCTCATGTTTATATCCATCAACTGCCGTTACAATTGTGTTAAAGTAATTAAGCATCAGTTTGAATGTCAAGGTGACAAGGAGTTGTGGGATAGAATTTTCCACCTTACTTTCATCAAGGCTGCACCGGTGCATAATGTGCCAAAGGAAATGCTAAAGGAAGCACTGAGGCTGTTTTCCTCACAATTTAGAATAAACAAGTAGCTCTTATAATAACTGTTACTCAGGCACTACCCGGTCATTGTACTCGATTAGGAACCAGGCACAGCCAGATGCAAGCAAAGCTTACAATTTTTTTTATTTTATTTTATTTTTAACATAGAGAAACAATGAGTATAATGGTATTCCAGTGTACAAATGATTTTATAAATCAGTATGGACACAATCTCCATTTATATATATAAATAGGTACAACAGTGTCAAACATCACTATCCACATACATGCATCCTTTATGTTGGCGTAGTTGCTAGGCAATAATTCCACTAGAAGGCAGTGCAGAATTTAGAGTTCGTCTCTGATTTCTGACATCAGACAGTATCAAACATGGTGATGGTGGAAGAGATCACCATACAAACTAATTGGTTTGTACATTCTCCAAAACAGACATAAAAAGAGTTAACACAGTAGATGGCAGCAGTCTGTGCAACCTTTAAACACATCACAGCTTATATTTCTTTTCTGTTTCTTTTGGTGGTCACACAGCAGCTATAATGTCTCTGCAGTATCCGATCAGTGGCAATGCTTTGTTTGCCACTCCATGCTACGCATCCACAAGCACTTGGGAAAAAAAGGCCAAAATATGCACAAAAAATGACAAAAGATTGACAGAGGGTCCTGTTTGTGTGTGAATATATACATGCTTATTCTGCACAGAGCATGAATTTTTTATTTGTATTTATTTGTAATGGGATATGCATATTAAAGAACATGTACATGAAAACGTGTACATTTTCAAGGCTAATTTCTATCTTTAGTCTCTTTTCAGGCCAAAGCTAGCAAGACAACACCATACATAAAATACAATTTAAAATAAACAACCATCAATACAAAATCCTTATACAAGACATTACCCACAGTACATGAGCCATTTGGTAACCTAAGTTACACAAACAGCACCTCGTGAAGCCTAAATGTCAGTGATAAACAACTATTTACTTTGACAGCATTTGAAGCGACTATCTCTGTGCAAAATTTAAACCATTTGTAATGACAAAACGAAAATCGAAACCATGATCTGAAGCATTTGCCAGCACATCAACATAAAAACACAAATTTAAATCACATAAAGATTAGAAGCTACAATAGCTTTCTTTTCTTTTTAGCCTGATCAAAATAAGAAAGTTCAATTACACATCTTACAACTTGTGTACTTGCCAACTGTCTAGTTACTTTATGACTGACAAGTCGTATAAACAGTACATTTTTTCTACAGTACATTTAATTAAATTCCCCAAAGGTATACAAACCTGTATATCTCCTGAATATTCTCAAACAACAATCCAGCTACTCCAACACTGCACATTGATAATCAAGGACATGACACACAATATCTGTGGGTTCTGAAAGCAGAGTGACTGCCCACCACTCAGCAATATCAAGTGATAAAATATTGACCATATGGTGCAAAGTGGGTGCGCTGTTATGTTAATGCATTTTAATAAACTGCATTAGGATTGCAGATGGAAATAGCAAGCATATTACTCCTCATTTTTTTATAAAGATGGGACATATGAAAGACGGGTCAGTTTACAGACACCCTCAACCACTCCACCGCCTAATCCTCAGGGACAAATGCATAAATGTGTACTGTCCATCACAATATGACAGAGATGTTCTTGTGAATGCAAATGACTTTTCCAAACAATAAAACTATACTGATCAATGTTATGTTCATCTAATTTAATATTAGCTCAAATATTTTAAAGTTCTCTTGTTTAGTGTTTCGTGGGAAATTGACAGGAATGTTATTCAACCTTTAGGACCATGCTTACATTAATCTTAATTACTGGATGCTTTTTATATACAAAAATGCATAAATACAAACTCTGCTTCAACATGGGCTAAGTAAATTCTGAAGAGAACAGCATAACATCATACTATGAAATAGGTAAACCATGTCCATGACAGAAAAAGTATTTAAAATTTGAATGTAGGAATGACCTTTGACTTCAAATAAGATTTCTCATGCTTTTGTACTAATTCGTCCATAAATGTTCTTGCCACTGTCTGAACTGTCCTTTTGGGTTTTGTTGGAACAGGACTTGCACTGGTGCATCTAACCTTTTAATTTGGAAGCACCAGCAAAGAAATTAAGGTGCACTACAACTTTTTGGCATTTTTTTCTGTAGTTCATTTTAATGCATTTTAAGGTTGCGTTATCATCATTACACAACAACTTTATTGGTTATTTAAGTAATTGTGAACAATAATGAGGTTTAGTGAAATGCTTTTTTGAAGCATTAAATTAAGCAAAAGAAAATATATTTTAAAAAATAAAACTTAAAATGCAGCTTCACTGAACTGAATGTGACTGAACATTTCAGAACTGAAATGGCTCCTGACGTTGAACAGCTTCTGGCAAATATTCCTTCTCTGGATTTACATTTAATCTTTTCCCGAATAATTATCTACTTGGACTCAATTTTGTAAGGCAGCTTTTCTTTGGCTTTATTATATGTTTTCAGCTGCTCACGCAACCAGAAATACGCAGAGTTTTTGTTATATTGTCACTCTCTCTCTCCTTAATACACGGCAGCCTCTCATATTTGTAGTTTTGTGAACCGTGATTAATAGGC